>NW_027325419.1:0-337089 GCF_036924035.1 Leuresthes tenuis | reverse complement strand
GTGCTTGCACATGTCTCACGAAAATAAAATGGGTGTATGATTGCTGACGGCAGAGCAATACTGCCAAATTTATGAGTTCTTGTGGCAAACTTGATTCAGTGTCTTGACGTGTATACGCTGTTTCGCTGACTTGATTGTCACAAGAAACAAAGTGTGTTTGATAAGATCCGACCATTTTATTACGGGAGGATCAGTATGTATGGATTCTGATGTGACTGATAAACCCATTCGTATCTTAAGCATAATCTAATACGTGAGACAACGCCCTGGCACACGATAAAAAAAAAAAAAGAGAGAGAGCGGTTTTGTGTCCCCACAGTCCATAATGTAGAAAAGAGAGAAAAAAAGCCTTTCTGATTTGGTGTGTGTGCTCATAGTGCAGAGTGTAGAGAAAAGAAAGCCGTTTTGGTGTCACGGGTGTTGTGACTTACACACACACATTTCTAAATTGAGAAAGGAAATTATTTTAGAGGAAGCACTAGAGTTTAGATCCCACATTTGTTGATAGGCATTCATTTATTTCTTCACTTCTGATGAAGTTTCAACAATAAACAACAAACTTTGTATTATGAGAAAGAACCAGACTCATTCTTCAGGAATCCGAAAATAAGCTCTATTTTATGAGTTATGCACGAATTCGGATTCTCCTATAAAACGAATTCATTAACTCAAACCAAGTTAAGACTGCTTTGTCCTTCATATTTATTCATGTCTAATCAAGTTTCAACGATAAACAACGTTGTACTTTGTAGAATGAGAAAGAACTTCTTCAGCAATAAGCATCTCTCGACATATGACGAAATACAGATTTTGCTATAAAATTAATTCCTTCTATCAGCCTGACTTAAAACTGTTTGTCCTCCTTATTTATCCACTTCAAATCAAGTTTCAACAATTAAAAAAAATTTGTAGTTTGAGAAAGAACAACTTAATCTTCAGCAATCAGTATAAAAAGAGGTGCAAATGCCAACCATACATCACTAAAAGGTGGAGCGGAAGTATTCAGCTGCAAGTAGGTGTGAATATTCGACCATAATTTGTAAAAAGCGGGTAAGAAAAGGTTCGAATGCCCGACTATATATTAACAAAAGCGGGAGGAGAGGTCTTCGGATGAGAGTGGGTGAGAATTTCCAACCATAATCTATAAAATACGGTGAAAAAAAATTTGTGAATGCCTCATAGAACACTAAAAGCGGAAGTGTTCGGCTGCAAGAAGGTGTGAATGTCCGACTATATTTGGTGAAAAGCAGGTGAAGCAAGGTCTGAATGCCCAACCTTACATCATCAAAAGCGAGATCAGAGGTGTTTGGCTGCAAGAATGCCATAGTTTGCCAAAAGCGGGTAAGGTGCGAATGACCGACTAAATATCAACAAAAGTGGGGGCGGAGGTCTTCGGATGCAAGTGGGTGTGAATATCCCACCATACAAGTATGGTGGAGAGGAAGCTGTGAATGGCCGACCATAGTAAAAGGCGGGTGAGAGAAGGTGCGAATGTCAAACCATACATAATCAAAACAGGGAGCGGAGGTGTTCTGCTGTAAGAAGGTGTGAATGTCCAACCATAGTTGGTAAAAAGCGGGTAAGAAAAGGTTAAAATACCCGACTGTACACAATCAATAGCGGGAGCGGAGTTGTTCGGCTACTAAAAGGTGTGAAAGTCCGACCCTGGTTTGTAAAAAGCGGGTAAGAAAAGGTTCGAATGCCCGAACATACACCATCAAAAGAGGGAGCGGAGGTGTTCCGCTGTAAGACGGTGTGAATGTCCGATCATAGTTGGTAAAAAGCGGGTAAGAAAAGGTTAAAATACCCGACTGTACACAATCAAAAGAGGGAGCGGAGTTGTTCAGCTAAGAGAAGGTGTGAAAGTCCGACCATGGTTTGTAAAAAGCGGGTAAGAAAAGGTTCGTATGCCCGAATATACACTATCAAAACCGGAAGCGTAGGTGTTCGGCTGCAAGAAGGTGTGAACGTTCGACCAAAGTTTGTAAAAAAGCAGTTAAGAAAAGGTTCGAATATCTAACCAAACATAATCAAAAGCGGGAGCAGAGCTGTTCGACTGCAAGTAGGTGTGAATGTCAGAGAATAATTTGCAAAAAGCTGATGAGAAAGTGTGAGAAATCCCGACTATACACCATCAAATGCGGTAGCGGAGTTGTTCGGCTGTGAGTAGGTGTGATTCTCCAACCATAATTGCTGAAAAATGTGTTAGAAAAGGTAAGAATGCCGGTCCATACATCATCAAAAGCGGGAGAGGTGGTGTTCGGCTGCAAGTAGGTGTGAATGTCCATTAATAATTGCTTTAAAACATAAAAGAAAATTTTCGAATATCAAACCTTACATGATCATTAGCGGGAGAGGAGGTGTTCAGCTGCAAGAAGATGTGAATATCCACCCATAATTACTGAAAAATGGGTAGGAAAAGATGCGAATGTCCAACCATAAATCATCAAAAGCAGGAGTGGAGTTGTTCAGCTACAAGAAGGTATGAAAGTCCAACCATGGTTTGTAAAAAGCGGGTAAGAGAAGGTTCGAATACCCGAATATATACCATCAAAAGCGGAAGCGGGAGTGTTCGGCTGCAAGAAGGTGTGAACGTCCGACCAAAGTTTGTAAAAAGCAGTTAAGAAAAGGTTTGAATATCCAACCGAACATAATCAAAAGCGGGAGCAGAGCTGTTCGACTGCAAGTAGGTGTGAATGTCAGATCATAATTGCTGAAAAATGTGATAGAAAAGACTAGAATGCCGGACAATACATCATCAAAAGCGGGAGAGGTGGTTTTTCGGCTGCAAGTAGGTGTGAATGTCCAGCCATAATTACTCACAAACGGGGGAAGAAAAGGTAGTATTTCCAGACCACACATGATCAAAACAGGGAATGGAGGTGGTTCAGCTGCAAGGTGTGAATGTCTGACTAAAGTTTGTAAAAACCGTGTAAGACAAGGGGCGAATGCCCGACAATGTATGATCAAAAGAGGGAGCGGAGGTTTTCGGCTGCAAGGTCTGAATGTCCAACCATAATTTGTAAAAATCGGGGAAGAAAAGGCTCGAAAGCCCGACTATACACCATCAAAAGCGGGAGCAAAGGTGTCAGGTGCAAGAAGGTGTGAATGTCCGACCAAAAATTACTGAAAAATGGGTAAGAAAAGGTGCGAATGCCAAATCATACATCATCAAAAGCAGTAGCGGATGTGTTCGGCTACAAGAAGGTTTGAATGTCCAACCATAGTAAGTAATAGGTGGGTAAGAAAAGGCTCGAATGCCCGACTATATACCATCAAAAGCTGCAAGACGGTGTGAACGTCCGACCAAAGTTTGTAAAAAGCAGTTAAGAAAATGTTCGAATATCCAACCAAACATAATCAAAAGCGGGAGCAGAGCTGTTCGACTGCAAGTAGTTGTGAATATCAGATCATAATTTGCAAAAAGCTGTTGAGAAAGGGTGAGAATGCCCGACTATACACTATCAAATGTGGGAGCGGAGGTGTTCGTCTGTGAGTAGGTGTGAATGTCCGACCATAATTGCTGAAAAATGTGTTAGAAAAGGTAAGAATGCCGGACCATATATCATCAAAAGCGGGAGAGGTGGTGTTCGGCTGCAAGTAGGTGTGAATGTCCAGCCATAATTACTCACAAACGGGTAAGAAAAGGTACTATTGCCAGACCATATATGATCAAAACAGGGAGCGGAGGTGGTTCAGCTGCAAGAAGGTTTGAATGTCCGACTAAAGTTTGTAAAAAGCGGGTAAGACAAGGTGTGAATGCCCGACAATGTATGATCAAAAGAGGAGCGGAGGTTTTCGGCTGCAAGAAGGTCTGAATGTCCACCCATAATTACTGAAAAATGGGTAAGAAAAGGTGCGAAAGCCCAACCGCACATGATCATAAGTGGATGAGAAGGTGTTCGACTGCAAGTAGGTGTGAATGTAAGATCATAATTTGTAAAAAGCGGGTAAGAAAAGGTAAGAATGCCCAACCATAAATTATCAAAAGCGGCAGCAAAGCGGCTGGTATTTATCAATGTCTAGATAGATTTCAACAAAAAACAACGTTGTACTTTGCAGTAAAAGAAAGTGCAAATCAAAAGTTTTAGGAATCCGAGAATAAGCTTATTTTCATGAGTTCTGCACGATTTCGGATTTTATGTATAAAATGAATTTCTTCACGCAAACTAAGTTAACACTGCTTTGTCCTTCATATGTACCCATTTTTATATATATTTCAAGCATAAACTTCCTCATACTACCCTGAATGAGAAAGAGCCACACTTGTGATTAAGCCATACGCCCCTTTTGAGGAGTTCTGCATGGTTTGGGATTTTATCTATAAAATTAATTCCTTCACTCAAACTATGTTAAAACAGCTTTTACCTTCATATTTATAAATGTCTCGATAGATTTAAACAAAAAAACAACGTTGTACTTTGCAATAAAAGAAAGAGCAAATCAAAAGTTTTAGGAATCCGAGAATAAGCTTATTTTCATGAGTTCTGCACGATTTCGGATTTTGTGTATAAAATGAATTCATTCACTCAAACCAAGTTAAAACTGCTTTTTCCTTCATATTTATCAATGTCTAGATCGACTTCAACAAAGAACAACATTGTATTTTGCAGTAGAAGAAAGAGCAAAACTGAAGGATCAGGAATCCGAGAATAAGCTTCTTTTCATACGTTCTGCATGATTCTGGATTTTATGTATAAAATGAATTCCTTCACTCAAACTAAGTTAACACTGCTTTGTCCTTCATATGTACCCATTTCTACATATATTTCAAGCATAAACTTCCTCATACTACCCTGAATGAGAAAGAGCCACACTTGTGATTAAGCCATACGCCCCTTTTGAGGAGTTCTGCATGATTTGGGATTTTATCTATAAAATCAATTCCTTCACTCAAACTATGTTAAAACGGCTTTTACCTTCATATTTATCAATGTCTCGATAGATTTAAACAAAAAAACAACGTTGTACTTTGCAGTAAAAGAAAGAGCCAATCAAAAGTTTTAGGAATCCGAGAATAAGCTTATTTTCATGAGTTCTGCACGATTTCGGATTTTATGTATAAAATGAATTAATTCACTCAAACCAAGTTAAAACTGCTTTTTCATTCATATTTATCAATGTCTAGATCGACTTCAACAAAGAACAACATTGTATTTTGCAGTAGAAGAAAGAGCAAAACTGAAGGATCAGGAATCCGAGAATAAGCTTATTTTCTTATGGGCAAGTGGGAACTGCTTTGTCCTTCATATTTATCAATGTGTAGATGGATTTCAACTTCTTCTACTGCAAAGTCCAATGTTTTTCTTTGTTGAAGTCGATCTAGACATTGATGAATATGGAAGGACAAAGCAGTTTTAACTTGGTTTGAGCAAAGCAATTCATTTTATAGCAAAATCCGAAATCGTGCAGAACTCATGAAAGCAGGCTTATACTCGGATTCCTGAAACTTTAGATTTGCTCTTTCTTTTACTGCAAAGTACAACGTTGTTTTTTTGTTTAAATCTTTCTAGACATGGTAAATATGAAGGACAAATCAGTTTTAACATAGTTTGAGTGAAGTAATGCATTTTATAAGCAAAATCTCAAATCATGCAGAACTCACGAAAAGCTTTTTCTCGCTTTTCACTGCTTTTTACAAACTTTGGTCGGACGTTCACACCTTCTTGCATCCGAACACCTCCGCTTCCGTTTTTGATGATGTAATTTCGGGAATTCGAACCTTTTATTACCCGCTTTTTACAAACCATTGTCGGACTTTCACACCTTCTTGCAGCCGAACACCACCTCTCCCGCTTTTGATGATGTATGGTCCAGTATTCTTACCTTTTCTAACACATTTTTCAGCAATTATGGTCGGACATTCACACCTACTCACAGCTGGACACCTCCGCTCCCGCTTTTGATCATACAATGTCGGGACATCGCTCCTTGTCTTACCAGCTTTTTACAAACTTTAGTCGAACATTCACACCTTCTTGCAGCTGAACACCTCCGCTCCCGCTTTTGATGATGTATAGTCGGGCTTTCGAGCCTTTTCTTACCCGGTTTTTACAAATTATGGTTGGACATTAAGACCTTGCAGCCGAACACCTCCGCTCTCTCTTTTGATCATACATTGTCGGGCATTCGCACCTTGTCTTACCCGCTTTTTACAAACTATAGTCAGACATTCACACCTTGCAGCTGAACCTCCGCTCCCTGTTTTGATCATGTATGGTCTGGCAATACTACCTTTTCTTCCCCCGTTTGTGAGTAATTATGGCTGGACATTCACACCTACTTGCAGTCGAACAGCTCTGCTCCCGCTTTTGATTATGTTTGGTTGAGCGGGAGCGGAGGTGTTCGGCTGCAAGTAGGTGTGAATGTTCGACCATAATTTGTAAAAAGCGGGTAAGAAAAGGTTTGAATGCCCGACTATATATTAACAAAAGCAGGAGGAGAGGTCTTCGGATAAAAGTGGGTGAGAATTTCCAACCATAATCAATAAAATGCGGTGAAAAAAAAGGTGTGAATACCCCATGGTGATTGTACTGTACAATTCATGGTCGGACTTTCACACCTTTTAGTAGCGGAACAACTCTGCTCCCGCTATTGATTGTGTACAATAGGGTATTTTAACCTTTTCTTACCTGCTTTTTGCCAATTATGGTTGGACATTCACACCTTCTTACAGCGGAACACCTCCGCTCCCTCCTTTGATGGTGTATGTTCGGGCATTCGAACCTTTTCTTATCCGCTTTTTACAAACTATGGTCAGACATTCAAACCTTCTTGTAGCCGAACACATCCACTCCTGCTTTTGATGATGGGTATTCAAACCTACTTGTTGCCCGCTTTTCATTAATTATGGGTGGACATACACACCTTGTCGCAGCCAAACACCTCCGCTCCCTGTTAGGATCATGTATGGTTGGGCATTCGTACCTTTTCTTACCCATTTTGCAGTAATTATGGGATCATGTGCGGTTTGACATTCGAAAATTTTCTTCCATGTTTTCTAGCAATTATTGATGGACATTCAGACCTTCTTGCAGCTGAACACCTCCGCTCCAGCTGTTGATGGTGTATAGTCGGGCTTTCGAGCCTTTTCTCCCCAGATTTTTACAAAATATGGATGGACATTCAGACCTTGTTTCAGCCGAAAACCTCCGCTCCCTCTTTTGATCATACATTGTCGGGCATTCGCACCTTTTCTTACCCGCTTTTTACAAACCATGGTCGGACTTTCACACCTTTTAGTAGCGGAACAACTCTGCTCCCGCTATTGATTGTGTACAATCGGGTATTTTAACCTTTTCTTACCTGCTTTTTGCCAACTATGGTCGGACATTCACACCTTCTTACAGCGGAACACCTCCGCTCCCTCCTTTGATGGTGTATGTTCGGGCATTCGAACCTTTTCTTACCCGCTTTTTACAAACTATGGTCAGACATTCACACCTTCTTGCAGCCGAACACTTCCGCTCTACCATTTAGTGTTCTATGGGGTATTCACACCTTTTTTTTCACCGCATTTTATAGATTATGGTTGTAAATTCTCACCCACTCTTATCCGAAGACCTCTCCTCCTGCTTTGGTTAATATATAGTCGGGCATTCGAACCTTTTCTTACCCGCTTTTTACAAATTATGGTCGAACATTCACACCTACTTGCAGCCGAACACCTCCGCTCCCGCTTTTGATGGTGTATAGTCGGGCTTTCGAGCCTTTTCTTCCCCGGTTTTTACAAATTATGGTTGGACATTCAGACCTTGCAGCCGAAAACCTCCGCTCCCTCTTTTGATCATACATTGTCAGGCATTCGCACCTACTTGCAGCCGAATACTTCCGCTCCACCTTTTAGTGATGTATGGTTGGCATTTGCACCTTTTCTTACCCTTTCTTACCCTACTGATTGCTTAAGATTAAGTTGTTTTTTCTCAAACTACAACATTTTTTTAATTGTTGAAACTTGATTTGAAGTGGATAAATAAGGAGGACAAACAGTTTTAAGTCAGGCTGATAGAAGGAATTAATTTTATAGCAAAATCTGTATTTCGTCATATGTCGAGAGATGCTTATTGCTGAAGAAGTTCTTTCTCATTCTACAAAGTACAACGTTGTTTATCGTTGAAACTTGATTAGACATGAATAAATATGAAGGACAAAGCAGTTTTAACTTGGTTAGAGTTAAGGAATTCGTTTTATAGGAGAATCCGAATTCGTGCATACCTACTTGCAGCCGAACACCACCTCTCCCGCTTTTGATGATGTATGGACTGGCATTCTTACCTTTTCTAACACATTTTTCAGCAATTATGGTTGGAGAATCACACCTACTCACAGCCGAACAACTCCGCTACCGCATTTGATGGTGTATAGTCGGGCATTCTCACCCTTTCTCATCAGCTTTTTGCAAATTATGATCTGACATTCACACCTACTTGCAGTCGAACAGCTCTGCTCCCGCTTTTGATTATGTATGGTTGGATATTCGAACCTTTTCTTACCCGCTTTTTACAAACTATGGTTGGACGTTCACACCTTCTTGTAGCCGAACACATGCACTCCTGCTTTTGATGATGTAAGGTTGGGCATTCGCACCTTTTTTTTTTACCCATTTTTCAGGTATTATGGGTGGACATTCACACCTTCTTGCAGCTGAACACCTCCTCTCCCACTTATGATCATGTGTGGTTTGATTTTCGAAAATTTTCTTTCATGTTTTCTAGCAATTATTGATGGACATTTAGACCTTCTTGCAGCTGAACACCACCTCTCCCGATTTTGATTATGTATGGACCGGCATTTTTACCTTTTCTAACACATTTTTCAGCAATTATGGTTGGAGATTCACACCTACTCACAGCCGAACAACTCCGCTACCGCATTTGATGGTGTATAGTCGGGCATTCTCACCCTTTCTCATCAGCTTTTTGCAAATTATGATCTGACATTCACACCTACTTCCAGTCGAACAGCTCTGCTCCCGCTTTTGATTATGTTTGGTTAGATATTCGAACCTTTTCTTAACTGCTTTTTACAAACTTTGGTCGGACGTTCACAATATCTTGCAGCCGAACACCTCCGCTTCCGCTTTTGATGGTGTATATTCGGGCATACGAACCTTTTCTTACCCGCTTTTTACAAACCAAGGTCGGACTTTCACACCTTCTCTTAGCTGAACAACTCCGCTCCCTCTTTTGATTGTGTACAGTCGGGTAATTTAACCTTTTCTTACCCGCTTTTTACCATCTATGGTCGGACATTCACACCGTCTTACAGCGGAACACCTCCGCTCCCTCTTTTGATGGTGTATGTTCGGGCACTCGAACCTTTTCTTACCCGCTTTTTACAAACTATGGTCAGACATTCAACCCTTCTTGTAGCCGAACACATCCACTCCTGCTTTTGATGATGTATGGTTAGGCATTCGCACCTTTTCTTACCCATTTTTCAGTAATTATGGGTAGACATTCACACCTTCTTGCAGCTGAACACCTCCTCTCCTGCTTATGATCATGTGCAGTTTGATATTCGAAAATTTTCTTTCATGTTTTCTAGCAGTTATTGATGGACATTCAGACCGTCTTGAAGCTGAACACCTCCGCTCCCACTTTTGATGGTGTATAGTCGGGCTTTCGAGCCTTTTCTTCCCCGGTTTTTACAAATTATGGTTGGACATTCAGACCTTCTTGCAGCCGAAAACCTCCACTCCCTCTTTTGATCATACATTGTCGGGCATTCGCACCTTTTCTTACCCGCTTTTTACAAACCATGGTCGGACTTTCACACCTTCTTGTAGCCGAACAACTCCACTCCCACTATTGATTGTGTACAGTCGGGTATTTTAACCTTTTCTTACCCGCTTTTTACCAACTATTGTTGGACATTCACACCGTCTTACAGCGGAACACCTCCGCTCCCTCTTTTGATGGTGTATGTTCGGGCACTCGAACCTTTTCTTACCCGCTTTTTACAAACTATGGTCAGACATTCAACCCTTCTTGTAGCCGAACACATCCACTCCTGCTTTTGATGATGGGTATTCAAACCTACTTGTTGCCCGCTTTTCATTAATTATGGGTGGACATACACACCTTGTCGCAGCCAAACACCTCCGCTCCCTGTTTTGATCATGTATGATTGGACATTCGCACCTTTTCTCACCCGCTTTTTACTATGGTCGGCCATTCACAGCTTCCTCTCCACCATACTTGTATGGTGGGATATTCACACCAACTTGCATGTGTAAGTCACAACACCCGTGACACCAAAACGGCTTTCTTTTCTCTCTTTTCTCTACACTCTGCACTATGAGCACACACACCAAATCAGAAAGGCTTTTTTCTCTCTTTTCTACATTATGGACTGTGGGGACACAAAACCGCTCTCTCTTTTTTTTTTTGATTGTGTGCCAGGGCGTTGTCTCACGTATTAGATTATGCTTACGATACGAATGGGTTTATCAGTCACATCAGAATCCATACATACTGATCCTCCCGTAATAAAATGGTCGGATCTTATCAAACACACTTTGTTTCTTGTGACAATCAAGTCAGCGAAACAGCGTATACACGTCAAGACACTGAATCAAGTTTGCCACAAGAACTCATAAGTTTGGCAGTATTGCTCTGCCGTCAGCAATCATACACCCATTTTATTTTCGTGAGACATGTGCAGGCACCTGTTCATCTACTGTTCTATCACTATGAATTAGTTTATCTATTATCAATAAGGATACTTCTACAACTACTATCAAAGTATGTCCAGACTTCTTATGTTGTCAGTTGCTATATATGAATAAGTGGGTAGCTACTGACAAGCATTAAGCATGTCACACAGCCCAAACATATAACATTTCAGGACACACCACACAGTTAACAACCACAGTGAAGTGTCAAAGCCCAAACATGTAACATTCAACAGGACACTTACACAACACATTCAAATCAAACAGTCAGACAACATACAAGAACATATACCCCAGCCGGCATTGCTCCCTGCCTATTTTCCTACAGCTCACTATGTGTGCGCACACCTTTATTCACAAACTCTTCAACTTATACTCTTTTACCAAAGCTGCTACAGCTCGATTGGCCGAATACCCTTAGATCCTATTTCGGTGAATTTGACATCTGCCTTACATGTAACAGATTAGCGGTTTAGCAGTTTTAATTTAGTTTGAGTGAAGGAATTCATTTTATAGCAAAATCCGAAATCGTGAAGAACTCATGGAAGTAAGCTTATTCTCGGATTCCTGAATCTTTAGATTTGCTTTTTCTTTTACTGCAAAGTACAATGTTGAGCAGCACTAATGAGTTGTTTCTATTTTTGGCAGGCTTTACCTTTGCGGATGAAGCCCTTTCTGTCTGTGCAAAAGAAATCTTGTTACTGTGCAGAGTGACTTCTCTGAGTAGAGTCGCCTTACTTGTTGCGACTGTGCCGATGTTCGAAGCTGGAGTGCAAAGATGTTGCATGAATGGTGCTCCTGGAGCGTGCGGTAGTGTAAAGTTATACCATTTAAAAGGGCTGAAGAGTGCTCAGTGCAGCGGGTGGGCGGAGGTGCGGAATGCGAAGTAGACTTTCACACCTTCTTTTAGCCGAACAACTCCGCTCCCGCTATTGATTGTGTAGAGTCGGGTATTTTAACCTTTTCTTACCCGTGTTTTACCAACTATGGTCGGACATTCACACCTTCTTACAGCGGAACACCTCCGCTCCCTCTTTTGATGGTGTATGTTCTGGCATTCGAACCTTTTCTTACCCACTTTTTACAAACTATGCTCGGACATTCACACCTTGCAGCGAAACACCTCCGCTCCCTCTTTTGATTGTGTATGTTCGGGCATTCGAACCTTTTCTTACCCGCCTTTTACAAACTATGGTCGGACATTCAAACCTTCTTGTGGCCGAACACATCCACTTCTGCTTTTTATGATGTATAGTTGGGCATTCACACCTTTTCTTACCCATTTTTCAGTAATTATTGGTGGACATTCAGACCTTCTTGCAGCTGAACACCTCTGCTCCCGCTTTTGATGGTGTATAGTCGGGCTTTCGAGGCTTTTCTTCAACGGTGTTTACAAATTATGGTTGGAAATTCAGACCTTGCAGCCGAACACCTCCGCTCCCTCTTTTGATCATACATTGTCGGGCATTCGCACCTTGTCTTACCCGCGTTTTACAAACCATGGTCGGACTTTCACACCTTCTTGTAGCCGAACAACTCCGCTCCCGCTATTGATTGTGTACAGTCGGGTATTTTAACCTTTTCTTACCCGCTTTTTACCAATTATGGTCGGACATTCACACCATCTTACAGCGGAACACCTCCGCTCCCTCTTTTGATGGTGTATGTTCGGGCATTCAAACTTTTTCTTACCCACTTTTTACAAACTATGGTCGGACATTCAAACCTTCTTGTAGCAGAACACATCCACTTCTTCTTTTGATGATGTATGGTTGGGCATTCGCACCTTTTCTTACCCATTTTTCAGGAATTATGGGTGGACATTCACACCTACTTGCAGTCAAACAGCTCTGCTCCCACTTTTGATTATGTTTGGTTGGATATTCGAAACTTTTCTTAACTGCTTTTTACAAACTTTGGTCGGACATTCACACCTTCTTGCAGCCGAACACCTCCGCTTCCGCTTTTGATGGTATATATTCGGGCATTCGAACCTTTTCTTACCCGCTTTTTACCAACTATGGTCGGACATTCACACCGTCTTTCAGCGGAACACCTCCGCTCCCTCTTTTGATGGTGTATGTTCGGGCATTCGCACCTTTTCTTACCTGCTTTTTACAAACTTTGGTCGGACGTTCACACCTTCTTGCAGCCGAACACCTCCGCTTCCGCTTTTGATGGTATATATTCGGGCATTCGAACCTTTTCTTACCCGCTTTTTACCAACTATGGTCGGACATTCGCACCATCTTACAGCCGAACACCTCTTCTCCCGCTTTTGATGATGAATGGTCCGGCATTCTTACCTTTTCTAACACATTTTTCAGCAATTATTGTCGATCATTCACACCTTTCTCATCAGCTTTTTGCAAATTATGATCTGACATTCACACCTACTTGCAGCCGAACACCTCGGCTTCCGCTTTTGATGGTGTATATTTTGGCATTCGAACCTTTTCTTACCCGCTTTTTACAAACCATGGTAGGACTTTCACACCTTCTTTTAGCCGAACAACTCCGCTCCCGCTATTGATTGTGTAGAGTCGGGTATTTTAACCTTTTCTTACCCGCTTTTTACCAACTATGGTCGGACATTCACACCTTCAACATGCCCTTCTATGTCCACAATTTTGGCGTCACGAACAGGATCCCTCGACTGGTGTCTCTGGACCGGACCGCAGTGCATGGCCAGCCTGGACTGAAGTAGCTGTTCCAGCCTCATACCTCCAAGGCCTTTTCTGAGAGAGAGGACTGGCAGGTCCTTTTCCTGAATACCAGCGCTGGGATCATTTTTTAAATATGATAGTCTGAGATGATAGGACTGCTTTTTAGTTTTTATTTGAATAAAAGAGGGTTTCCCAGTTGTGTCATTAGTGAGACAGAGATTTCATGGGTAAGGGAAACTTTTGAAGCAGTCCGAAGAAGTGTGAAGTACTCCGAAGAAGTGTGAGTACAGATTAAGGTCCTCATTGGAGACGTCCTTTGAGTGAAGGAATATATTTCCCCATTCCAAGTCTGAGAATGGGAAACAGTAGGTCTCAGACTTTTGACCCTACCGGGGGACCTAAGCATGTTGAAATGAAAAAGAAATATGGTCCAGAGGTTTTCCACCTGAAGGTTCTTTTAGTATGTTAGAAATAAGAAAATTAGAAGAAAAGTTTTGCAAATATGAGAAAGAGATGAAGCAAAAAAAAAGAAAATTAAGTTTAAATAAGAAGTAAGAAAGGTATAGAATGTTGGAAAAAATAAAGTGTATTAAGAGAAAGAAAGGAAAATGTTAAACGAATGCCATGACGGAATGATGATAATAATTTAGTATGTGGACGAAAAGATAATTCAGCTCTGATTAAGACTGAATCTTCTTTTAAACCATCACCATATTCCACTGATAACACTTTTTCTCCTTCTGCACCTCTTTACCCCACCCTGAGCGCTCTCGCTGTGCCGGATCCAGACCTGGACTCCTGCCCTCCACGACGCCTGCAACAACAACAGCCAGCACTGCCACAAGCCTCTGGCTCTCGGGAAGAAGGGACTTCTTCCATCCTCCCTCGGGAAGAAATTCCATCATTCTCACAACATCAGTTACATAGGTCTGATGATGAGGAAAAGGAAGACGTTTGGTTCTCCAGCGTACCTGCCCAAGAACTTTTAACGCAAGTGACAAAAATCCTTTACCCACAATCTGGACTTCAGAGATCTAAACGTGAGAAAAAACAAAACCAGATTCAAACCATGCCTATAGTTAAAGTTGCAGTTCCCACTGGACCATTACTGGTTTATCGACCCTGGACTGAGACTGACATCATGGAAGCATAACAATGCTTACCAGATCCAGAGATTTCTGGACCCCATTTTGCTGACGAGTTGCGAGATTTCTGCGCACAATTCTGCCCGACCAGGGTTGAATTGCGTCGCATATTGGCAAAAAAGTTCAAACTGACCGACCTCTGCAAAATAGAGGCCAGTATGCTACAACTGGATTTGCGACCTACCAACAGTGAACAAGGACATAATGATAACGCTCAATATGAAGCAGCCATCCAAAGACTGTGTCAAGCCATCACCACTCAATTTCCAACCAAAATCAATATGTCCCACATTTACACCTGCAAACAGAAACCCGGTGAAGGGACTGATGATTTTGTACACCGCATCCTTGAGGAAGTCAGCAAGCACAGCGGTCATCAGAGACCAAGGGATTTGGGTAATGAATCAGGACCATGGGAGAGTATTGCATGCAATGCAATAATTAAAGGCCTCATGCCAGATGTCGCCACTGAAGTAAAGAACATTTACGTGGGATGGTGTGAGGGTCCTCGTTTGGCTGACGTTCGCCGATATGCTCGCCATGCTGAGAGCCAAGTTGAGACGCGTAAGATATAGGACAAGTGTGAAAAGGAGCTGCATTTGGCAGCCATGACCATGTATTACGCAGTTGGTTTAAACAGAGGACGAGGCCGAAGTCGAAGACGTGGACGTGTGGGAGAGGAGGTCGAAATGGGCCACGCCAGAGCTATGATCCGAATATTTGTTTTTACTGTGGCTGTGTCCACAGCTGAAAAGTGATGAAATTGGGCAAAAGGCTGACTGAGGGTGGGAGGCAGGTTCTGGACGTCACGTGGCAGCGGAGCCTCCACTAATGGGTGATAGCACAAACACACTCACACATTTTTCCTGCTCTGTGTAGTGAAAAAAACGCTTGCCGACTGTGATTCACGTCGTAAAGTTTTGCATGCTATTTCCGTCCTAGAGCAAAGATATTTCTCTCAGAATATAGGAACTTATGTTCATCAGTAGTGACGTCAGGGGAGTTTGATTGTCCTCCAAAGTTAAGTGGAAACCACGTTTACTCTATGTCTGCATCAGGCCAGGTTGTGAAGGAGAAAATGACAATGCCCATTGCGTGTTGTCACTCCCGATGAGCTCTCCTTCAAACACTCATTTTTGTTATCAGAGTTGTGTCCCATTAACCTGATGGGCTGTGATCTCATGTGTAAATTAGGCATTATTTTAACTTCTACACCAGAGGGTGTTAAGGTTATGTTACAGCCTGACAAAGTTTTCACAGCAGTGCAGTTTGATTCATCGGCACTTACATATGCTTATGAGTGGAAACTTCCCAGCTCTCCTTTTTCACAACAACTAGTGGAAGAAGCAAAAGCGTTAGTTTCACCCCTTTCTGATTTCATGCAACCTACTGATTTGCACTGCACATCACACATTTCTTTGGGGCCTGACAATGACTATGAGAAGAAGTGAAAAAATATGTGCGCCTACTTTATTGGCTGTGTCGCTCACTCCAGAGCACTTCGATTTTTTTAATGTTTGTGGTACTCGCCCTCACATTTCCTTGGCCAAACGTACACACTGGCAGTGACAAGGTGTGGGAGAGTTTGTTGCTACATGTCAGAAAGAAATGGAGTGGACTGTTTCACCTGCTGATCCAAATTTGATGTTTTCTGAACGATTGTCAGCATACAAAAAAACATTTTTGAGTACAATGCATTGTCAAAGAACTGTGGACTTAATTCCTACCACAGAATCACATTTTGAAGCATGTTTTTTATCTGAAACAGATTTGTCTTCGATACCCATGTTGGCTGAAGTGCCCAATGATCTTTGGGCTAAGAGCAAATATGATGTGGGGTTGATAAAAGGCTGTGAACCAGTAATTGTCACCCCTAAATCAGACTTTTGTCCATGTAAAAAACAATACCCTTTTAAGCCTGAAGCAATTAAAGGGATTAAACCTGTTTTTCAATCTTTTCAGAAAACAGGCGTTATTGTTCCTTTTGAAAATTCACCTGTGCTTACTCCATTGTTTCCTGTTAAAAAGATTAAAGATGCTGGCCAGCCAGATGAATGGCGTTTTGTACAGGACCTCCAAGCGGTGAATGCTAAAGTTCAGCCACATGCTCCTACTGTGCCCAACCCACACACTATTTTGTCTCAAATTACATCAGATGCACAGTTTTTCTCAGTGGTTGACTTGTCGCCAGTGCACCCTGATAGCCCATTTTGGTTTGCTTTTTAGTTTGAAGGGAGATCTTGGACTTTTACCCGGTTATGCCAGGGGTACTATGAAAGTCCCACTATTTACAATGCTGCCCTCAAAGCTAGTCTGGATTAACTTCAATCAACCACAGGCTCTGCTCTTTTGCAGTATGTGGATGACATCCTTTTATGTAGTCCATCTAAACAACAGTGTGAAAAAGACCAAATGACTCAAATAACTTTCTTGCTTTCAAAATTTTTCCTCTAGTGACGCTGACTTAGAGAGGGATGAAGATAATCATATTTAATTGTTCATGTTTTGATTGTTTATCTTTGGACCCTTTATCACTATGATGCCTGCATTTTAAACTCACGTTGTGTGCAAATGCAGGCTGATGTTTTACAGATAAAGTTATTATTTTCCTTGTTTCTTTTGGGTTGATTAATATAATGGTATTATTATAATCAAAAGGGAGGAATGTAATGGAAAATAATTCTTATATGCATTGTATTGAGTGTTACTGTGTATAACCTGCAAATGACTGAGCTGCAAGGTACCACCCTGCCCTGTTTTCTTAAATTCCTCTTTACAATGGTGGGCTTGTTAATATGAGATAGCTGCACTTTAGGGGGGACAGGGTTAGGCTGGTATTTACGAGTGTGTCTCGGTAACCTCAACTAATGGTTGGGGAGGAAAGTTAGAAGAACAATCAACTATACCCAAAAACAGATGACGTGATGAGTGGGCAATATAACTGTGTTTTTGCTTCAGTGGTCAGAGCAACTCTGTATTCTGTACTGTGTTGTTCTCTCTTGCAAGATATTATTATTAAAGCCTCTTATCTCCTCAAAAGAAAATAACTGACTCACAAGTGCAAGTGTCAGGACAAATGATCAAACTTCTCCAAGCTTCAGTCTGCAGAGAGGTACAAGACAGGGTTGCCCACTTTCGCCCTCACTTTTTGCTATTTTCATCGAACCTTTAGCAGCTGCTATCAGACAAGATAGAAATATTAAAGGCATCCAACCCCAAAATATTGAGCATAAAATAAGTCTTTATGCTGATGATGTATTACTTTTCCTTCAGAACTCACAGACATCTCTCACTCACACGATCACACTCATAAATAAATTCTCAGCACTTTCTGACTACTCTATCAATTGGTCTAAGACCACAGTTCTGCCCATTAACTATAGGGACCAGAATATACCTGCGATCACTTTACAGTCAGGAAATATTAGATATTTAGGCATAAACATTTCCTCCAGGCTCTCAGATCTAACAAAGCTAAATTATGTGCAATTATTAAAGACAGTAGAGGACGATCTCTCTCGTTTGAAGTCCTTACCTATATCACTTATGGGGAGAGTTACAACCATTAAAATGATGATACTACCAAAAGTTAACTATTTGTTCTCAATGATCCCCATAAAACCATCTGCTACTTGGTTTAAGTCACTAGGTTCATGCATCTCCAAATTTCTGTGGAAAAACAAACCACCACGTATTAGTTTAAAAACCCTACAGAAGACCAAGGACAGTGGTGGATTAGATTTACCTAATTTTCAGCACTATTCCTTAGCCAATAGGTTACAGTATATATCAAAATGGTTTAAACCTAGCCCAATAGATGAACCATGGATAAATATAGAACAAGCATTGTGTGATAATCTGGAAATCTCTGACCTGCCACTTATTAGTCAAAACGTAAAAAATCACAAATGTTTCAAAAGCATTAACATCAGCACCTCTCTGACAGCCTGGTGGGAATTTCTTAAAATAACAAAGTCTTCACTTGTCCCGTGTAAGCTTACACCCATCTGGAACAATCCTGACATCCTGCAAAACAAAAAAATGCTAAACTTTACTCTGTGGAAGATCAAAGGAATCAAACATCTGGAACATATAATCCAAAATGGACATTTTATTTCATTTGATGAGCTCATATCACAACATGAGATAGGCAGCAATAAATTCCTAGAATATCAACAACTTAAGTCTATAATAACAAAGAAATATATCCTCCACCAACCAGACTTACAACTCCCGATTAGGGTAGTAGAATTTCTAAGCATCTGCAGCCCAAAACTACTATCAAAAATATATAAATTATTGTCTAAGATAGATGACACAATGTCTCTACCGTCCTCAAAATGGGAGGCACATTTATCCATCAGTTCTAGTCATAGCTTCTGGCCACATATATGTTTGAACACCTTCAGAATGACTTAAAATCCTAATTTAGAGCTCATACAATACAAAATTCTTCATAGAACACACTATACAGGACAAAGGATGTTCAGGATGGGTCTAACACACTCAAACATCTGCTCACATTGCACAGATAACACACCTGATGATTATGCACACGCTTTGTGGTTTCGTGCGCCTGTCCAGAGGTTCTGGCTTGAAGTCTGTGCGGACCTATCAACATGACTATAGTGTAGCATTCCTGCATGCCCCACACTGTGCATACTGGGGGACTTAGACAACATCAATGTGGAATTTAGCTTAGCACACATGATCCTCACAGTGTTATGTATAGCAAAGAAAACTATTCTCATGAACTGGAAAGCGAAGAACAATCTGTGTATTAACCAGTTTAGAAATTTTCTTTTAGATTATATTAGCATGGAAACAATGTCTGCCTCCTCAAAACATCAATTGGCTGAATTTAACTCTCTCTGGTCCCTTCTGATTAGCTTGATCACATAGTGGTGGTGGTGGGTTGCTGTCCCGTCGCTCTGGGCGGTTGGGTGTGTGCTGGGGGGGGCTGTGTGGCTTCGGGCGTCTGGTGGTCTCTCGGGTCGTGGGGAAATACAGCAGCCCTGTATTATTGCTTCCTGTGAAATCAAGATACAATGTGCACATGCTGGTTACAAATAAGAAAATACAAACAACAAACAGTTTCTTCCATGGTTCACAGCATGTGTATGATCATCTTCATCGCTGGTCTCAGTAAGGATGTTTCAATCTTCGGTGTCAGAGGTTACTAGCACTTAACACACCGGTGGAGTACAGCTTTTACTGCTGACTCTTATCTTTGTCCTTCCGGGCGTGTTGGTTAGGCTGATGTATTTCAGGGTGGAAGTCATCTACTGGTTCTGGTACCTTCTTACAGTGACTGGCATGAATCTAGGTTGCTCTCTCTGCAACTTTAACAGCTGTGTGAGTGACCAGTAGCACCTGGAACGGGCCTTGCCAACGTTTGGACTTCCAATGTTTCCTGCGAAGTTCCTTCACCACCTGTCATCTGGTTGGAGTGGTGTGTTTTCTGTGGCTGGAAGGGCTGCTTTTACTGTCTGTGAAACTTGAGATAGAACAGTGGAAAGGTTTCGACAGTAAGACAACATAGCATCATCACAAACAGTTGTGGAAGGGCGGGGTCTGGTTACAGGTCCCAATCCCAGGTTAGGAGGTCTACCAAATAAAATTTCAAATGGGCTGAGATTCACTTGAGCTCTGATTCTCATTCTCATGTAGGTAAGCTCAATAGGTAATGCTTTTGTCCATGGCAGACCTGTTTCTTCACAACATTTGGCTAACTTGGACTTTAATGTACCATTTTCTCTTTCCACAGCACCTCCACTCTGTGGATGATAAGCACAATGTGTGCGCAAGGTTATTCCCAGGAATTTACCAACCTCAGTCAATGCAGTGTTTACAAAATGTGTGCCATTATCACTGCTGATCTTCTCTGGAATGCCCCATCTAGGAATGATTTCTGTTTAGCAGTGCTTTAGTCACTGCATTACTGTTTGCATGTTTTGCAGGGAAAACTTCAACCCATTTACTAAACACGTCCACTATTACTAGTGCATATTTCTTTCCTTCAGCTGGTGTGAGTTCAACAAAATCCATCATCAAATGTTCAAAAGGTTTCTCTGGTGGAGGGTGTGCAACTTGCGATGTGTGTAATGCCTTTCCTACATTATGTGTGGCACAAACCATACATGACTGACAGTATTTTTGCGCATATGAACTGAACCCTTTTGTGAACCACTGAGCAGTGAGTGCATTCAGCATCCCCCCTTTTGACACATGGTTCAACCCATGTGTCAATTTTGAAAAATGAGGAAAAAAATGTTTAGGTAGACAGGGTTTACCATCAGGTCCCATCCAAACACCATCCGTATGAGTTGCACCCACAGAGGACCAAATGCGTCCAGAGGACCAAATTTCATCTGCAGAGGCAAAAGTTTGCAAAGCATGGAGATCTGTGAGGGAGTCTTCTGCCTGCAAAGAGAGGGAAGCGAAAACAGGAAAAAAATTAGCTGCTTGCTTAGCTGCAGCATCAGCTCTGGCATTGCCACAAGCAACAGGATCGTCTGAGTTAGTGTGAGCCGCACACTTACAGACCGAGATTGCTGTAGGCAAAAGGATCGCATCAAGAAGATCAGAAACCTGCTTGGAGTTCAGAATAGTTTTACCATCTGATTTAAGGAAATGCCTGTGTTTCCACAGCGCTCCAAAGTCACGAACAACACCAAAAGCATATCTGGAATCTGTGTAAATAGTGACAGACTTACCAGCTGCCAACTTACAAGCTTCAGTAAGTGCAATAAGCTCAGTAGTTTGAGCAGAGAAATGTTTAGGAAGAGAACCAGACAACAAAGTGTCATGTGAAGAACATACTGCAAACCAAACACAGTTAGTACCTGTGGCTGGATCAAGCAAAGCTGATCCATCTACAAAAAGAATCATGTCAGAGTTTGGAAGAGGAGTCTCTAAAAGATCAGGTCGGGGTGTACAAACTTGTTCCAAAACAGCCACCTCATTCGGTGTCGTGTTTCTTTCAAGCAATTCTCCTGGTTAGCCCGCACTCGGCTCGCTCCCAGAGCCGTGTTAAAGTCTACTTCGCATTCCGCACCTCCGCCCACCCGCTGCACTGAGCACTCTTCAGCCCTTTTAAATGGTATAACTTTACACTACCGCACGCTCCAGCGAGCACCATTCAAGCAACAACTTTGCACTCCAGCTTCGAAGATCGGCACAGTCGCAACAAGTAAGGCGACTCTACTCAGAGAAGTCACTCTGCACAGTAACAAGATTTCTTTTGCACAGACAGAAAGGGCTTCATCCGCAAAGGTAAAGCCTGCCAAAAATAGAAACAACTCATTAGTGCTGCTCAACATTGTACTTTGCAGTAAAAGAAAGAGCAAATCTAAAGATTCAGGAATCCGAGAATAAGCTTACTTCCATGAGTTCTTCAAGATTTCGGATTTTGCTATAAAATGAATTCCTTCACTCAAACTAAATTAAAACTGCTAAACCGCTAATCTGTTACATGCAAGGCAGATGTCAAATTCACCAAAATAGGATCTAAGGGTATTTGGCCAATCGAGCTGTAGCAGCTTCGGTAAAAGAGTATAAGTTGAAGAGTTTGTGAATAAAGGTGTGCGCACACATAGTGAGTTGTAGGAAAATAGGCAGGGAGCAATGCCGGCTGGGGTATAGGTTCTTGTATGTTGTCTGACTGTTTGATTTGAATGTGTTGTGTAAGTGTCCTGTTGAATGTTACATGTTTGGGCTTTGACACGCTTCACTGTGGTTGTTAACTGTGTGGTGTGTCCTGAAATGTTATATGTTTGGGCTGTGTGACATGCTTAATGCTTTTCAGTAGCAACCCACTTATTCATATATAGCAACTGACAACATAAGAAGTCCGGACAAACTTTGATAGTAGTTGTAGAAGTATCCTTATTGATAATAGATAAACTAATTCATAGTGATAGAACAGTAGATGAACAGGTGCCTGCACATGTCTCATGAAAATAAAATGGGTGTATGATTGCTGACGGCAGAGCAATACTGCCAAACTTATGAGTTCTTGTGGCAAACTTGATTCAGTGTCTTGACGTGTATACGCTGTTTTGCTGACTTGTCACAAGAAACAAAGTGTGTTTGATAAGATCCAACCATTTTATTACGGGAGGATCAGTATGTATGGATTCTGATGTGACTGATAAACCCATTCGTATCTTAAGCATAATCTAATACGTGAGACAACGCCCTGGCACACAATCAAAAAAAAAAAAAGAGAGAGCGGTTTTGTGTCCCCACAGTCCATAATGTAGAAAAGAGAGAAAAAAGCCTTTCTGATTTGGTGTGTGTGCTCACAGTGCAGAGTGTAGAGAAAAGAGAGAAAAGAAAGCCGTTTTGGTGTCACGGGTGTTGTGACTTACACACACACATTTCTGAATTGAGAAAGGAAATTATTTTAGAGGAAGCACTAGAGTTTAGATCCCACATTTGTTGATAGGCATTCATTTAATTTTTCTTTTAATCAGTTTTAAAGTGAATACTAACTGAGAAATGAAAAAGATGAAGAGTTTAGAAGCTTGGTTCAAGAGCAAAACTTGGTTTATGATCAGCTGAGTCTCTAAACAGAACAGCAAAGGGCTTCATCGAACATTTAAAAAAGATTCAGATTGTTAGAATATCCAGAATTTATAGGAATGGTGGTGATTACTCTTATTTTCTAGAATGGAAATAACTGCACCATGTCTGTTTTATGAATTTAAGGGGCTAAAAAGTTTTGTTCTCGTTTTTCTATGATTAACCGAATGTATGTGAGAGTCCAAACAGACAGAAGGGTTACGGCCGAGCGCTGGACCTTCCAAAAAAGATGAGACAGGCTGGACCCGTGCCATACTAGTTAAGACCTGCCTGTGGATAACAGGTTCTTTAAACTCTCACACACACAAACTCACACACGTTCGCACACATACACCCATACACACACACATTCTTGAACTTGCTGCAAGATTAAACATTTGCATTAACTGACTCCAGCAACTCTGAGTCTCATTGAGAGACTTTTCTCAACAATTGGGTCCTCAAACCAGATCTCAACGTTTTTTCCGCTGTCCAGGGTCGGAGCTGAAACCGTGCACGGGGGAGTCCAGTACTCCTAATGAAAGACCCCCTGCTGAATTGCGGTAATTAGGGGCCAGTGTCCACTGAAAGGGGGAAAAAGGGACGAGATCGTACTTTTGAATCAATGGCCAGAAGCCATTGGCAGTGCAGGCATCAACAATAATGGTGTTATTTCACCCATTAACACTTAAGGTACCTCATGCAGTGGCTGTGATATGGTTACTTAACAAAATATCTTTACCAGACATCTCTCCTACATAACAGTTCTTCTTTCACAGCCACACCTTGTTGTCGAGAGATGTGCTACACTTAATCCATCCACACTGCTACCTACCCCACAGATGGAAAGCCTCATGATTGCATGTCAGAAATAACCATCAGTGTTTTACCCAGGCCAGACTTAACTGATATACGTTATGAAAATGCAGAAATAACTATATTTATTCAACAGATCAAGGAAAAAAACCCTGATGGCACAAATGCTACAGGATTTGCAGTATTAACAGAAACTGAAGTTTTCTTAAAACAACCACTACCAAAAAATTACTCTGTTCAAGCAGTCGAATTGGTAGCTTTAACTGAAGCTTGTAAATTAAATAACAAAAAGGTTGTTAACGTTTACACTGACAGTCAGTATGCCTTCTCAACTGTACATGTGTTAACACAGCATTGGAAAAACAGGTATGTTGACATCCACAGCTAAATGTATAAACTACAAATATTTTAGCATTATTAGATGTTATTCAATTGCCATCTACAATAGACTCGTATGAATGACCGGAAGGAAAACCATACTGCCAAAGAATTTGTTTAAATATGCTGCAGTATTGAGCCACGGACCATGTCATGTCTCAACAGGAGGGATGGAAGCAATAATGAACAAGGTTTTTACAGCATATGGTTTTACTAATTATTAAAAAAATTTTTTTTAGAATAAATAAATGAATAAAGTTTTGTCTAGCAGGTCAAATATGTGCAAAATACATTCCACAGGGCAATCTAAGACCAAAACGAAGATAATTCCCTAAGCCAGTGTATCTTTTTCAACATATTTGTTTGGATTTCATTATTTCATTATTTTGTAGATTTCATTGAACTAAATTAATGTTAAGGGAAACGATTCTGCTCAGTGACAACAGAGGTTTTTACCAAATGGTCTGAAATATTTCCATGTGCACAAGCAGATGCACTCTCAGTAGCAAAATCACGCGTAAAATAACTCATTTCCAGATTTGAAATTCCTGAAAAGATCTTCAGTGATAATTTGACACACTTTGTAAACAATGTCATCTCACTGATGGCAAAGAACTTAAAATAGACCTTAGAAACCACTGTGATATAGAAGGTTTCGCTAACACATTGGAATTGTTTTACTATTTACATATGCATGTGCAGTGAAGAATTGCTTGCTGCTGATAAATGCAAAGAAGAACAGCTTACACATAAATGCTCACATATAGGCTGCTGAATGCAATGAAGACCTGCTTATCCAGTAAAGTTCAATGTCAATGTGTAATATTCAATTAGGATTTGCAAAACAGTGAAGTTAAACAATGAATGGGTCCATAGTCGGTATGAGAAGACTACAGGAATATTTACCTGGGTGTACGTTCAAACAGAGATGAGAAAATTGCGATAAATTATTGTTTGTTTGTTTGTTAGTATGTATATGAATGTTATGTGTATAAACTGTGTTGAGTTGTAGTTACTCAGTAGTGTCTCAGTGAAACAACCGACGGGGGAAGCCTTGCGGTGACAACAAAAGCAGTGTTTTACTGATCAGTCAAGTTGCTCCAGTGTACTCCATACAAACTGGTTGGCTACTGAAGGGATAGAAAATGGGGAATACTTGTTTTAAAGCAAACAAGGAATTAGATGGGAAAAATATATGTTTTAACGGGACCCAGACAATATTAAATACTCAGACAGATGGGAGAAGAAGTGTAGTTTTGTAGGAAATCACAAAATTATTACATAAAATTAGTGAAATCAATTGAAGAATGCCTTTCTGAAGAGCTGTTTACCACAGATGAGCAGCTTTGCGACCAAGCACATTGTAGATCGCTTTACTGCCAAAATGATCTAGTTTAATGGATTGGTTTAGACATGCATAACAGCATTTTAAGAACAAAGAGAGAAACAAAAAGGGACAACGCTTCATGGTGGAAGGTGATGTATAAATAACTGTGTATATGATGAAGGAGAGACCATTTGAGCAGCACAGCCATTTCGCAGCACAGGGACAGCAGTCCAAGTTAAAGGATCTCCCACGTGGTATCACCTGTCACACTGTGTCAAGGCATCAAAAAAAGAAAAAATCACCAAACTCAAGGACAAAGAGACGAAGACTCCGGTGAACGAAGAGAGAGGACTTACAAACCAGAAATACAAAAGGATGCTCGATATCAAGATCCAGAAGAAGAGGCTAACAATGCCACGAACACTTACGATGCTGGGAATGATGCCAGCAATGAACAGAGAAGAAGATTCAGTGTCATCAATCTGCAACACGTGCCTCTAATGAGGGGGTGAATATAGAATCCTCAACGATTACAACGTCTCTGGGAACTGTGACAACAACAAGGTTTAAACCATTTTGATATATATTGTAACCTATTGGCTAAGGAATAGTGCTGAAAATGAGGTAAATCTAATCCACCACTGTCCTTGGTCTTCTGTAGGGTTTGTAAACTAATACGTGGTGGTTTGTTTTTCCACAGAAATTTGGAGATGCATGAATCTAGTGACTTAAACCAAGTAGCAGATGGTTTTATGGGGATCATTGAGAACAAATAGTTAACTTTTGGTAGTATCATCATTTTAATGGTTGTAACTCTCCCCATAAGTGATATAGGTAAGGACTTCCAACGAGAGAGATCGTCCTCTACTCTCTTTAATAATTGCACATAATCCATCTGTACTTATCAGTTTAATATGTGATATGTCTATGCAAGGACTACATATTAAATGGATTTTTATCAATAGGAGTTGAAAAAGGAGCTTGCTCCGTTCACTCCAAGCATCGACCCGGTATTGCAGTGCCGCTGGGAACGGTGCGCTCTCCTCTGCTGTTGTGAAAAAGCAAACAGCGGTGCAGGATGGAAGTTTCTTTTAGTCTGCTGAGAAAAGAGAGTGAATGCGAAGTAGACTTTAACACGGCTCTGGGAGCGAGCCGAGTGCGGGCTAACCAGGAGAAATGCTTGAAAGAAACGCGACACCGAATGAGCGGTCAGAACAAAGCCTCAATACGGTGTTCCTGTGGTGTTTTTATAAAATTCGGTGAAAATAAAGGTTTGAATGCCCCATAGAAAACTAAAAGGTGGAGCGGAAGTGTTCGGCTGCAAGAAGGTGTGAATGTCCGACTATATTTGGTGAAAAGCAGGTGAAGCAAGGTCTGAATGCCCAACCTTACATCATCAAAAGCGAGATCAGAGGTTTTTGGCTGCAAGAAGGCCATAGTTTGCCAAAAGCGGGTAAGGTGCGAATGACCGACTAAATATCAACAAAAGTGGGGGCGGAGGTCTTCGGATGCAAGTGGGTGTGAATATCCCACCATACAAGTATGGTGGAGAGGAAGCTGTGAATGGCCGACCATAGTTTGCAAAAAGCGGGTGAGAAAAGGTGCGAATGTCCAACCATACATGATCAAACCAGGGAGCGGAGGTGTTTGGCTGCGAAAAGGTGTGAATGTCCACCCATAATTAATGAAAAGCGGGCAACAAGTAGGTTCGAATGCCATACCATACATCATCAAAAGCACGAGTGGATGTGTTCGGCTACAAGAAGGTTTGAATGTCCGAGCATAGTTTGTAAAAAGCGGGTAAGAAAAGGGTCGAATGCCCGAACATACACCATCAAAAGAGGGAGCGGAGGTGTTCCGTTGTAAGACGGTGTGAATGTCCGACCATAGTTGGTAAAAAGTGGGTATGAAAAGGTTCGAATGCCCAAATTCGGCTGCAAAAAATTGTGTTCGGCTGCAAAAAGGTGTGAATGTTCGACTAAAGTTTGTAAAAAGCGGGTAAGACAAGGTGCGAATGCCTGACAATGTATGATCAAAAGCGGGAGCGGAGGTGTTCAGCTGCAAGAAGGTCTAAATGTCCATTATTAATTGCTAGAAAACATGAAAGAAAATTTTCGAAAATCAATCCGCACATGATCATAAGTGGGAGAGGAGGTGTTCAGCTGCAAGAAGGTGTGAATGTCCTACCATAATTGCTGAAAAATGTGTTAGAAACGGTAAGAATGCCGGACCATACCTCATCAAAAGCTAGAGAGGTGGTGTTCGGCTGCAAGTAGGTGTGAATGTCTGACTAAAGTTCAAATATATTAACAAAAGCGGGAGCGGAGGTGTTCAGCTGCAAGAAGGTCTGAATGTCCATCAATAATTGCTAGAAAACATGAAAGAAAATTTTCGAATATCAAACCGCACATGATCATAAGCGGGAGAGGAGGTGTTCAGCTGCAGGAAGGTTTGAATGTCCACCCATAATTCCTGAAAAATGGGTAAAAAAAAAGGTAAGAATGCCCAACCATACATCATCAAAAGCAGGTGTGAATGTTAGATCATAATTTGCAAAAAGCTGAAGAGAAAGGGTGAGAATGCCCGACTATACACCATCAAATGCAGGAGCGGAGGTGTTCGGCTGTAAGGAGGTGTGAATCTCCGACCATAATTGCTGAAAAATGTGTTAGAAAAGGTAAGAATGCCGGACCATACATCATCAAAAGCGGGAGAGGTGGTGTTCGGCTGCAAGTAGGTGTGAATGTCCAGCCATAATTACTCACAAACGGGTAAGAAAAGGTAGTATTGCCAGACCATACATGATCAAAACAGGGAGCGGAGGTGGTTCGGCTGCAAGAAGGTGTGAATGTCCGACTAAAGTTCAAATATATTAACAAAAGCGGGAGGAGAGGTCTTCGGATGAGAGTGGTTGAGAATTTCCAACCATAATCTATAAAATGCGGTGAAAAAAAAGGTGTGATAGAACACTAAAAGGTGGAGTGGAAGTGTTCGGCTGGAAGAAGGTGTGAATGTCCGACTATATTTGGTGAAAAGCAGGTGAAGCAAGGTCTGAATGCCCAACCTTACATCATGAAAAGCGAGATCAGAGGTGTTTGGCTGAGAGAAGGCCACAGTTTGCGATGCAATAATTAAAGGCCTCATGCCAGATGTTGCCACTGAAGTAAAGAACATTTACGTGGGATGGTGTGAGGGTCCTCGTTTGGCTGACGTTCGCCGATATGCTCGCCATGCTCAGAACCAAGTTGAGACGCGTAAGACAACCAAAAGGGACAAGTGTGAAAAGGAGCTGCATTTGGCAGCCATGACCATGTATTACGCAGTTGGTGTAAACAGAGGACGAGGCCGAAGTCGAAGACGTGGACGTGTGGGAGAGGAGGTCGAAATGGGCCACGCCAGAGCTATGATCCGAATATTTGTTTTTACTGTGGCCAGACTGGACACTGGAAGAAGGACTGTCCACAGCTGAAAAGTGATGAAATTGGGCAAAAGA
Source organism: Leuresthes tenuis (assembly GCF_036924035.1). Lineage (NCBI taxonomy): Eukaryota > Metazoa > Chordata > Actinopteri > Atheriniformes > Atherinopsidae > Leuresthes > Leuresthes tenuis. The sequence continues at coordinate 308,024 of NW_027325419.1, read as the reverse complement.
CTGACTGAGGGTGGGAGGCAGGTTCTGGACGTCACGCGGCAGCGGAGCCTCCACTAATGGGTGATAGCACAAACACACTCACACATTTTTCCTGCTCTGTGTAGTGAAGAAACGCTTGCCGACTGTGATTCACGTAGTAAAGTTTTGCATGCTATTTCCGTCCTAGAGCAAAGATATTTCTCTCAGAATGTAGGAACTTATGTTCATCAGTAGTGACGTCAGGGGAGTTTGATTGTCCTCCAAAGTTAAGTGGAAACCACGTTTACTGTATGTCTGCATCAGGCCAGGTTGTGAAGGAGAAAATGACAATGCCCATTGCGTGTTGTCACTCCTGATGAGCTCTCCTTCAAACACTCATTTTTGTTATCAGAGTTGTGTCCCATTAACCTGATGGGCTGTGATCTCATGTGTAAATTAGGCATTATTTTAACTTCTACACCAGAGGGTGTTAAGGTTATGTTACAGCCTGACAAAGTTTTCACAGCAGTGCAGTTTGATTCATCGGCACTTACATATGCTTATGAGTGGAAACTTCCCAGCTCTCCTTTTTCACAACAACTAGTGGAAGAAGCAAAAGCGTTAGTTTCACCCCTTTCTGATTTCATGCAACCTACTGATTTGCACTGCACATCACACATTTCTTTGGGGCCTGACAATGACTATGAGAAGAAGTGAAAAAATATGTGCGCCTACTTTATTGGCTGTGTCGCTCACTCCAGAGCACTTCGATTTTTTTAATGTTTGTGGTACTCGCCCTCACATTTCCTTGGCCAAACGTACACACAGGCAGTGACAAGGTGTGGGAGAGTTTGTTGCTACATGTCAGAAAGAAATGGAGTGGACTGTTTCACCTGCTGATCCAAATTTGATGTTTTCTGAACGATTGTCAGCATACAAAAAAACATTTTTGAGTACAATGCATTGTCAAAGAACTGTGGACTTAATTCCTACCACAGAATCACATTTTGAAGCATGTTTTTTATCTGAAACAGATTTGTCTTCGATACCCATGTTGGCTGAAGTGCCCAATGATCTTTGGGCTAAGAGCAAATATGATGTGGGGTTGATAAAAGGCTGTGAACCAGTAATTGTCACCCCTAAATCAGACTTTTGTCCATGTAAAAAACAATACCCTTTTAAGCCTGAAGCAATTAAAGGGATTAAACCTGTTTTTCAATCTTTTCAGAAAACAGGCGTTATTGTTCCTTTTGAAAATTCACCTGTGCTTACTCCATTGATTCCTGTTAAAAAGATTAAAGATGCTGGCCAGCCAGATGAATGGCGTTTTGTACAGGACCTCCAAGCGGTGAATGCTGCAGTTCAGCCACATGCTCCTACTGTGCCCAACCCACACACTATTTTGTCTCAAATTACATCAGATGCACAGTTTTTCTCAGTGGTTGACTTGTCGCCAGTGCACCCTGATAGCCCATTTTGGTTTGCTTTTTAGTTTGAAGGGAGATCTTGGACTTTTACCCGGTTATGCCAGGGGTACTGTGAAAGTCCCACTATTTACAATGCTGCCCTCAAAGCTAGTCTGGATTAACTTCAATCAACCACAGGCTCTGCTCTTTTGCAGTATGTGGATGACATCCTTTTATGTAGTCCATCTAAACAACAGTGTGAAAAAGACAGTGAATCTGTTGAAACATCTTCCTTCTTATGGCCATAAAGCCAGCCTTTCTAATTTACAGTTTGTACAGGACGAAGTCACCTTTTTGGGTCATGTGATTTCTAAGGATGGGCGCTCACTTTCTCCTAAACGTGTTGCTGCAGTTCAGATCATTCCTAAACCGGTTACTAAAAAACAGCTTATGTCATTCTTAGGTATAACATCTTACTGCAGGAACTTTATTCCTAACTACTCTTTTCTCGAAGCTCTCTTATGTGCTCTTATCCATGGTAAAGGCCTCCAGTCAGCTGACCGTGTTCCATGGACTCCTGAGGCTGAATCAGCCTTTAGTCAGCTTAAGCTGGCTCTTCAAACAGCACCAACACTTGGCATTCCAGATCCTCATAAACCTTTCATACAGGCAGTTGATGAGAAGCATGACATCTGTTCTTATGCAGGAACATGGGGCAGGCAAAGGCCAGTGGCTCATTTCTCAGCAAAACTGGACTCTGTGGCTGCAGGCCTGCCTGGTTGTCTTCGTGTTGTTGCAGCTGCAGAGAAAGCTGTCCTGGCCTCCCAAGATATTGTGGGCTACGCTAATTTGACTTTTTTGGTTCCTCATGCTGTTGCCATTATTCTTCTCGAGCAGAAAACTTCACATCTTTCAACTGCTCGTTGGCTCAGATACACCTCTGTGATATGCCAAATGTCACTGTTAAACGTTGTACTGTTCTGAATCCTGCTACTTTGCTTCTGACTCCTGAGGATGGGGAGCCTCATGACTGTGAAGCTGTTTTGGAACAAGTTTGTACACCCCGACCTGATCTTTTAGAGACTCCTCTTCCAAACTCTGACATGATTCTTTTTGTAGATGGATCAGCTTTGCGTGATCCAGCCACAGGTACTAACTGTGTTTGGTTTGCAGTATGTTCTTCACATGACACTTTGTGGTCTGGTTCTCTTCCTAAACATTTCTCTGCTCAAACTACTGAGCTTATTGCACTTACTGAAGCTTGTAAGTTGGCAGCTGGTAAGTCTGTCACTATTTACACAGATTCCAGATATGCTTTTGGTGTTGTTCGTGACTTTGGAGCGCTGTGGAAACACAGGCATTTCCTTAAATCAGATGGTAAAACTATTCTGAACTCCAAGCAGGTTTCTGATCTTCTTGATGTGATCCTTTTGCCTACAGCAATCTCGGTCTGTAAGTGTGCGGCTCACACTAACTCAGACGATCCTGTTGCTTGTGGCAATGCCAGAGCTGATGCTGCAGCTAAGCAAGCAGCTAAATCTTTTCCTGTTTTCGCTTCCCTCTCTTTGCAGGCAGAAGACTCCCTCACAGATCTCCATGCTTTGCAAACTTTTGCCTCTGCAGATGAAATTTGGTCCTCTGGACGCATTTGGTCCTCTGTGGGTGCAACTCATATGGATGGTGTTTGGATGGGACCTGATGGTAAACCCTGTCTACCTAAACATTTTTTTCCTCATTTTTCAAAATTGACACATGGGTTGGACCATGTGTCAAAAGGGGGGATGCTGAATGCACTCACTGCTCAGTGGTTCACAAAAGGGTTCAGTTCATATGCGCAAAAATACTGTCAGTCATGTATGGTTTGTGCCACACATAATGTAGGAAAGGCATTACACACATCGCAAGTTGCACACCCTCCACCAGAGAAACCTTTTGAACATTTGATGATGGATTTTGTTGAACTCACACCAGCTGAAGGAAAGAAATATGCACTAGTAATAGTGGACGTGTTTAGTAAATGGGTTGAAGTTTTCCCTGCAAAACATGCAAACAGTAATGCAGTGACTAAAGCACTGCTAAACAGAAATCATTCCTAGATGGGGCATTCCAGAGAAGATCAGCAGTGATAATGGCACACATTTTGTAAACACTGCATTGACTGAGGTTGGTAAATTCCTGGGAATAACCACATTGTGCTTATCATCCACAGAGTGGAGGTGCTGTGGAAAGAGAAAATGGTACATTAAAGTCCAAGTTAGCCAAATGTTGTGAAGAAACAGGTCTGCCATGGACAAAAGTATTACCTATTGTGCTTACCTACATGAGAATGAGAATCAGAGCTCAAGTGAATCTCAGCCCATTTGAAATTTTATTTGGCAGACCTCCTAACCTGGGATTGGGACCTGTAACCAGACCCCTCCCTTCCACAACTGTTTGTGATGATGCTATGTTGTCTTACTGTCGAAACCTTTCCACTGTTCTATCTCAAGTTTCACAGACAGTAAAAGCAGCCCTTCCAGCCACAGAAAACACACCACTCCAACCAGATGACAGGTGGTGAAGGAACTTCGCAGGAAACATTGGAAGTCCAAACGTTGGCAAGGCCCGTTCCAGGTGCTACTGGTCACTCATACAGCTGTTAAAGTTGCAGAGAGAGCAACCTGGATTCATGCCAGTCACTGTAAGAAGGTACCAGAACCAGTAGATGACTTCCACCCTGACATACATCAGCCTAACCAACACGCCCGGAAGGACAAAGATAAGAGTCAGCAGTAAAAGCTGTACTCCACCGGTGTGTTAAGTGCTAGTAACCTCTGACACCGAAGATTGAAACATCCTTACTGAGACCTGCGATGAAGGTGATCATACACATGCTGTGAACCATGGCAGAAACTGTTTGTTGTTTGTATTTTCTTATTTGTAACCAGCATGTGCACATTGTACACATTCGTCCTGTACAAACTGTAACTTAGAAAGGCTGGCTTTATGGCCATAAGAAGGAAGATGTTTCAACAGAAAGCAAGAAAGTTATTTGAGTCATTTGGTCTTTTTCACACTGTTGTTTAGATGGACTACATAAAAGGATGTCATCCACATACTGCAAAAGAGCAGAGCCTGTGGTTGATTGAAGTTAATCCAGACTAGCTTTGAGGGCAGCATTGTAAATAGTGGGACTTTCACAGTACCCCTGGCATAACCGGGTAAAAGTCCAAGATCTCCCTTCAAACTAAAAAGCAAACCAAAATGGGCTATCAGGGTGCACTGGCGACAAGTCAACCACTGAGAAAAACTGTGCATCTGATGTAATTTGAGACAAAATAGTGTGTGGGTTGGGCACAGTAGGAGCATGTGGCTGAACTGCAGCATTCACCGCTTGGAGGTCCTGTACAAAACGCCATTCATCTGGCTGGCCAGCATCTTTAATCTTTTTAACAGGAAACAATGGAGTAAGTACAGGTGAATTTTCAAAAGGAACAATAACGCCTGTTTTCTGAAAAGATTGAAAAACAGGTTTAATCCCTTTAATTGCTTCAGGCTTAAAAGGGTATTGTTTTTTACATGGACAAATGTCTGATTTAGGGGTGACAATTACTGGTTCACAGCCTTTTATCAACCCCACATCATATTTGCTCTTAGCCCAAAGATCATTGGGCACTTCAGCCAACATGGGTATCGAAGACAAATCTGTTTCAGATAAAAAACATGCTTCAAAATGTGATTCTGTGGTAGGAATTAAGTCCACAGTTCTTTGACAATGCATTGTACTCAAAAATGTTTTTTTGTATGCTGACAATCGTTCAGAAAACATCAAATTTGGATCAGCAGGTGAAACGGTCCACTCCATTTCTTTCTGACATGTAGCAACAAACTCTCCCACACCTTGTCACTGCCAGTGTGTACGTTTGGCCAAGGAAATGTGAGGGCGAGTACCACAAACATTAAAAAATCGAAGTGCTCTGGAGTGAGCGACACAGCCAATAAAGTAGGCGCACATAATTTTTCACTTCTTCTCATAGCCCCAAAGAAATGTGTGATGTGCAGTGCAAATCAGTAGGTTGCATGAAATCAGAAAGGGGTGAAACTAACGCTTTTGCTTCTTCCACTAGTTGTTGTGAAAAAGGAGAGCTGGGAAGTTTCCACTCATAAGCATATGTAAGTGCCAATGAATCAAACTGCACTGCTGTGAAAACTTTGTCAGGCTGTAACATAACCTTAACACCCTCTGGTGTAGAAGTTAAAATAATGCCTAATTTACACATGAGATCACAGCCCATCAGGTTAATGGGACACAACTCTGATAACAAAAATGAGTGTTTGAAGGAGAGCTCATCGGGAGTGACAACACGCAATGGGCATTGTCATTTTCTCCTTCACAACCTGGCCTGATGCAGACATACAGTAAACGTGGTTTCCACTTAACTTTGGAGGACAATCAAACTCCCCTGACGTCACTACTGATGAACATAATTTCCTATATTCTGAAAGAAATATCTTTGCTCTAGGACGGAAATAGCATGCAAAACTTTACTACGTGAATCACAGTCGGCAAGCGTTTCTTCACTACACAGAGCAGGAAAAATGTGTGAGTGTGTTTGTGCTATCACCCATTAGTGGAGGCTCCGCTGCCGCGTGACGTCCAGAACCTGCCTCCCACCCTCAGTCAGCCTTTTGCCCAATTTCATCACTTTTCAGCTGTCCAGTCTGGCCACAGTAAAAACAAATATTCGGATCATAGCTCTGGCGTGGCCCATTTCGACCTCCTCTCCCACACGTCCATGTCTTCGACTTCGGCCTCGTCCTCTGTTTACACACACTCCGGAATACATGGTCATGGCTGCCAAATGCAGCTCCTTTTCACACTTGTCCCTTTTGGTTGTCTTACGCGTCTCAACTTGGTTATGAGCATGGCGAGCATATCGGCGAACGTCAGCCAAACGAGGACCCTCACACCATCCCACGTAAATGTTCTTTACTTCAGTGGCGACATCTGGCATGAGGCCTTTAATTATTGCATCGCAAACTGTGGCCTTCTCTCAGCCAAACACCTCTGATCTCGCTTTTCATGATGTAAGTTCCTGCGTATGCTGCCGCTTACCTGGATGACGTCATCATCCATAGCAACAGCTGGGCGGAGCATGTTCAGCAGATGGCGGCAGTGCTGGAGTCACTGCGGCAGGCGGGGCTCACGGCCAACCCAAAGAAGTGTGCAGTTGGATGGAGGGAGGTACGGTATCTGGGGTACCACTTGGGCGGCGGACAGGTGCGTCCACAGGTAGACAAGACAGCAGCGATTGCAGCCTGCCCAAAACCTAAGATCAAGAAAGAGGTGAGGCGGTTTTTGGGGCTGGCCGGATATTACCGGCGATTTATTCCCAACTTCGCGAAAAGGTGCCTCTGATCCGGTCCGGTGGACGAAGCAGTGCCAGGTGTCACTTGAGAGGGTAAAGCAGACCCTCTGTGGGGAGCCTCTTCTCCACACACCTAACTCCTCTCTCCCATTTGTCCTGCAGACTGATGCATCGGGAAGGGGGTCAGGGGCTGTTCTGTCCCAGCAGGTGCGGGGCGTTGACCGCCCAGTGCTTTACATCAGCCAGAAACTATCCGAGAGGGAGACCAGATACAACACGATGGAGAGGGAGTGCCTGGCCATCCGGTGGGTGGTCGGCGCTATGCGGTATTACTTGCTGGGGCGCCCATTCACCCTTTGCTCGGACCTTGCTCCCCTCCAGTGGCTCCACCGAATGAAAAATGTCAATGCACGGATCACCCGCTGGTATCTGGCACTACAGCCTTTTAAATTCAAAGTGGTCCATAGGCCGGGGGCACAGATGGCGGTGGCCGACTTCCTTTACAGCTCGCATGGCGAGGTGGGGGGGGGGGGGGGGGGGGGGAGTAGGTTAGGCCGGACCGCTCCCCGGCCAAGGTCAGGCGGTGGAGGTATGTGGAGGGGGCGTGGTGCATCAGCTGCAGGAGAGAGCTGTGGAGAGAGCTCTGGGGAGCAGGACTAGGTGAGTGATTAGTACACCGGCAGTCACTTGTCTAATCACTCTCCTCTTTAAAAAACTCAGAGCTGTAAGGAGGATTGAAGTGGAGTCGGCAGCACGAACCGGGAGGGAAGGCCTGCGAACGACTCCACATTCATGAAAAAGGGTTAAATAAACTATACGTTGAACCGTCCTCTGTCTCTGAGTCTCTCTGAAAGAACCCGCAGTGGCAACAGGCCGCCTCAATGTGCAATTATTAAAGACAGTAAAGGACGATCTCTCTCGTTGGAAGTCCTTACCTATATCACTTATGGGGAGAGTTACAACCATTAAAATGATGATACTACCAAAAGTTAACTATCTGTTCTCAATGATCCCCATAAAACCACCTGCTACTTGGTTTAAGTCACTAGATTCATGCATCTCTAAATTTCTGTGGAAAAACAAACCACCACGTATTAGTTTAAAAACCCTACAGAAGACCAAGGACAGGGTGGATTAGATTTACCTAATTTTCAGCACTATTCCTTAGCCAATAGGTTACAGTATATATCAAAATGGTTTAAACCTAGCCCAATACATGAACATGGATAAGTATAGAACAAGCATTGTGTGATAATCTGGAAATCTCTGACCTGCCACTTATTAGTCAAAACGTGAAAAATCACAAATGTTTCAAAAGCATTAACATCAGCACCTCTCTGACAGCCTGGTGGGAATTTCTTAAAATAACAAAGTCTTCACTTGTCCCGTGTAAGCTTACACCCATCTGGAACAATCCTGACATCCTGCAAAACAAAAAAATGCTAAACTTTACTCTGTGGAAGATCAAAGGAATCAAACATCTGGAACATATAATCCAAAATGGACATTTTATTTCATTTGATGAGCTCATATCACAACATGAGATAGGCAGCAATAAATTCCTAGAATATCAACAACTTAAGTCTATAATAACAAAGAAATATATCCTCCACCAACCAGACTTACAACTCCCGATTAGGGAAGCAGAATTTCTAAGCATCTGCACCCCAAAACTACTATCAAAAATATATAAATTATTGTCTAAGATAGATGACACAATGTCTCTACCGTCCTCAAAATGGGAGGCAGATTTATCCATCAGTTCTAGTCATAGCTTCTGGCCACAAATATGTTTGAACACCTTCACAATGACTCGAAATCCTAATTTACAGCTCATACAATACAAAATTCTTCATAGAACACACTATACAGGACAAAGGATGTTCAGGATGGGTCTAACACACTCAAACATCTGCTCACATTGCACAGATAACACACCTGATGATTATGCACACGCTTTGTGGTTTTGTGCGCCTGTCCAGAAGTTCTGGCTTGAAGTCTGTGCGGACCTATCAACATGGCTAAAGTGTAGCATTCCTGCATGCCCCACACTGTGCATATTGGGTGACTTAGACAACATCAATGTGGAATTTAGCTTAGCACACATGATCCTCACAGTGTTATGTATAGCAAAGAAAACAATTCTCATGAACTGGAAAGCGAAGAACAATCTGTGTATTAACCAGTTTAGAAATTTTCTTTTAGATTATATTAGCATGGAAACAATGTCTGCTTCCTCAAAACATCAATTGGCTGAATTTAATTCTCTCTGGTCCCTTCTGATTAGCTTGATCACATAGTGGTGGTGGTGGGTTGCTGTCCCGTCGCTCTGGGCGGTTGGGTGTGTGCTGGGGGGGGCTGTGTGGCTTCGGGCGTCTGGTGGTCTCTCGGGTCGTGGGGAAATACAGCAGCCCTGTATTATTGCTTCCTGTGAAATCAAGATACAATGTGCACATGCTGGTTACAAATAAGAAAATACAAACAACAAACAGTTTCTTCCATGGTTCACAGCATGTGTATGATCATCTTCATCGCTGGTCTCAGTAAGGATGTTTCAATCTTCGGTGTCAGAGGTTACTAGCACTTAACACACCGTTGGAGTACAGCTTTTACTGCTGACTCTTATCTTTGTCCTTCCGGGCGTGTTGGTTAGGCTGATGTATTTCAGGGTGGAAGTCATCTACTGGTTCTGGTACCTTCTTACAGTGACTGGCATGAATCCAGGTTGCTCTCTCTGCAACTTTAACAGCTGTGTGAGTGACCAGTAGCACCTGGAACGGGCCTTGCCAACGTTTGGACTTCCAATGTTTCCTGCGAAGTTCCTTCACCACCTGTCATCTGGTTGGAGTGGTGTGTTTTCTGTGGCTGGAAGGGCTGCTTTTACTGTCTGTGAAACTTGAGATAGAACAGTGGAAAGGTTTCGACAGTAAGACAACATAGCATCATCACAAACAGTTGTGGAAGGGCGGGGTCTGGTTACAGGTCCCAATCCCAGGTTAGGAGGTCTACCAAATAAAATTTCAAATGGGCTGAGATTCACTTGAGCTCTGATTCTCATTCTCGTGTAGGTAAGCTCAATAGGTAATGCTTTTGTCCATGGCAGACCTGTTTCTTCACAACATTTGGCTAACTTGGACTTTAATGTACCATTTTCTCTTTCCACAGCACCTCCACTCTATGGATGATAAGCACAATGTGTGCGCAAGGTTATTCCCAGGAATTTACCAACCTCAGTCAATGCAGTGTTTACAAAATGTGTGCCATTATCACTGCTGATCTTCTCTGGAATGCCCCATCTAGGAATGATTTCTGTTTAGCAGTGCTTTAGTCACTGCATTACTGTTTGCATGTTTTGCAGGGAAAACTTCAACCCATTTACTAAACACGTCCACTATTACTAGTGCATATTTCTTTCCTTCAGCTGGTGTGAGTTCAACAAAATCCATCATCAAATGTTCAAAAGGTTTCTCTGGTGGAGGGTGTGCAACTTGCGATGTGTGTAATGCCTTTCCTACATTATGTGTGGCACAAACCATACATGACTGACAGTATTTTTGCGCATATGAACTGAACCCTTTTGTGAACCACTGAGCAGTGAGTGCATTCAGCATCCCCCCTTTTGACACATGGTTCAACCCATGTGTCAATTTTGAAAAATGAGGAAAAAATTTTTTAGGTAGACAGGGTTTACCATCAGGTCCCATCCAAACACCATCCGTATGAGTTGCACCCACAGAGGACCAAATGCGTCCAGAGGACCAAATTTCATCTGCAGAGGCAAAAGTTTGAAAAGCATGGAGATCTGTGAGGGAGTCTTCTGCCTGCAAAGAGAGGGAAGCGAAAACAGGAAAAAAATGAGCTGCTTAGCTGTCCCGTCGCTCTGGGCGGTTGGGTGTGTGCTGGGGGGGGCTGTGTGGCTTCGGGCGTCTGGTGGTCTCTCGGGTCGTGGGGACCGGGTTGGTCATTGCTGGGGGGGACTGTGTGTCGGGCTTGGAGGGCAGTTTTGGGGGCTTGCGGGTGGGGCTGTCTTGCGGTGTGGGGCGGGGTCCCTTAGGGGCCTTGGGGTGGTGGCTGCTGGCTCTGTACCGGGTGACCGGGCCGCTCTGGCGTGGGTGGTGGAGCTGGGCCTGGACCTGGTGGCTTGCCGCTGCCTTGCGCCCGGGGCGGGGCCCTGCCTGTGCCTGGGGGGTCTGGGTTGCCCTGGACATGCCACAATATGCGTGGGTTGGTGCAGGTCCTGGTGCCGGCCTTGTTGCTCTGGGAACTCCAAGGTGTCCGCAGGTGGTTGTTTTTTTTAGGGTGTTGGGGCGTGCGGTGAGGAGGAGGGGGTCTGTATGGGGGTGTGCTTTTCCCCTGTTGGGGGGGGCCTGGGTGATGGTGGGTCTCAGGCCCGGGCTGCTGCGACTGGTGTAACCGGGTGATTTGTTTGTTTGTTTGTTTGATTTTTGTTGTTGTTTGTTTGTTTTTGTAGAGGTCCTCCGGGGTGGGGTTGGGTTGAGTGGGGTGGGGCGGGATGGGTTCCTTCTGGGGGTGCAGTAGTTCCCGGAATATGGTGACTGCAGGCCCCGAGCCTGGTGGACATCAGGCCCTCCTGCCCTGTGTTGGGTCCCAGGTAGCGGGGATGCCTATTGCAGCCAGTCTCTGGCTGCCCTCTCCGGGGTGGGAGGGACCAGGAGAATGAATTAATTATTCTGCTAGTTTATATATTGTAAACATAAACAATAAACAATTATAAAACTTCCCTTGGCAAAGCAAATCTGTTTGGCATAAAGGTATTCAGACTACAATTCTGCTGCCATAATGCACAATTCCGGATTTTGATATAAAATGAATTCCTTCACTCAAACCAAGTTAAAACTGCTTTTTCCTTCATATTTATCCATGTCTAAATAGCTTTAAACAAAAAAGAACGTTGTACTTTGCAGAATAGGAAACAACAACACTAAACCTTTAGGAATCCGAGAATAAGCTTATTTTCACGAGTTCTACACAATTCCGGATTTTGATATAAAATTAATTCCTTCACTCAAACTAAGTTAAAACTGCTTTGTCCTTCATATTTATCCATGTCCAAATAGCTTTAAACAAAAAAGACCGTTGTGCTTTGCAGGATAGGAAAGAACAACACTAAACCTTTTCAGGAATCCGAGAATAAGCGTCGTTTGACGAGTTCTACACAATATCGGATTTTGATATAAAATTAATTCCTTCACTCAAACCAAGTTAAAACTGCTTTGTCCTTCATATTTATCCATCTCTAAATACCTTTAAACAAAAACTAACGTAGTACTTTTCAGGATAGGAAACAACAACACTAAATTTTTTCAGGAATCCAAGAATAAGCTTCTTTTCACGAGTTCTACACAATTCCGGATTTTGATATAAAATTAATTCCTTCACTCAAACCAAGTTAAAACTGCTTTGTCCTTCATATTTATCCATGTCTAAATAGCTTTAAACAAAAAAGAACGTTGTACTTTGCAGGATAGGAAAGAACAACACTGAACCTTTAGGAATCCGAGAATAAGCTTATTTTCACGAGTTCTACACAATTTCAGATTTTGTTATAAAATGAATTCCTTCACTCAAACCAAGTTAAAACTGCTTTGTCCTTCATATTTTTGCATGTCTAAATAGGTTTCAGGCATAAAATTCTTCATATTACCCTGTATGTGAAAGAAGCATACTTGTGATGGAGCAATACACTCATTTTGAGTAACCTAAACTGATGGTTGGGGAGGAAAGTTAGAAGAACAATCAACTATCAACCAAAGACAGATGACGTGATGAGCGGGCAATATAACTGTGTGTTTTTGCTTCAGTGGTCAGAGCAACTCTGTATTCTGTACTGTGTTGTTCTCTCTTTCAAGATATTATTATTAAAGACTCTTATCTCCTCAGAAGAAAATAACTGACTCTGTGCGTTACTAAATTTCCACCACAATTTTGGCGTCACGAACAGGATCCCTCGACTGGTGTCTCTGGACCGGATCGCAGTGCATGGCCAGCCTGGACTGAAGTAGCTGTTCCAGCCTCATACCTCCAAGGCCTTTTCTGAGAGAGAGGACTGGCAAGTCCTTTTCTTGAATACCAGCGCTGGGATCATTTTTGAAATATGATAGTCTGAGACGATAGGACTGCTTTTTAGTTTTTATTTGAATAAAAGAGGGTTTCCCGGTTGTGTCATTAGTGAGACAGAGATTTCATAGGTAAGTGAAACTTTTGAAGCAGTCCGAAGAAGTGTGAAGTACTCCGAAGAAGTGTGAGTACAGATTAAGGTCCTCATTGGAGACGTCCTTTGAGTGAAGGAATATATTTCCCCATTCCAAGTCTGAGAATTGGAAACAGTAGGTCTCAGACTTTTGACCCTACCGGGGGACCTAAGCATGTTGAAATGAAAAAGACATATGGTCCAGAGGTTTTCCACCAGAAGGTTCTTTTAGTATGTTAGAAATAAGAAAATTAGAAGAAAAGTTTTGCAAATCTGAGAAAGAGATGAAGCAAAAAAAAAGAAAATTAAGTTTAAATAAGAAGTAAGAAAGGTATAGAATTTTGGAAAAAATAAAGTGTATTAAGAGAAAGAAAGGAAAATGTTAAACAAATGCCATGATGGAATGATGATCATAATTTAGTATTAGCTGTGCCGGATCCAGACCTGGACTCCTGCCCTCCACGACGCCTGCAACAACAACAGCCAGCCCTGCCACAAGCCTCTGGCTCTCGGGAAGAAGGGACTTCTTCCATCCTCCCTTGGGAAGAAATTCCATCATTCTCACAACATCAGCTACATAGGTCTGATGATGAGGAAAAGGAAGACGTTTGGTTCTCCAGCGTACCTGCCCAAGAACTTTTAACGCAAGTGACAAAAATCCTTTACCCACAATCTGGACTTCAGAGATCTAAACGTGAGAAAAAACAAAACCAGATTCAAACCATGCCTATGGTTAAAGTTGCAGTTCCCACTGGACCATTACTGGTTTATCGACCCTGGACTGAGACTGACATCATGGAAGCATAACAATGCTTACCAGATCCAGAGATTTCTGGACCCCATTTTGCTGACGAGTTGCGAGATTTCTGCGCACAATTCTGCCCGACTGGGGTTGAATTGCGTCGCATATTGGCAAAAAAGTTCAAACCGTCCGACCTCTGCAAAATAGAGGCCAGTATGCTACCACTGGATTTGCGACCTACCAACAGTGAACGAGGACATAATGATATCGCTCAATATGAAGCAGCCAACCAAAGACTGTGTCAAGCCATCACCACTCAATTTCCAACCAAAATCAATATGTCCCACATTTACACCTGCAAACAGAAACCCGGTGAAGGGACTGATGATTTTGTACACCGCATCCTTGAGGAAGTCAGCAAGCACAGCGGTCATCAGAGACCAAGGGATTTGGGTAATGAATCAGGACCATGGGAGAGTATTGCATGCAATGCAATAATTAAAGGCCTCATGCCAGATGTCGCCACTGAAGTAAAGAACATTTACGTGGGATGGTGTGAGGGTCCTCGTTTGGCTGACGTTCGCCGATATGTTTGCCATGCTCATAACCAAGTTGAGACGCGTAAGACAACCAAAAGGGACAAGTGTGAAAAGGAGCTGCATTTGGCAGCCATGACCATGTATTACGCAGTTGGTGTAAACAGAGGACGAGGCCGAAGTCGAAGACGTGGACGTGTGGGATCAGAGCTATGATCCGAATATTTGTTTTTACTGTGGCCAGACTGGACACTGGAAGAAGGACTGTCCACAGCTGAAAAGTGATGAAATTGGGCAAAAGGCTGACTGAGGGTGGGAGGCAGGTTCTGGACGTCACGCGGCAGCGGAGCCTCCACTAATGGGTGATAGCACAAACACACTCACACATTTTTCCTGCTCTGTGTAGTGAAGAAGACTCTGATTCACGTAGTAAAGTTTTGCATGCTATTTCCGTCCTAGAACAAAGATATTTCTCTCAGAATATGGGAACTTATGTTCATCAGTAGTGACGTCAGGGGAGTTTGATTGTCCTCCAAAGTTAAGTGGAAACCACGTTTACTGTATGTCTGCCTCAGGCCAGGTTGTGAAGGAGAAAATGACAATGCCCATTGCGTGTTGTCACTCCCGATGAGCTCTCCTTCAAACACTCATTTTTGTTATCAGAGTTGTGTCCCATTAACCTGATGGGCTGTGATCTCATGTGTAAATTAGGCATTATTTTAACTTCTACACCAGAGGGTGTTAAGGTTATGTTACAGCCTGACAAAGTTTTCAGAGCAGTGCAGTTTGATTCATCGGCACTTACATATGCTTATGAGTGGAAACTTCCCAGCTCTCCTTTTTCACAACAACTAGTGGAAGAAGCAAAAGTGTTAGTTTCACCCCTTTCTGATTTCATGCAACCTACTGATTTGCACTGCACATCACACATTTCTTTGGGGCCTGACAATGACTATGAGAAGAAGTGAAAAAATATGTGCGCCTACTTTATTGGCTGTGTCGCTCACTCCAGAGCACTTCGATTTTTTTAATGTTTGTGGTACTCGCCCTCACATTTCCTTGGCCAAACGTACACACTGGCAGTGACAAGGTGTGGGAGAGTTTGTTGCTACATGTCAGAAAGAAATGGAGTGGACCGTTTCACCTGATGATCCAAATTTGATGTTTTCTGAACGATTGTCAGCATACAAAAAAACATTTTTGTGTACAATGCATTGTCAAAGAACTGTGGACTTAATTCCTACCACAGAATCACATTTTGAAGCATGTTTTTTATCTGAAACAGATCTGTCTTCGATACCCATGTTGGCTGAAGTGCCCAATGATCTTTGGGCTAAGAGCAAATATGATGTGGGGTTGATAAAAGGCTGTGAACCAGTAATTGTCACCCCTAAATCAGACTTTTGTCCATGTAAAAAACAATACCCTTTTAAGCCTGAAGCAATTAAAGGGATTAAACCTGTTTTTCAATCTTTTCAGAAAACAGGCGTTATTGTTCCTTTTGAAAATTCACCTGTGCTTACTCCATTGTTTCCTGTTAAAAAGATTAAAGATGCTGGCCAGCCAGATGAATGGCGTTTTGTACAGGACCTCCAAGCGGTGAATGCTGCAGTTCAGCCACATGCTCCTACTGTGCCCAACCCACACACTATTTTGTCTCAAATTACATCAGATGCACAGTTTTTCTCAGTGGTTGACTTGTCGCCAGTGCACCCTGATAGCCCATTTTGGTTTGCTTTTTAGTTTGAAGGGAGATCTTGGACTTTTACCCGGTTATGCCAGGGGTACTGTGAAAGTCCCACTATTTACAATGCTGCCCTCAAAGCTAGTCTGGATTAACTTCAATCAACCACAGGCTCTGCTCTTTTGCAGTATGTGGATGACATCCTTTTATGTGGTCCATCTAAACAACAGTGTGAAAAAGACAGTGAATCTGTTGAAACATCTTCCTTCTTATGGCCATAAAGCCAGCCTTTCTAAGTTACAGTTTGTACAGGACGAAGTCACCTTTTTGGGTCATGTGATTTCTAAGGATGGGCGCTCACTTTCTCCTAAACGTGTTGCTGCAGTTCAGATCATTCCTAAACCGGTTACTAAAAAACAGCTTATGTCATTCTTAGGTATAACATCTTACTGCAGGAACTTTATTCCTAACTACTCTTTTCTCGAAGCTCTCTTAGGTGCTCTTATCCATGGTAAAGGCCTCCAGTCAGCTGATCGTGTTCCATGGACTCCTGAGGCTGAATCAGCCTTTAGTCAGCTTAAGCTGGCTCTTCAAACAGCACCAACACTTGGCATTCCAGATCCTCATAAACCTTTCATACAGGCAGTTGATGAGAAGCATGGTTGTATGACATCTGTTCTTATGCAGGAACATGGGGCAGGCAAAGGCCAGTGGCTCATTTCTCAGCAAAACTGGACTCTGTGGCTGCAGGCCTGCCTGGTGGTCTTCGTGCTGTTGCAGCTGCAGAGAAAGCTGTCCTGGCCTCCCAAGATATTGTGGGCTACGCTAATTTGACTGTTTTGGTTCCTCATGCTGTTGCCATTATTCTTCTCGAGCAGAAAACTTCCCATCTTTCAACATCTTGTTGGCTCAGATACACCTCTGTGCTCCTTGATATGCCAAATGTCACTGTTAAACGTTGTACTGTTCTGAATCCTGCTACTTTGCTTCTGACTCCTGAGGATGGGGAGCCTCATGACTGTGAAGCTGTTTTGGAACAAGTTTGTACACCCCGACCTGATCTTTTAGAGACTCCTCTTCCAAACTCTGACATGATTCTTTTTGTAGATGGATCAGCTTTGCGTGATCCAGCCACAGGTACTAACTGTGTTTGGTTTGCAGTATTTTCTTCACATGACACTTTGTTGTCTGGTTCTCTTCCTAAACATTTCTCTGCTCAAACTACTGAGCTTATTGCACTTACTGAAGCTTGTAAGTTGGCAGCTGGTAAGTCTGTCACTATTTACACAGATTCCAGATATGCTTTTGGTGTTGTTCATGACTTTGGTGCGCTGTGGAAACACAGGCATTTCCTTAAATCAGATGGTAAAACTATTCTGAACTCCAAGCAGGTTTCTGATCTTCTTGATGCGATCCTTTTGCCTACAGCAATCTCGGTCTGTAAGTGTGCGGCTCACACTAACTCAGACGATCCTGTTGCTTGTGGCAATGCCAGAGCTGATGCTGCAGCTAAGCAAGCAGCTAAATTTTTTTCCTGTTTTCGCTTCCCTCTCTTTGCAGGCAGAAGACTCCCTCACAGATCTCCATGCTTTGCAAACTTTTGCCTCTGCAGATGAAATTTGGTCCTCTGGACGCATTTGGTCCTCTGTGGGTGCAACTCATACGGATGGTGTTTGGATGGGACCTGATGGTAAACCCTGTCTACCTAAACATTTTTTTCCTCATTTTTCAAAATTGACACATGGGTTGAACCATGTGTCAAAAGGGGGGATGCTGAATGCACTCACTGCTCAGTGGTTCACAAAAGGGTTCAGTTCATATGCGCAAAAATACTGTCAGTCATGTATGGTTTGTGCCACACATAATGTAGGAAAGGCATTACACACATCGCAAGTTGCACACCCTCCACCAGAGAAACCTTTTGAACATTTGATGATGGATTTTGTTGAACTCACACCAGCTGAAGGAAAGAAATATGCACTAGTAATAGTGGACGTGTTTAGTAAATGGGTTGAAGTTTTCCCTGCAAAACATGCAAACAGTAATGCAGTGACTAAAGCACTGCTAAACAGAAATCATTCCTAGATGGGGCATTCCAGAGAAGATCAGCCGTGATAATGGCACACATTTTGTAAACACTGCATTGACTGAGGTTGGTAAATTCCTGGGAATAACCTTGCGCACACATTGTGCTTATCATCCACAGAGTGGAGGTGCTGTGGAAAGAGAAAATGGTACATTAAAGTCCAAGTTAGCCAAATGTTGTGAAGAAACAGGTCTGCCATGGACAAAAACATTACCTATTGTGCTTACCTACATGAGAATGAGAATCAGAGCTCAAGTGAATCTCAGCCCATTTGAAATTTTATTTGGCAGACCTCCTAACCTGGGATTGGGACCTGTAACCAGACCCCTCCCTTCCACAACTGTTTGTGATGATGCTATGTTGTCTTACTGTCGAAACCTTTCCACTGTTCTATCTCAAGTTTCACAGACAGTAAAAGCAGCCCTTCCAGCCACAGAAAACACACCATTCCAACCAGATGACAGGTGGTGAAGGAACTTCGCAGGAAACATTGGAAGTCCAAACGTTGGCAAGGCCCGTTCCAGGTGCTACTGGTCACTCATACAGCTGTTAAAGTTGCAGAGAGAGCAACCTGGATTCATGCCAGTCACTGTAAGAAGGTACCAGAACCAGTAGATGACTTCCACCCTGACATACATCAGCCTAACCAACACGCCCGGAAGGACAAAGATAAGAGTCAGCAGTAAAAGCTGTACTCCACCGGTGTGTTAAGTGCTAGTAACCTCTGACACCGAAGATTGAAAAATCCTTACTGAGACCAGCGATGAAGATGATCATACACATGCTGTGAACCATGGAAGAAACTGTTTGTTGTTTGTATTTTCTTATTTGTAACCAGCATGTGCACATTGTATCTTGATTTCACAGGAAGCAATAATACAGGGCTGCTGTATTTCCCCACGACCCGAGAGACCACCAGACGCCCGAAGCCACACAGCCCCCCCCAGCACACACCCAACCGCCCAGAGCGACGGGACAGCAACCCACCACCACCACTATGTGATCAAGCTAATCAGAAGGGACCAGAGAGAATTAAATTCAGCCAATTGATGTTTTGAGGAAGCAGACATTGTTTCCATGCTAATATAATCTAAAAGAAAATTTCTAAACTGGTTAATACACAGATTGTTCTTCGCTTTCCAGTTCATGAGAATTGTTTTCTTTGCTATACATAACACTGTGAGGATCATGTGTGCTAAGCTAAATTCCACATTGATGTTGTCTAAGTCACCCAATATGCACAGTGTGGGGCATGCAGGAATGCTACACTTTAGCCATGTTGATAGGTCCGCACAGACTTCAAGCCAGAACTTCTGGACAGGCGCACAAAACCACAAAGCGTGTGCATAATCATCAGGTGTGTTATCTGTGCAATGTGAGCAGATGTTTGAGTGTGTTAGACCCATCCTGAACATCCTTTGTCCTGTATAGTGTGTTCTATGAAGAATTTTGTATTGTATGAGCTGTAAATTAGGATTTCGAGTCATTGTGAAGGTGTTCAAACATATTTGTGGCCAGAAGCTATGACTAGAACTGATGGATAAATCTGCCTCCCATTTTGAGGACGGTAGAGACATTGTGTCATCTATCTTAGACAATAATTTATATATTTTTGATAGTAGTTTTGGGGTGCAGATGCTTAGAAATTCTGCTTCCCTAATCGGGAGTTGTAAGTCTGGTTGGTGGAGGATATATTTCTTTGTTATTATAGACTTAAGTTGTTGATATTCTAGGAATTTATTGCTGCCTATCTCATGTTGTGATATGAGCTCATCAAATGAAATAAAATGTCCATTTTGGATTATATGTTCCAGATGTTTGATTCCTTTGATCTTCCACAGAGTAAAGTTTAGCATTTTTTTGTTTTGCAGGATGTCAGGATTGTTCCAGATGGGTGTAAGCTTACACGGGACAAGTGAAGACTTTGTTATTTTAAGAAATTCCCACCAGGCTGTCAGAGAGGTGCTGATGTTAATGCTTTTGAAACATTTGTGATTTTTCACGTTTTGACTAATAAGTGGCAGGTCAGAGATTTCCAGATTATCACACAATGCTTGTTCTATACTTATCCATGTTCATGTATTGGGCTAGGTTTAAACCATTTTGATATATACTGTAACCTATTGGCTAAGGAATAGTGCTGAAAATTAGGTAAATCTAATCCACCCTGTCCTTGGTCTTCTGTAGGGTTTTTAAACTAATACGTGGTGGTTTGTTTTTCCACAGAAATTTAGAGATGCATGAATCTAGTGACTTAAACCAAGTAGCAGGTGGTTTTATGGGGATCATTGAGAACAGATAGTTAACTTTTGGTAGTATCATCATTTTAATGGTTGTAACTCTCCCCATAAGTGATATAGGTAAGGACTTCCAACGAGAGAGATCGTCCTTTACTGTCTTTAATAATTGCACATTGAGGCGGCCTGTTGCCACTGCGGGTTCTTTCAGAGAGACTCAGAGACAGAGGACGGTTCAACGTATAGTTTATTTAACCCTTTTTCATGAATGTGGAGTCGTTCGCAGGCCTTCCCTCCCGGTTCGTGCTGCCGACTCCACTTCAATCCTCCTTACAGCTCTGAGTTTTTTAAAGAGGAGAGTGATTAGACAAGTGACTGCCGGTGTACTAATCACTCACCTAGTCCTGCTCCCCAGAGCTCTCTCCACAGCTCTCTCCTGCAGCTGATGCACCACGCCCCCTCCACATACCTCCACCGCCTGACCTTGGCCGGGGAGCGGTCCGGCCTAACCTACTCCCCCCCCCCCCCCCCCCCCCCCCCCCCCACCTCGCCATGCGAGCTGTAAAGGAAGTCGGCCACCGCCATCTGTGCCCCCGGCCTATGGACCACTTTGAATTTAAAAGGCTGTAGTGCCAGATACCAGCGGGTGATCCGTGCATTGACATTTTTCATTCGGTGGAGCCACTGGAGGGGAGCAAGGTCCGAGCAAAGGGTGAATGGGCGCCCCAGCAAGTAATACCGCATAGCGCCGACCACCCACCGGATGGCCAGGCACTCCCTCTCCATCGTGTTGTATCTGGTCTCCCTCTCGGATAGTTTCTGGCTGATGTAAAGCACTGGGCGGTCAACGCCCCGCACCTGCTGGGACAGAACAGCCCCTGACCCCCTTCCCGATGCATCAGTCTGCAGGACAAATGGGAGAGAGGAGTTAGGTGTGTGGAGAAGAGGCTCCCCACAGAGGGTCTGCTTTACCCTCTCAAGTGACACCTGGCACTGCTTCGTCCACCGGACCGGATCAGAGGCACCTTTTCGCGAAGTTGGGAATAAATCGCCGGTAATATCCGGCCAGCCCCAAAAACCGCCTCACCTCTTTCTTGATCTTAGGTTTTGGGCAGGCTGCAATCGCTGCTGTCTTGTCTACCTGTGGACGCACCTGTCCGCCGCCCAAGTGGTACCCCAGATACCGTACCTCCCTCCATCCAACTGCACACTTCTTTGGGTTGGCCGTGAGCCCCGCCTGCCGCAGTGACTCCAGCACTGCCGCCATCTGCTGAACATGCTCCGCCCAGCTGTTGCTATGGATGATGACGTCATCCAGGTAAGCGGCAGCATACGCAGGAACTTACATCATGAAAAGCGAGATCAGAGGTGTTTGGCTGAGAGAAGGCCACAGTTTGCGATGCAATAATTAAAGGCCTCATGCCAGATGTCGCCACTGAAGTAAAGAACATTTACGTGGGATGGTGTGAGGGTCCTCGTTTGGCTGACGTTCGCCGATATGCTCGCCATGCTCATAACCAAGTTGAGACGCGTAAGACAACCAAAAGGGACAAGTGTGAAAAGGAGCTGCATTTGGCAGCCATGACCATGTATTCCGGAGTGTGTGTAAACAGAGGACGAGGCCGAAGTCGAAGACATGGACGTGTGGGAGAGGAGGTCGAAATGGGCCACGCCAGAGCTATGATCCGAATATTTGTTTTTACTGTGGCCAGACTGGACAGCTGAAAAGTGATGAAATTGGGCAAAAGGCTGACTGAGGGTGGGAGGCAGGTTCTGGACGTCACGCGGCAGCGGAGCCTCCACTAATGGGTGATAGCACAAACACACTCACACATTTTTCCTGCTCTGTGTAGTGAAGAAACGCTTGCCGACTGTGATTCACGTAGTAAAGTTTTGCATGCTATTTCCGTCCTAGAGCAAAGATATTTCTTTCAGAATATAGGAAATTATGTTCATCAGTAGTGACGTCAGGGGAGTTTGATTGTCCTCCAAAGTTAAGTGGAAACCACGTTTACTGTATGTCTGCATCAGGCCAGGTTGTGAAGGAGAAAATGACAATGCCCATTGCGTGTTGTCACTCCCGATGAGCTCTCCTTCAAACACTCATTTTTGTTATCAGAGTTGTGTCCCATTAACCTGATGGGCTGTGATCTCATGTGTAAATTAGGCATTATTTTAACTTCTACACCAGAGGGTGTTAAGGTTATGTTACAGCCTGACAAAGTTTTCACAGCAGTGCAGTTTGATTCATTGGCACTTACATATGCTTATGAGTGGAAACTTCCCAGCTCTCCTTTTTCACAACAACTAGTGGAAGAAGCAAAAGCGTTAGTTTCACCCCTTTCTGATTTCATGCAACCTACTGATTTGCACTGCACATCACACATTTCTTTGGGGCTATGAGAAGAAGTGAAAAATTATGTGCGCCTACTTTATTGGCTGTGTCGCTCACTCCAGAGCACTTCGATTTTTTAATGTTTGTGGTACTCGCCCTCACATTTCCTTGGCCAAACGTACACACTGGCAGTGACAAGGTGTGGGAGAGTTTGTTGCTACATGTCAGAAAGAAATGGAGTGGACCGTTTCACCTGCTGATCCAAATTTGATGTTTTCTGAACGATTGTCAGCATACAAAAAAACATTTTTGAGTACAATGCATTGTCAAAGAACTGTGGACTTAATTCCTACCACAGAATCACATTTTGAAGCATGTTTTTTATCTGAAACAGATTTGTCTTCGATACCCATGTTGGCTGAAGTGCCCAATGATCTTTGGGCTAAGAGCAAATATGATGTGGGGTTGATAAAAGGCTGTGAACCAGTAATTGTCACCCCTAAATCAGACATTTGTCCATGTAAAAAACAATACCCTTTTAAGCCTGAAGCAATTAAAGGGATTAAACCTGTTTTTCAATCTTTTCAGAAAACAGGCGTTATTGTTCCTTTTGAAAATTCACCTGTACTTACTCCATTGTTTCCTGTTAAAAAGATTAAAGATGCTGGCCAGCCAGATGAATGGCGTTTTGTACAGGACCTCCAAGCGGTGAATGCTGCAGTTCAGCCACATGCTCCTACTGTGCCCAACCCACACACTATTTTGTCTCAAATTACATCAGATGCACAGTTTTTCTCAGTGGTTGACTTGTCGCCAGTGCACCCTGATAGCCCATTTTGGTTTGCTTTTTAGTTTGAAGGGAGATCTTGGACTTTTACCCGGTTATGCCAGGGGTACTGTGAAAGTCCCACTATTTACAATGCTGCCCTCAAAGCTAGTCTGGATTAACTTCAATCAACCACAGGCTCTGCTCTTTTGCAGTATGTGGATGACATCCTTTTATGTAGTCCATCTAAACAACAGTGTGAAAAAGACCAAATGACTCAAATAACTTTCTTGCTTTCTGTTGAAACATCTTCCTTCTTATGGCCATAAAGCCAGCCTTTCTAAGTTACAGTTTGTACAGGACGAATGTGTACAATGTGCACATGCTGGTTACAAATAAGAAAATACAAACAACAAACAGTTTCTGCCATGGTTCACAGCATGTGTATGATCACCTTCATCGCAGGTCTCAGTAAGGATGTTTCAATCTTCGGTGTCAGAGGTTACTAGCACTTAACACACCGGTGGAGTACAGCTTTTACTGCTGACTCTTATCTTTGTCCTTCCGGGCGTGTTGGTTAGGCTGATGTATGTCAGGGTGGAAGTCATCTACTGGTTCTGGTACCTTCTTACAGTGACTGGCATGAATCCAGGTTGCTCTCTCTGCAACTTTAACAGCTGTGTGAGTGACCAGTAGCACCTGGAACGGGCCTTGCCAACGTTTGGACTTCCAATGTTTCCTGCGAAGTCCCTTCACCACCTGTCATCTGGTTGGAGTGGTGTGTTTTCTGTGGCTGGAAGGGCTGCTTTTACTGCCTGTGAAACTTGAGATAGAACAGTGGAAAGGTTTCGACAGTAAGACAACATAGCATCATCACAAACAGTTGTGGAAGGGAGGGGTCTGGTTACAGGTCCCAATCCCAGGTTAGGAGGTCTGCCAAATAAAATTTCAAATGGGCTGAGATTCACTTGAGCTCTGATTCTCATTCTCATGTAGGTAAGCACAATAGGTAATGCTTTTGTCCATGGCAGACCTGTTTCTTCACAACATTTGGCTAACTTGGACTTTAATGTACCATTTTCTCTTTCCACAGCACCTCCACTCTGTGGATGATAAGCACAATGTGTGCGCAAGGTTATTCCCAGGAATTTACCAACCTCAGTCAATGCAGTGTTTACAAAATGTGTGCCATTATCACTGCTGATCTTCTCTGGAATGCCCCATCTAGGAATGATTTCTGTTTAGCAGTGCTTTAGTCACTGCATTACTGTTTGCATGTTTTGCAGGGAAAACTTCAACCCATTTACTAAACACGTCCACTATTACGAGTGCATATTTCTTTCCTTCAGCTGGTGTGAGTTCAACAAAATCCATCATCAAATGTTCAAAAGGTTTCTCTGGTGGAGGGTGTGCAACTTGCGATGTGTGTAATGCCTTTCCTACATTATGTGTGGCACAAACCATACATGACTGACAGTATTTTTGCGCATATGAACTGAACCCTTTTGTGAACCACTGAGCAGTGAGTGCATTCAGCATCCCCCCTTTTGACACATGGTTCAACCCATGTGTCAATTTTGAAAAATGAGGAAAAAAATGTTTAGGTAGACAGGGTTTACCATCAGGTCCCATCCAAACACCATCCGTATGAGTTGCACCCACAGAGGACCAAATGCGTCCAGAGGACCAAATTTCATCTGCAGAGGCAAAAGTTTGCAAAGCATGGAGATCTGTGAGGGAGTCTTCTGCCTGCAAAGAGAGGGAAGCGAAAACAGGAAAAAAATTTAGCTGCTTGCTTAGCTGCAGCATCAGCTCTGGCATTGCCACAAGCAACAGGATCGTCTGAGTTAGTGTGAGCCGCACACTTACAGACCGAGATTGCTGTAGGCAAAAGGATCGCATCAAGAAGATCAGAAACCTGCTTGGAGTTCAGAATAGTTTTACCATCTGATTTAAGGAAATGCCTGTGTTTCCACAGCGCACCAAAGTCATGAACAACACCAAAAGCATATCTGGAATCTGTGTAAATAGTGACAGACTTACCAGCTGCCAACTTACAAGCTTCAGTAAGTGCAATAAGCTCAGTAGTTTGAGCAGAGAAATGTTTAGGAAGAGAACCAGACAACAAAGTGTCATGTGAAGAAAATACTGCAAACCAAACACAGTTAGTACCTGTGGCTGGATCACGCAAAGCTGATCCATCTACAAAAAGAATCATGTCAGAGTTTGGAAGAGGAGTCTCTAAAAGATCAGGTCGGGGTGTACAAACTTGTTCCAAAACAGCTTCACAGTCATGAGGCTCCCCATCCTCAGGAGTCAGAAGCAAAGTAGCAGGATTCAGAACAGTACAACGTTTAACAGTGACATTTGGCATATCAAGGAGCACAGAGGTGTATCTGAGCCAACAAGATGTTGAAAGATGGGAAGTTTTCTGCTCGAGAAGAATAATGGCAACAGCATGAGGAACCAAAACAGTCAAATTAGCGTAGCCCACAATATCTTGGGAGGCCAGGACAGCTTTCTCTGCAGCTGCAACAGCACGAAGACCACCAGGCAGGCCTGCAGCCACAGAGTCCAGTTTTGCTGAGAAATGAGCCACTGGCCTTTGCCTGCCCCATGTTCCTGCATAAGAACAGATGTCATACAACCATGCTTCTCATCAACTGCCTGTATGAAAGGTTTATGAGGATCTGGAATGCCAAGTGTTGGTGCTGTTTGAAGAGCCAGCTTAAGCTGACTAAAGGCTGATTCAGCCTCAGGAGTCCATGGAACACGATCAGCTGACTGGAGCTGCATGTCAGAACTGCAGCTGCCTTTACCATGGATAAGAGCACCTAAGAGAGCTTCGAGAAAAGAGTAGTTAGGAATAAAGTTCCTGCAGTAAGATGTTATACCTAAGAATGACATAAGCTGTTTTTTAGTAACCGGTTTAGGAATGATCTGAACTGCAGCAACACGTTTAGGAGAAAGTGAGCGCCCATCCTTAGAAATCACATGACCCAAAAAGGTGACTTCGTCCTGTACAAACTGTAACTTAGAAAGGCTGGCTTTATGGCCATAAGAAGGAAGATGTTTCAACAGATTCACTGTCTTTTTCACACTGTTGTTTAGATGGACCACATAAAAGGATGTCATCCACATACTGCAAAAGAGCAGAGCCTGTGGTTGATTGAAGTTAATCCAGACTAGCTTTGAGGGCAGCATTGTAAATAGTGGGACTTTCACAGTACCCCTGGCATAACCGGGTAAAAGTCCAAGATCTCCCTTCAAACTAAAAAGCAAACCAAAATGGGCTATCAGGGTGCACTGGCGACAAGTCAACCACTGAGAAAAACTGTGCATCTGATGTAAATTGAGACAAAATAGTGTGTGGGTTGGGCACAGTAGGAGCATGTGGCTGAACTGCAGCATTCACCGCTTGGAGGTCCTGTACAAAACGCCATTCATCTGGCTGGCCAGCATCTTTAATCTTTTTAACAGGAAACAATGGAGTAAGCACAGGTGAATTTTCAAAAGGAACAATAACGCCTGTTTTCTGAAAAGATTGAAAAACAGGTTTAATCCCTTTAATTGCTTCAGGCTTAAAAGGGTATTGTTTTTTACATGGACAAAAGTCTGATTTAGGGGTGACAATTACTGGTTCACAGCCTTTTATCAACCCCACATCATATTTGCTCTTAGCCCAAAGATCATTGGGCACTTCAGCCAACATGGGTATCGAAGACAAATCTGTTTCAGATAAAAAACATGCTTCAAAATGTGATTCTGTGGTAGGAATTAAGTCCACAGTTCTTTGACAATGCATTGTACTCAAAAATGTTTTTTTGTATGCTGACAATCGTTCAGAAAACATCAAATTTGGATCATCAGGTGAAACGGTCCACTCCATTTCTTTCTGACATGTAGCAACAAACTCTCCCACACCTTGTCACTGCCAGTGTGTACGTTTGGCCAAGGAAATGTGAGGGCGAGTACCACAAACATTAAAAAAATCGAAGTGCTCTGGAGTGAGCGACACAGCCAATAAAGTAGGCGCACATATTTTTTCACTTCTTCTCATAGTCATTGTCAGGCCCCGAAGAAATGTGTGATGTGCAGTGCAAATCAGTAGGTTGCATGAAATCAGAAAGGGGTGAAACTAACGCTTTTGCTTCTTCCACTAGTTGTTGTGAAAAAGGAGAGCTGGGAAGTTTCCACTCATAAGCATATGTAAGTGCCGATGAATCAAACTGCACTGCTGTGAAAACTTTGTCAGGCTGTAACATAACCTTAACACCCTCTGGTGTAGAAGTTAAAATAATGCCTAATTTACACATGAGATCACAGCCCATCAGGTTAATGGGACACAACTCTGATAACAAAAATGAGTGTTTGAAGGAGAGCTCATCGGGAGTGACAACACGCAATGGGCATTGTCATTTTCTCCTTCACAACCTGGCCTGAGGCAGACATACAGTAAACGTGGTTTCCACTTAACTTTGGAGGACAATCAAACTCCCCTGACGTCACTACTGATGAACATAAGTTCCTATATTCTGAAAGAAATATCTTTGCTCTAGGACGGAAATAGCATGCAAAACTTTACTACATGAATCACAGTCGGCAAGCGTTTCATCACTTTTCAGCTGTGGACAGTCCTTCTTCCAGTGTCCAGTCTGGCCACAGTAAAAACAAATATTCGGATCATAGCTCTGGCGTGGCCCATTTCGATCTCCTCTCCCACACGTCCACGTCTTCAACTTCGGCCTCGTCCTCTTTTTACACCAACTGCGTAATACATGGTCATGGCTGCCAAATGCAGCTCCTTTTCACACTTGTCCCTTTTGGTTGTCTTACGCGTCTCAACTTGGTTATGAGCATGGCAAACATATCGGCGAACGTCAGCCAAACGAGGACCCTCACACCATCCCAATGTTCTTTACTTCAGTGGCGACATCTGGCATGAGGCCTTTAATTATTGCATTGCATGCAATACTCTCCCATGGTCCTGATTCATTACCCAAATCCCTTGGTCTCTGATGACCGCTGTGCTTGCTGACTTCCTCAAGGATGCGGTGTACAAAATCATCAGTCCCTTCACCGGGTTTCTGTTTGCAGGTGTAAATGTGGGACATATTGATTTTGGTTGGAAATTGAGTGGTGATGGCTTGACACAGTCTTTGGATGGCTGCTTCATATTGAGCGTTATCATTATGTCCTCGTTCACTGTTGGTAGGTCGCAAATCCAGTTGTAGCATACTGGCCTCTATTTTGCAGAGGTCGGTCGGTTTGAACTTTTTTGCCAATATGCGACGCAATTCAACCCCAGTCGGGCAGATTGTGCGCAGAAATCTCGCAACTCGTCAGCAAAATGGGGTCCAGAAATCTCTGGATCTGGTAAGCATTGTTATGCTTCCATGATGTCAGTCTCAGTCCAGGGTCGATAAACCAGTAATGGTCCAGTGGGAACTGCAACTTTAACCATAGGCATGGTTTGAATCTGGTTTTGTTTTTTCTCACGTTTAGATCTCTGAAGTCCAGATTGTGGGTAAAGGATTTTTGTCACTTGCGTTAAAAGTTCTTGGGCAGGTACGCTGGAGAACCAAACGTCTTCCTTTTCCTCATCATCAGACCTATGTAACTGATGTTGTGAGAATGATGGAATTTCTTCCCGAGGGAGGATGGAAGAAGTCCCTTCTTCCCGAGAGCCAGAGGCTTGTGGCAGGGCTGGCTGTTGTTGTTGCAGGGCAGGAGTCCAGGTCTGGATCCGGCACAGCTAATACTAAATTATTATCATCATTCCGTCATGGCATTTGTTTAACATTTTCCTTTCTTTCTCTTAATACACTTTATTTTTTCCAAAATTCTATACCTTTCTTACTTCTTATTTAAACTTAATTTTCTTTTTTTTTGCTTCATCTCTTTCTCATATTTGCAAAACTTTTCTTCTAATTTTCTTATTTCTAACATACTAAAAGAACCTTCAGGTGGAAAACCTCTGGACCATATGTCTTTTTCATTTCATCATGCTTAGGTCCCCCGGGTAGGGTCAAAAGTCTGAGACCTACTGTTTCCCATTCTCAGACTTGGAATGGGGAAATATATTCCTTCACTCAAAGGACGTCTCCAATGAGGACCTTAATCTGTACTCACAATTCTTCGGAGTACTTCACACTTCTTCGGACTGCTTCAAAAGTTTCACTTACCCATGAAATCTCTGTCTCACTAATGACACAACCGGGAAACACTCTTTTATTCAAATAAAAACTAAAAAGCAGTCCTATCGTCTCAGACTATCATATTTCAAAAATGATCCCAGCGCTGGTTTTCAAGAAAAGGACCTGCCAGTCCTCTCTCTCAGAAAAGGCCTTGGAGGTATGAGGCTGGAACAGCTACTTCAGTCCAGGCTGGCCATGCACTGCGATCCGGTCCAGAGACACCAGTCGAGGGATCCTGTTCGTGACGCCAAAATTGTGGTGGAAATTTAGTAACGCACAGAGTCAGTTATTTTCTTCTGAGGAGATAAGAGGCTTTAATAATAATATCTTGAAAGAGAGAACAACACAGTACAGAATACAGAGTTGCTCTGACCACTGAAGCAAAAACACACAGTTATATTGCCCGCTCATCACGTCATCTGTCTTTGGTTGATAGTTGATTGTTCTTCTAACTTTCCTCCCCAACCATCAGTTTAGGTTACCCAAAAGGAGTGTATTGCTCCATCACAAGTATGCTTCTTTCACATACAGGGTAATATGAAGAATTTTATGCCTGAAACCTATTTAGACATGCAAAAATATGAAGGACAAAGCAGTTTTAACTTGGTTTGAGTGAAGGAATTCATTTTATATCAAAATCCGGAATTGTGTAGAACTCGTGAAAAGAAGCTTATTCTTGGATTCCTGAAAAAATTTAGTGTTGTTGTTTCCTATCCTGAAAAGTACTACGTTCGTTTTTGTTTAAAGCTATTTAGACATGGATAAATATGAAGGACAAAGCAGTTTTAACTTGGTTTGAGTGAAGGAATTCATTTTATATCAAAATCCGAAATTGTGTAGAACTCGTGAAAATAAGCTTATTCTCGGATTCCTAAAGGTTTAGTGTTGTTCTTTCCTATCCTGCAAAGTACAACGTTCTTTTTTGTTTAAAGCTATTTAGACATGGATAAATATGAAGGAAAAAGCAGTTTTAACTTGGTTTGAGTGAAGGAATTAATTTTATATCAAAATCCGGAATTGTGCATTATGTCAGCAGAATTATAGTCTGAATACCTTTATGCCAAACAGATTTGCTTTGCCAAGGGAAGTTTTATAAATGTTTATTGTTTATGTTTACAATATATAAACTAGCAGAATAATTAATTCATCCTCCTGGTCCCTCCCACCCCGGAGAGGGCAGCCAGAGACTGGCTGCAATAGGCATCCCCGCTACCTGGGACCCAACACAGGGCAGGAGGGCCTGATGTCCACCAGGCTCGGGGCCTGCAGTCACCATATTCCGGGAGCTACTGTACCCCCAGAAGGAACCCATCCCGCCCCACCCCACTCAACCCAACCCCACCCCGGAGGACCTCTACAAAAACAAACAAACAACAACAAAAATCAAACAAACAAACAAACAAATCACCCGGTCACACCAGTCGCAGCAGCGAGACCCACCATCACCCAGGCCCCCCCAGGCCCCCACCAACAGGGGAAAAGCACACCCCCACACAGACCCCCTCCCCCTCACCGCACGCCCCAACACCCTAAAGAAAATAACCACCTGCGGACACCTTGGAGTTCCCAGAGCAACAAGGCCGGCACCAGGACCTGCACCAACCCACGCATATTGTGGCATGTCCAGGGCAACCCAGACCCCCCAGGCACAGGCAGGGCCCCGCCCCGGGCGCAAGGCAGCGGCAAGCCACCAGGTCCAGGCCCAGCTCCACCACCCACGCCAGAGCGGCCCGGTCACCCGGTACAGAGCCAGCAGCCACCACCCCAAGGCCCCTAAGGGACCCCGCCCCACACCGCAAGACAGCCCCACCCGCAAGCCCCCAAAACTGCCCTCCAAGCCCGACACACAATCCCCCCCAGCAATGACCAACCCGGTCCCCACGACCCGAGAGACCACCTGACGCCCGAAGCCACACAGCCCCCCCCAGCACACACCCAACCGCCCAGAGCGACGGGACAGCAACCCACCACCAACACTATGTGATCAAGCTAATCAGAGGGGACCAGAGAGAATTAAATTCAGCCAATTGATGTTTTGAGGAGGCAGACATTGTTTCCATGCTAATATAATCTAAAAGAAAATTTCTAAACTGGTTAATACACAGATTGTTCTTCGCTTTCCAGTTCATGAGAATAGTTTTCTTTGCTATACATAACACTGTGAGGATCATGTGTGCTAAGCTAAATTCCACGTTGATGTTGTCTAAGTCACCCAGTATGCACAGTGTGGGGCATAAAGGAATGCTACACTTTAGCCATGTTGATAGGTCCGCACAGACTTCAAGCCAGAACTTCTGGACAGGCGCACAAAACCACAAAGCGTGTGCATAATCATCAGGTGTGTTATCTGTGCAATGTGAGCAGATGTTTGAGTGTGTTAGACCCATCCTGAACATCCTTTGTCCTGTATAGTGTGTTCTATGAAGAATTTTGTATTGTATGAGCTGTAAATTAGGATTTTGAGTCATTCTGAAGGTGTTCAAACATATTTGTGGCCAGAAGCTATGACTAGAACTGATGGATAAATCTGCCTCCCATTTTGAGGACGGTAGAGACATTGTGTCATCTATCTTAGACAATAATTTATATATTTTTGATAGTAGTTTTGGGGTGCAGATGCTTAGAAATTCTGCTACCCTAATCGGGAGTTGTAAGTCTGGTTGGTGGAGGATATATTTCTTTGTTATTATAGACTTAAGTTGTTGATATTCTAGGAATTTATTGCTGCCTATCTCATGTTGTGATATGAGCTCATCAAATGAAATAAAATGTCCATTTTGGATTATATGTTCCAGATGTTTGATTCCTTTGATCTTCCAGAGAGTAAAGTTTAGCATTTTTTTGTTTTGCAGGATGTCAGGATTGTTCCAGATGGGTGTAAGCTTACACGGGACAAGTGAAGACTTTGTTATTTTAAGAAATTCCCACCAGGCTGTCAGAGAGGTGCTGATGTTAATGCTTTTGAAACATTTGTGATTTTTTACGTTTTGACTAATAAGTGGCAGGTCAGAGATTTCCAGATTATCACACAATGCTTGTTCTATATTTATCCATGTTCATCTATTGGGCTAGGTTTAAACCATTTTTATATATACCGTAACCTATTGGCTAAGGAATAGTGCTGAAAATTAGGTAAATCTAATCCACCACTGTCCTTGGTCTTCTGTAGGGTTTTTAAACTAATACGTGGTGGTTTGTTTTTCCACAGAAATTTGGAGATGCATGAATCTAGTGACTTAAACCAAGTAGCAGGTTGGTTTTATGGGGATCATTGAGAACAAATAGTTAACTTTTGG
The DNA here is from genome assembly GCF_036924035.1 of Leuresthes tenuis. Lineage (NCBI taxonomy): Eukaryota > Metazoa > Chordata > Actinopteri > Atheriniformes > Atherinopsidae > Leuresthes > Leuresthes tenuis. Next base: position 275,222 of record NW_027325419.1, on the reverse strand, counting down.
TAGTATCATCATTTTAATGGTTGTAACTCTCCCCATAAGTGATATAGGTAAGGACTTCCAACGAGAGAGATTGTCCTCTACTGTCTTTAATAATTGCACATAAATTAGCTTTGTTAGCTCTGAGAGCCTGGAGGAAATGTTTATGCCTAAATATCTAATATTTCCTGACTGTAAAGTGATCGCAGGTATATTCTGGACCCTACAGTTAATGGGCAGAACTGTGGTCTTAGACCAATTGATAGAGTAGTCAGAAAGTGCTGAGAATTTATTTATGAGTGTGATCGTGTGAGTGAGAGACGTCTGTGAGTTCTGAAGGAAAAGTAATACATCATCAGCATAAAGACTTATTTTATGCTCAATATTTTGGGGTTGGATGTCTTTAATATTTCTATCTTGTCTGATAGCAGCTGCTAAAGGTTTGATGAAAATAGCAAAAAGTGGGGGAGAAAGTGAGCAACCCTGTCTTGTACTTCTCTGCAGACTGAAGCTTGGAGAAGTTTGATGATTTGTCCTGACACTTGCATTTGGGGAGTCAGTTATTTTCTTGTGAGGAGATAAGAGACTTTAATAATAATATCTTGCAAGAGAGAACAACACAGTACAGAATACAGAGTTGCTCTGACCACTGAAGCAAAAACACAGTTATATTGCCCGCTCATCACGTCATCTGTTTTTGGGTATAATTGATTGTTCTTCTAACTTTCCTCCCCAACCATCAGTTGAGGTTACCCAGACACACTCGTAAATACCAGCCTAACCCTGTCCCCCCTAAAGTGCAGCTATCTCATTATAACAAGCCCACCATTGTAAAGAGGAATTTAAGAAAACAGGGCAGGGTGGTACCTTGCAGCTCGGTCATTTGCAGGTTATACACAGTAACACTCAATACAATGCATATAAGAATTATTTTCCATTACATTCCTCCATTTTGATTATAATAATACCATTATATTAATCAACCCAAAAGAAACAAGGAAAATAATAACTTTATCTGTAAAACATCAGCCTGCATTTGTACACAACGTGAGTTTAAAATGCAGGCATCATAGTAATAAAGGGTCCAATGATAAACAATCAAAACATGAACAATTAAACATGATTATCTTCATCCCTCTCTAAGTCAGCGTCACTAGAGGAAAGATTTTGAAAGCAAGAAAGTTATTTGAGTCATTTGGTCTTTTTCACACTGTTGTTTAGATGGACTACATAAAAGGATGTCATCCACATACTGCAAAAGAGCAGAGCCTGTGGTTGATTGAAGTTAATCCAGACTAGCTTTGAGGGCAGCATTGTAAATAGTGGGACTTTCACATTACCCCTGGCATAACCAGGTAAAAGTCCAAGATCTCCCTTCAAACTAAAAAGCAAACCAAAATGGGCTATCAGGGTGCACTGGCGACAAGTCAACCACTGAGAAAAACTGTGCATCTGATGTAATTTGAGACAAAATAGTGTGTGGGTTGGGCACAGTAGGAGCATGTGGCTGAACTGCAGCATTCACCGCTTGGAGGTCCTGTACAAAACTCCATTCATCTGGCTGGCCAGCATCTTTAATCTTTTTAACAGGAAACAATGGAGTAAGCACAGGTGAATTTTCAAAAGGAACAATAACGCCTGTTTTCTGAAAAGATTGAAAAACAGGTTTAATCCCTTTAATTGCTTCAGGCTTAAAAGGGTATTGTTTTTTACATGGACAAAAGTCTGATTTAGGGGTGACAATTACTGGTTCACAGCCTTTTATCAACCCCACATCATATTTGCTCTTAGCCCAAAGATCATTGGGCACTTCAGCCAACATGGGTATCGAAGACAAATCTGTTTCAGATAAAAAACATGCTTCAAAATGTGATTCTGTGGTAGGAATTAAGTCCACAGTTCTTTGACAATGCATTGTACTCAAAAATGTTTTTTTGTATGCTGACAATCGTTCAGAAAACATCAAATTTGGATCAGCAGGTGAAACAGTCCACTCCATTTCTTTCTGACATGTAGCAACAAACTCTCCCACACCTTGTCACTGCCAGTGTGTACGTTTGGCCAAGGAAATGTGAGGGCGAGTACCACAAACATTAAAAAAATCGAAGTGCTCTGGAGTGAGCGACACAGCCAATAAAGTAGGCGCACATATTTTTTCACTTCTTCTCATAGTCATTGTCAGGCCCCGAATAAATGTGTGATGTGCAGTGCAAATCAGTAGGTTGCATGAAATCAGAAAGGGGTGAAACTAACGCTTTTGCTTCTTCCACTAGTTGTTGTGAAAAAGGAGAGCTGGGAAGTTTCCACTCATAAGCATATGTAAGTGCCGATGAATCAAACTGCACTGCTGTGAAAACTTTGTCAGGCTGTAACATAACCTTAACACCCTCTGGTGTAGAAGTTAAAATAATGCCTAATTTACACATGAGATCACAGCCCATCAGGTTAATGGGACACAACTCTGATAACAAAAATGAGTGTTTGAAGGAGAGCTCATTGGGAGTAACAACACGCAATGGGCATTGTCATTTTCTCCTTCACAACCTGGCCTGATGCAGACATACAGTAAACGTGGTTTCCACTTAACTTTGGAGGACAATCAAACTCCCCTGACGTCACTACTGATGAACATAAGTTCCTATATTCTGAGAGAAATATCTTTGCTCTAGGACGGAAATAGCATGCAAAACTTTACTACGTGAATCACAGTCGGCAAGCGTTGCTTCACTACACAGAGCAGGAAAAATGTGTGAGTGTGTTTGTGCTATCACCCATTAGTGGAGGCTCCGCTGCCGCGTGACGTCCAGAACCTGCCTCCCACCCTCAGTCAGCCTTTTGCCCAATTTCATCACTTTTTAGCTGTGGACAGTCCTTCTTCCAGTGTCCAGTCTGGCCACAGTAAAAACAAATATTCGGATCATAGCTCTGGCGTGGCCCATTTCGACCTCCTCTCCCACACGTCCACGTCTTCGACTTCGGCCTCGTCCTCTGTTTACACCAACTGCGTAATACATGGTCATGGTTGCCAAATGCAGCTCCTTTTCACACTTGTCCCTTTTGGTTGTCTTACGCGTCTCAACTTGGTTCTGAGCATGGCGAGCATATCGGCGAACGTCAGCCAAACGAGGACCCTCACACCATCCCACGTAAATGTTCTTTACTTCAGTGGCGACATCTATATAATATTGTCTGGGTCCCGTTAAAACATGTATTTTTCTTGTTTGCTTTAAAACAAGTATTCCCCATTTTCTATCCCTTCAGTAGCCAACCAGTTTGTATGGAGTACACTGGAGCAACTTGACTGATCAGTAAAACACTGCTTTTGTTGTCACCGCAAGGCTTCCCCCGTCGGTTGTTTCACTGAGACACTACTGAGTAACTACAACTCAACCCAGTTTATACACATAACATTCATATACATACTAACAAACAAACAAACAATAATTTATCGCAATTTTCTCATCTCTGTTTGAACGTACACCCAGGTAAATATTCCTGTAGTCTTCTCATACCGACTATGGACCCATTCATTGTTTAACTTCACTGTTTTGCAAATCCTAATTGAATATTACACATTGACATTGAACTTTACTGGATAAGCAGGTCTTCATTGCATTCAGCAGCCTAAATGTGAGCATCTATGTGTAAGCTGTTCTTCTTTGCATTTATCAGCAGTGTGAGTGGGGATAGCCTTATAAGGAAATATCATGTATAACCAGCTTGCTCATTTCCGTGGTTGCAAAACAGCTTTATAAGGAGATATCTCTGAGAAAGACATGTTGTGAAACTAGGACCGCACCCACAACGGTCTTCTGAAAGTAACGCCTTATACAAGTACACACACGCACACACATAGAGGAAGAGACAAGATATTGACGCACACACATCTCATAAGGCGGAGACTGAACTCAAGTGTATATAACATCACACCCCTAGACAACGACAGAGCTTTTCCGTACTTTGTGCTGTTCGCATGTATTGTACTGAACTGTTCTCCGCACTTTGCAAACTGCGCAAATAAAACTGTGTTGATTCTTATATCGTCTCCTCTGTCTTCCTCCTTCACTGCATCAACGGACTCGGAAAGAGGTACAGGTTCACCTCAACAGTTTTGGGGGCTCGCCCGGGATGTGGTGAGGAGAGGACGGAGTTCATTCGGATAAAAGATTCCTTCACGGTGACAGAGACGGGACACGAGCCGGCACGTTAACACAGAGGTAAGCAGAACCTGTTTTATCAAACTCTGCACATTGAATATCTTAAAACAACGTGTCCTGTCCTGAAACTGGTGATTGAATCAGCAAAAGACGATAAGAATTAATGTCGAGAACTGCGTAAAACTATAAGAGAAAAGTGAATATAAAAAGAGGATAAAACAGACTGTCTTTGGTCGTGGCGGACCCCACCGGTTGCCTGACGAGGAACCGGAAGCCTGAGAGGCTGCTGGGTTAGAGTCCCGGGGAGGTGAAGACACCCCGAATTCTACTGGGTTTGAGTCCCTGGGGTTAGAGTCCCCTAAAGTAGTATACTCTACGGAGTTGGGTTAGAGTCCCTTGAGGTTATACTCCTCATAAATTCTTGAAGTCTGTTTGGGGCTAGAGTCCCCTATACTAGAGTACAGGAACAGGGTTCCTGAGGTATTTTTCTATAAGTGCATTTTGAAAAAGTTTGTGAAGATTTTAACGTGCTTTGTGTGTTTGAGAGAGAGAAGGAGAAGTGGGCTGTGGGAAGAACAAAATTCTGAGGTGTCTAAAGGTGAATGGTGCATAAAACGGTGTCTTGACAAACTCGACAATCAGACAGAGGAAACCTAACGGTGATAACGTAATCTGTCTGAGCCATTGAAGCCTAGCGGTGTTAACACAAGTGGCTTGGTTTGTCAAAAGGGTCAGTTGCTCGGGTGTTATGCCATACAAACTGACTGGCCGTTAATAAACCATCACCTTACAAGGCTTGTTGCTCGGACGTACGTCATACAAACCGGCTGGCCTCAGAATTTAGAAAAAGAGAAGTAAAATGGAGGGAGAGTTTGACAGGGAAATAGATGATGGGGGATGGGGCCCAGGTATGGGTGCCTGGAGGCCCCTCGAGCTGCAGTTAGAGAATACGTTAAAAGCAGCAGGGGCAGTGTTACCTAAAAAGGGTAGGGACAGGAAATTAGCCGACATGAAGGGACAAGTGGAACAATTGGTGAGATATAAGGGCAAGAAAATGTCAGACCCCGGTCCGTTAGGGGCCTGGTTGTGGGAAAAGGAGAAAGAATGTAAGGTGAGGAAAGAAGAGCTGGCAGAGCAGGGACAAAAGGCAGGTGTGCTGCAACGTTCAAAATTAAAAAAGGAGGCGAAAGAGCAGGAGGAGCGACGACGGGGCTGGTCTGAGCTGGCGGTCTTCTGGCAAAGTGTGAGACATCTCCATGAGAACGCAGGAAAACCAGGAGGCAAACAAATGGTAACTGCACCTGACACTCCTACATGCCCACCTCCATATGCACCGCCTGCTGCACTGACACCAGGGTTATATCCCACACTATATGTGACTAGTGGTACACTTCAGGTTGGAGCCTCAGAAGAGACACTTGTAAGTGACAGTGTGACTGAAGCAGGTGCAGCCACTCCTACAGCATCAATCTCTGAGACTTCAGTAAGGACAGGGACGACGTCCAAATCTTCTTATAACCCCTTCACAGGTGATAACCTCTCGGCGCCCCCAGACCCATTCTCGCAGAGACGGCAACAGACTTCTCGTTTACCGAGTCACACCACAGCCACGGAGGCAGGTCATGAGGGGAAGTGAGATTTCAGATTGTGAGGAGGAAGCAGAAGCAGCAGGGACAGCTTCTTTTCAAGGAAAGGGACAGTGGGAAGGTGAAAGACAAGAAGTACCAGTAAGTTTTAGCTTGGCAGGAACATGGAGGGAAGATGAGGAAGATTCAGCCGTCAGGAAAGAGAGAGAGCTAGATGAGTTATGTCGGAGAGAGTTAGAAGAGCTCTGTCAAAAAAGGGACGGACTGGTGAGAAGTGTAGAGAAAGGAATGAAGGTGGCAGAGGAACTGACAGATACGATAGGCAGAAGAGTTAGCCAGCGCCGACGTGGTGGGACAATCCTTCCGGTCACAATGTACCCACTAACAGCAGTACCAGGACAAGGTGACCAGTACCGACCATTTACTATAGGGGACATACAGGCCATAGTGGAGAAATTACCACCTGTAGCCGAGGGTGGAAATTTGTGGCTCAGCAAATTGGATTCTCTGACGGCAGGACAGAAATTGGCATTGGGGGACTTTAGAGCTATTGCAGGACGATGCATGACGGGTGGGGACATGAGAGAAATTGAGACTATCGCTCATACAGACAGGGTGACAGATGACACCCCTTTCACGCATCATAGCACTGAAATAGGGAAAGCTATGAGAGAAAAATATCCACTACCTAACGCCACCGTAATGCCAAAGATGAGATGGGACCCCAAACAAAATCCCAGGGAGTATGTGGATCAGAGCAAGGATTTATGGTTGAAACACACAGGATGCCACCCAGGGAAAGCTGGAGCTCAGAGAGAGTGGTTTAGACAGGCTATACTGGAAGGAGTGCCGGAGAATGTCAAAACAGCCATGGTAAATAACCCGGACATGCTCGGTAGTGAATCCCATGTCTGGGAGAAACACTTAATACACCACCTCACCCGTGCTCAAGATAATACGCAGAAGGAACAGGATGACTTAAAAGAATTGCAGGTTCAGCTGTTAAAATTACAGTTAACGGAAGCTAGACAGAAATGTAATGATAAAAATAAAAAACAAAAAAGGGGAAGCTGCGAAGGTCATGTTAGCTGCCGAGCCACCACAGGTTCCTGATTTATTTCCGGTCCCACCATGGGTACCGCAGCCCCCATCAGGCGGGAGAAGACATGGGGGAGGACCAATGCGGGGTGGAGGCTTTGGGGGAAGAGGTCGGGGACTAAGGGGCGGTACAGGAAGAGGACAGTCAGGGGAGACTCGTTGTTGTTATCTCTGTGGAGACCCTAATCATTGGATAAGAAGCTGCCCACAGAATCCAAGAGCAGAGAAAGGTATGGATAGTGGTCCTCCTGGGAGAGGTAGGGGTCGCGGCTCTGGACCTCCTGTTACTGCTCCTATGTATCCTCAGCATCCTTGGGGAGCAGCTGGCGCTGGTCAGTACCCATCGTGGGACAATGGGGAGAACCCTGACCAGTCCGGTCAGTATTGACACACCCCACAGAGACTCTCAGACAGCATCACTACGGCAGAACCGATGCTGTCAGTTCAGATTGAGAAAAAAGATCTGCCTTTCTTGGTTGACACTGGAGCCACATGTTCCACATTGAAAGCTGTACCATCTGGTTCCCTGTCATCACATACCATCACGCTTATGGGCTTCTCTGGGGAGAAAAAGACACTGCCGTTCACTAAACCGCTACTCACCCAGGTGGGAAAACAGACTGTGACACATCCATTTGTACATTCACCTTCTGTACCGATGAACTTGCTGGGAAGAGATCTCCTGATAAAACTGGGGGCCACGATACTCTGCAGCGCTGATGGCCTGGTTGTTGTCATGCCTGATGGATCTCATTTGCCGTGCTCTGGACCGATGGAGAACATCACTGGTCAATATCTTGTGCAGCCAGTGAATGAACAATACGCGGACATATACTGGGGTCTATTACAGCCTGAAACATCTGGGCGGCGTGGTATCCTCTCGGCTTACCTCCAGTGGAAACCCTGGATTTCCCAACTCGAACCCTATGTCTCACCTCCCGATTCCCCCCATGTTACTCTATTTTATGATGGGTTACAGACAGATTGGTATCAGGAAAATTTTCAGGACCAACTTGAAGGTCGAGATTGGCAAATTAAGACACATAATATTTATGTGGCACCTGAAGGCGTGGCGGCAGGTGTTGCCCTGACCTCTGCTCAACTTCCCTGGTATATGATGGCAGAAGAAGCGGCCCCACATGTGTCGTTAGCATTACACCCACAGCATCAGGCAAAAGAGCTAGGGAGTATTGTTAAACGGGCACTCCTACAATCCGATTGGGTAAATACACAACTTCCACAAGTTCAGTATTCTGCGCAAGCTCGTACATATCGTATTCAGGTTTCATCGGTAGATACCGTCACATTAGAGCATGCACAGATCTCTAGACATCATGGTCGTGAACGTACAGATCACGTGGAGGCGGCAGCTCTACTCGCCAGCCTCCCTGAACACCTATGGGCACAGGGTCCGACAGATGTTGGACAAGTTAAGTACAAGCCCATTACATTCCAGGTGCGTGAGGGTCCTCATATTCTGATAAGGCAGTATCCTCATAAACCTCAGGCGGAAGAAGGACTTAGGGACACTATTGATGGCCTGTTACAAAAGGGGGTGTTAGAACCCTCGTCCTCAGAGTGGAACACACCCATTTTACCTATTGAAAAGAAAGGGACAGGTAAATATCGCATGGCACATGACCTACGGGCAATCAACGATATTCTCCTCACTCCTACAGTTCCTGTTCCGAATCCATATGTGGCTCTAACCAATTTGGATCCTAAACATGAGTGGTTTACCTGCATTGACTTGGCTAATGCATTCTTTTGTCTTCCCTTGGCGGAAGACTGCAGGCACATTTTCTCGTTTTCGTATCAGCACAAGCAGCTACAGTACACCAGGCTGCCGCAAGGGTTCGCTTTGTCCCCAGGGATTTTTAACCAGGTTCTAAAAGATATCCTGAGTGATTGCCCACTACCAGAGCAGGTGACTCTCGTTCAGTATGTAGATGATTTGTTGTTGGCAGCGCCCACTGCGGCTCTGTGTTTGGAAGCAACTAAAAATGTCCTTTTACATCTTGCAAGAACAGGGTTCAAGGTCAGCAAAGCCAAACTTCAGGTTGCACGGCGGCAGGTAGCGTTTTTGGGCAGGCAAATTTCCCAAAAAGGAGCAGGGCTCTCCCCTCAGCACAGGTCTACTATTCTCCATCACTCTAAGCCAGTGAAGGTAAAGGACATGTTGTCTTTCTTAGGGTTGACGGGCTATAGTAGGACTTACATAGCCAATTACACCGGCTTAACTAGACCTCTGCGGGCCCTAGTGAAAGAACAAGGCATGCGCAACCTGTCAGCGACCCTGAATTGGACTCAGGAGGCGGAGGAAGCCTTTATTGCACTAAAACAGGCCCTCTCCACAGCAGCAGACCTAGCTATACCCGATTATAGCTTACCATTCTACTTGGATGTCTCTGGAACAGAACTTTGCACTAATGGCGTCCTGTTCCAGAGAAAAGGGGGTGAGAGAGTAGTACTAATGTATATCAGTGTGATGCTAGACAATATGGAAAAGCGCCATCCTATGTGTACACAACAGGCAGCAGGGATAGCGAAGCTCATTCAAAAGCTGCACACATTGTCATGGGACATCAACTGCACATTCTGACCACACATAGCGTTGTGGCCTATGTGAACTCACAGACTTTTACGCTGACTGCTCTGAGACAAAGACGACTGAGCAAAATTCTCGAGGCACCAAACCTGACTTTCACTCATGAAGGCATAAACATGGCAGACCAGCTAGGAACAGGCGAGCCACATGAGTGTACGGACAGAGTGCAGAAAGAGGAGAAAGTACGACTGGACCTACAAACAGAACCGATACCAGGGGCCAGAGAACTGTACACAGACGGCTGTTGCTTCAGGGATGAACGAGAAGGACTGAAAGCAGTATATGCAGTTGTAGAGGACGTCCAAGGGGAACTGATCACACGACAAGCAGAGAGACTGGAAGGACAGCAGTCAGCACAAAGAGCAGAAGTACTGGCAGTAATAGCAGCACTGAGGCTAGGGGAAGGGCAGGAAGTAAACATTTACACAGATTCAGCCTATGCAGCAGGAGCAGTACATGTGGAACTGAAACAGTGGTTGAGGGCTGGATTTCTAACCGCAACAAACAAACCAATCAGACATGAGGCAGAAATGAAAGAGCTAGCGGAGGCCCTACTACTCCCGAGCAAAGTAGCTGTTATCAAATGTAAGGGCCATGAGAAAAATGACTCACCTACAAAAAAGGGAAACGACGCAGCAGATATGGCAGCTAAAACCGCGGCAGGATATGTGGTGAAGGCGATCCTCATGTGCGCTGAGACAGAGAAAGACACAGACATGACCGCACTGATAGCTGAGCAAGCTGCGGCCTCTCCACAAGAAAAGACATTATGGAAAGCGAGAGGGGCGACAGAAGTACACGGCCTCTGGAGGGGCCCAGATGGACGACCTATACTACCTCCAGGGATCAGACAGACAGCGTTGGCGGAGGCACATGGAGTGGGACATGTGGGGGTAGCTCAAATGATGAGAAATCTAGAGCACTGGTGGCATCCATACCTAAAGGACATGGCCAAACATTTTGTGGGGTCATGCGAGGAGTGTCTAAAGTACAATGTCAGATCAACAGTGAAACCACACCCTGGACGTTATCCATTGGAGGTAAAGCCAGGGAAAGAAATCATCATTGATTACACAGACATGATCACACCGGTGAAAGGGTATAGGTATATTCTGATGTGTGTGGATGCATATTCAGGATGGCCTGAAGCATGGCCTACCAAGAAAGAGGATGGTAAGTCGGTAATAAAATTTCTGATCAACCATTATATCCCCAGGCATGGATTTCCAGAAAGGATCAGGTCAGACAACGGCACTCACTTCAAAAACCAAGAGTTGCAACAGGTTGAGGCCATGCTAGGGCTAAAACACAAGTTTGGTACTGTCTACCATCCACAATCACAGGGTAAGGTTGAGAGAATGAATCAGACAGTGAAGAGCAAATTGGCTAAAATCTGTGCACAGACCAAAATGAATTGGCTAGATGCGTTGCCCTTAGCCTTAATGTCCATCAGGAGCTCTGTTAATCAGTCCCCAAGGTTTACACCACATGAGCTCCAGACAGGGAGAGCTTTTCCTGGACCTCAATCTAAGTTGCCAGGAACAGGACATATTGAACAACACCTAACCCACAAAATGTATTTCCATGAACTCCAAAGTCTCGTTGCAGAATTTTCAAAGCAGGTGGCGAGTAGCAGAGGAGAGGGCCAAACAGCGCCGGCTCCAGAGGCTGAGTGGGTATTGCTGAGGGTCATCAAACGAAAGTGGTCGGAGCCAAGGTGGACAGGGCCCTATCAGGTGACCGAAAGGACCTCCCACGCAGTCCGAGTCAAAGGGAAAGGTGATACGTGGTTCCATTGGAGCCAGTGCGCTGCAGCCGAGGAACCTCAGCGCTCCCTAGCAGCCACTCACCAGGCGCTGACAGATTTGTACACTGTACCAGCTGGTACAGAGGAAAAGACCACCAACCAACAAGGGGCAGAATAATCCCCTGGTGGCATTTTGCAGGCAGAAGTAGTACACTTCTGCCTCCTTGCAACGACATCATTTACGAGCAGGAAGGGTGTTAGACCCGGGCTCCAACTCAACCCTCATCGGGAGAAAGTGAAATCTCCTCCGAAGAACGACTCCAGATGACGGCATCTCAGTTGAATTGTGTTATTTTTGGATTTGTTATAATCATAATCTTGTTTGCTTGGGCTTTGCTTAAACTTGCTCTTACAGGTCATACCAAATTATAATCATTGCAGTATCACCCTTATGTTATCTTTTTAATAATGTGTGCTATTTGCTAAGGAGTTGGGTAATGTTGACAAACTATAAGGTTTAAAGCTCCTCTAGGGGTAACCCCGCCTAGAGCACCCTGACAGATAAGGTCTGAATTACCAAGAAAGTTTTGCTTGCTATTTTTATCATACTTAAGACACAGTGACACATATTAAAATGTTATTGTTTGGGAGTTGGAAAATTCTCACATGCTGTGCAGCCATCACGTGCGTGATTGTACCCCTGATCTTCTGGTTATGCGAACCCAGTCCTGAACACATACGACCCAAAAGACACACTCAAAAACAAGATTTTTGTTTGAACCAATATGGCGGCTTGGAGTTGAATTACACAGTAGGCTCCACCACAGCGTTTCAATCCGATTTGTGCGACGTTATTAAATGCGGAGGCAATGCAGCGGGTTGGAGAGGATATGATGTTTATCTCTGTGCTGACTCCTTTGTAAGTGAAGATTGCGCAAGGCGCCGAACGCCAGGTGGCTCCACGTGGTGGAAGCGTCTGTGCCACTCGTGGGGTCAGGCGGTGGGTTATACAGGGCCATGGACGCCCACTTATACGTATGGGAATGCAACCAAAGCTGCGAAAGTCGCCTTAGCCAGAGAAGGATGGGTTAATGATAAGCAAGGTCTGAACCCTCTCATGTTATCAATTGATAAAATGACAGGCGGATTTCACCCGGAAGGGCAAAATCATGACAAAACAGTGTATTTCATTCTCGGGGTGGAGACCTCAGGTAATGACCCTCAGGCTTTTGTAAAAGTCAATTTCATCACACCACCAGTCAATTTAACTAGCACCCCTTCGCCAGACACAACTGTAAACCCACCAGTTGGACAGGATAAGAAACTGGCCGAATCGGTAATCCAAGACAGCAATTCTAAGTTTAAGGTAATTGACTTTTCTCAACTGAAACCCGCAGATGTAGTGCGTATGGCCACTGGCGTCTCAGAGGAAAATTTATGGCTATCTTGGGTAGCTCAAACTGCTCAGGAAAATAGTAAAGGAGATTGCGTGGCCTGTGCGTCTGCGCGCCCTAAACTGGTTACCGTCCCAGCTCCTCTAATTACTAATGACACATCAGGGTATCAATGTATGATGAATCTCACTTGGGGCAGAGATACAAGCTGCCAGACTCTGGGCAGTCTTTTCCCACCAATTAGCAACAAGACTATAGTTGGCCCATTTACGCCAGAGAAGGGTAATGGGTCTTATGTGTGCTTTAACATTACATCCCCGCGCTGCACAGTTAATCATACCAAGCCATCACCCAATGTTCATTTCGGCGCTATCAATCTCTCATGGTGTCAGGAGATGAGGCCAGGTAAGGAATTAGGATCGTGGGCAAGAACAGGATTGTATTTCTATTGTGGTCAGCCTAAATTACATGTCAGGGTCCCACCTCACAGCACGGGGGTTTGCGCGATGGTCAGATTACGTACTCCTCTTATCCTGTTAGGAGATAGGTTAAGACATTTACATGGTGAACGGGACAGCAGTGCGGCTTTGACTCGCCGACGACGTCGTCATATTCTTAACCGGCGCAGCACACACGGTTTTGATTTATCAGTTGATAACCCCACCTACATGGATGCTATAGGAGTACCACGTGGAGTCCCTGACGAATTTAAATTAGCAGATCAAGTGGCGGCAGGGTTCGAGAATATTCCTATCATAGCGGCCTTCTTTCCGGTCACTCCGAATAAAAATGTGGATCGGATTAATTATGTACATTATAACGTGTTGCGACTGACCAATTTGACCAGGGATGCTGTTGCAGGTTTGGCAGAACAGACAGCTCCCACCTCGCTCATGGCGGTGCAAAATAGGATGGCCTTAGACATGTTGTTAGCGGAAAAAGGTGGTGTTTGTGCCATGTTTGGTGATATGTGTTGCACATTTATCCCCAATAATACGGCTCCAGATGGTTCGGTATCGAAAGCCCTACAAGGTTTGCGCACGCTCTCTAAAACAATGCATGAACACTCTGGGATTGACAATCCTCTGGATGAATGGCTGACCAAGGTGTTTGGGAAATGGAAGACTCTGATAATGTCACTTTTTGTATCTCTTGCTATATTCGTCGCTATTTTGGTGACTTGTGGTTGTTGCTGTATCCCATGTATCCGTTCACTTGCCATTAGACTTATAACTACCACTATAGAGGGGAAGGCTCCCTCCCCTTTGGTAATGTCACTGCTGAACCCTCCCGATCCTGATATAGATGAAGACGATATCATCAGAATGTCGGAGATTGTGTGATCACCTTGTAGTGATCAAAAGGGGGCGTGAGGTTTTTCAATTTCTTTTTAGTCATGTATTGTTACTCAACTATTTGTGTGATCTCTTAAAAGAGATCAAAAGGGGGTATTGTGAGTGGGGATAGCCTTATAAGGAAATATCATGTATAACCAGCTTGCTCATTTCCGTGGTTGCAAAACAGCTTTATAAGGAGATATCTCTGAGAAAGACATGTTGTGAAACTAGGACCGCACCCACAACGGTCTTCTGAAAGTAACGCCTTATACAAGTACACACATGCACACACATAGAGGAAGAGACAAGATATTGACGCACACACATCTCATAAGGCGGAGACTGAACTCAAGTGTATATAACATCACACCCCTAGACAACGACAGAGCTTTTCCGTACTTTGTGCTGTTCGCATGTATTGTACTGAACTGTTCTCCGCACTTTGCAAACTGCGCAAATAAAACTGTGTTGATTCTTATATCGTCTCCTCTGTCTTCCTCCTTCACTGCATCAACGGACTCGGAAAGAGGTACAGGTTCACCTCAACAGCAGCAAGCAATTCTTCACTGCACATGCATATGTAAATAGTAAAACAATTCCAATGTGTTAGCGAAACCTTCTATATCACAGTGGTTTCTAAGATCTATTTTAAGTTCTTTGCCATCAGTGAGATGACATAGTTTACAAAGTGTGTCAAATTATCACTGAAGATCTTTTCAGGAATTTCAAATCTAGAAATGAGTTATTTTACGCGTGATTTTGCTACTGAGAGTGCATCTGCTTGTGCACATGGAAATATTTCAGACCATTTGGTAAAAACATCTGTTGTCACTGAGCAGAATCGTTTCCCTTAACATTAATTTAGTTCAATGAAATCTACACAATAATGAAATAATGAAATCCAAACAAATATGTTGAAAAAGATACACTGGCTTAGGGAATTATCTTCGTTTTGGTCTTAGATTGCCCTGTGGAATGTATTTTGCACATATTTGACCTGCTAGACAAAACTTTATTCATTTATTTATTCTAAAAAAAAAATTCAATAATAAGTAAAACCATATGCTGTAAAAACCTTGTTCATTATTGCTTCCATCCCTCCTGTTGAGACATGACATGGTCCGTGGCTCAATACTGCAGCATATTTAAACAAATTCTTTGGCAGTATGGTTTTCCTTCCGGTCATTCATACGAGTCTATTGTAGATGGCAATTGAATAACATCTAATAATGCTAAAATATTTGTAGTTTATACATTTAGC
This sequence comes from Leuresthes tenuis, assembly GCF_036924035.1. Lineage (NCBI taxonomy): Eukaryota > Metazoa > Chordata > Actinopteri > Atheriniformes > Atherinopsidae > Leuresthes > Leuresthes tenuis. The sequence goes on along the minus strand of NW_027325419.1, from coordinate 260,058 downwards.
TGTGGATGTCAACATACCTGTTTTTCCAATGCTGTGTTAACACATGTACAGTTGAGAAGGCATACTGACTGTCAGTGTAAACGTTAACAACCTTTTTGTTATTTAATTTACAAGCTTCAGTTAAAGCTACCAATTCGACTGCTTGAACAGAGTAATTTTTTGGTAGTGGTTGTTTTAAGAAAACTTCAGTTTCTGTTACTACTGCAAATCCTGTAGCATTTGTGCCATCAGGGTTTTTTGCTTGACCTGTTGAATAAATATAGTTATTTCTGCATTTTCATAACGTATATCAGTTAAGTCTGGCCTGGGTAAAACACTGATGGTTATTTCTGACATGCAATCATGAGGCTTTCCATCTGTGGGGTAGGTAGCAGTGTGGATGGATTAAGTGTAGCACATCTCTCGACAACAAGGTGTGGCTGTGAAAGAAGAACTGTTATGTAGGAGAGATGTCTGGTAAAGATATTTTGTTAAGTAACCATATCACAGCCACTGCATGAGGTACCTTAAGTGTTAATGGGTGAAATAACACCATTATTGTTGATGCCTGCACTGCCAATGGCTTCTGGCCATTGATTCAAAAGTACGATCTCGTCCCTGTTTCCCCCTTTCAGTGGACACTGGCCCCTAATTACCGCAATTCAGCAGGGGGTCTTTCATTAGGAGTACTGGACTCCCCCGTGCACGGTTTCAGCTCCGACCCTGGAAAGCGGAAAAAACGTTGAGATCTGGTTTGAGGACCCAATTGTTGAGAAAAGTCTCTCAATGAGACTCAGAGTTGCTGGAGTCAGTTAATGCAAATGTTTAATCTTGCAGCAAGTTCAAGAATGTGTGTGTGTGTGTGTGTATGGGTGTATGTGTGCGAACGTGTGTGAGTTTGTGTGTGTGAGAGTTTACAGAACCTGTTATCCACATGCCGGTCTTAACTAGTATGGCACAGGTCCAGCCTGTCTCATCTTTTTTGGAAGGTCCAGCGCTCGGCCGTAACCCTTCTGTCTGTTTGGACTCTCACATACATTCGGTTAATCATAGAAAAACGAGAACAAAACTTTTTAGCCCCTTAAATTCATAAAACAGACATGGTGCAGTTATTTCCATTCTAGAAAATAAGAGTAATCACCACCATTCCTATAAATTCTGGATATTCTAACAATCTGAATCTTTTTTAAATGTTCGATGAAGCCCTTTGCTGTTCTGTTTAGAGACTCAGCTGATCATAAACCAAGTTTTGCTCTTGAACCAAGCTTCTAAACTCTTCACCTTTTTCATTTCTCAGTTAGTATTCACTTTAAAACTGATTAAAAGAAAAATTAAATGAATGCCTATCAACAAATATGGGATCTAAACTCTAGTGCTTTCTCTAAAATAATTTCCTTTCTCAATTCAGAAATGTGTGTGTGTAAGTCACAACACCCGTGACACCAAAATGGCTTTCTTTTCTCTCTTTTCTCTACACTCTGCACTGTGAGCACACACACCAAATCAGAAAGGCTTTTTTCTCTCTTTTCTACATTATGGACTGTGGGGACACAAAACCGCTCTCTCTCTTCTTTTTTTTTTGATTGTGTGCCAGGGCGTTGTCTCACGTATTAGATTGTGCTTAAGATACGAATGGGTTTATCAGTCACATCAGAATCCATACATACTGATCCTCCCGTAATAAAATGGTCGGATCTTATCAAACACACTTTGTTTCTTGTGACAAGTCAGCGAAACAGCGTATACACGTCAAGACACTGAATCAAGTTTGCCACAAGAACTCATAAGTTTGGCAGTATTGCTCTGCCGTCAGCAATCATACACCCATTTTATTTTCATGAGACATGTGCAGGCACCTGTTCATCTACTGTTCTATAACTATGAATTAGTTTATCTATTATCAATAAGGATACTTCTACAACTACTATCAAAGTATGTCCAGACTTCTTATGTTGTCAGTTGCTATATATGAATAAGTGGGTTGCTACTGAAAAGCATTAAGCATGTCACACAGCCCAAACATATAACATTTCAGGACACACCACACAGTTAACAACCACAGTGAAGCGTGTCAAAGCCCAAACATGTAACATTCAACAGGACACTTACACAACACATTCAAATCAAACAGTCAGACAACATACAAGAACATATACCCCAGCCGGCATTGCTCCCTGCCTATTTTCCTACAACTCACTATGTGTGCGCACACCTTTATTCACAAACTCTTCAACTTATACTCTTTTACCGAAGCTGCTACAGCTCGATTGGCCAAATACCCTTAGATCCTATTTCGGTGAATTTGACATCTGCCTTGTATGTAACAGATTAGCGGTTTAGCAGTTTTAATTTAGTTTGAGTGAAGGAATTCATTTTATAGCAAAATCCGAAATCGTGAAGAACTCATGAAAGTAAGCTTATTCTCGGATTCCTGAAACTTTAGATTTGCTCTTTCTTTTACTGCAAAGTACAACGTTGAGCAGCACTAATGAGTTGTTTCTATTTTTGGCAGGCTTTACCTTTGCGGATGAAGCCCTTTCTGTCTGTGCAAAAGAAATCTTGTTACTGTGCAAAGTGACTTCTCTGAGTAGAGTCGCCTTACTTGTTGCGACTGTGCCGATGTTCGAAGCTGGAGTGCAAAGTTGTTGCTTGAATGGTGCTCGCTGGAGCGTGTGGTAGTGTAAAGTTATACCATTTAAAAGGGCTGAAGAGTGCTCAGTGCAGCGGGTGGGCGGAGGTGCAAAGTGACACTATGGCCATAAAAAGAACACCGCTACAAGTGCGCATTGTGCCAGGAAGGGCCCTCGGACGTGAACCAGTGGACAGTTATCGCTTCTCTGCCTTTTGGCTAAGATCAAGTGTAGTATCTGTTCTTATCAGTTTAATGTCTGATATGTCCTCTATGCGAGACTACATATTAAATGGATTTTTATCAATAGGAGTTGAAAAAGGAGCTTACTCCGTTCACTCCAAGCATCGACCCAGTGCTGCTGGGAATGGTGCGCTCTCCTCTGCTCTTGTGAAAAAGCAAACAGCGGTGCAGGATGGAAGTTTCAGGGAGCCTAAGATGAAACTTTCTTTTAATCTGCTGATAAAAGAGAGTGAATGCGAAGCAGACTTTAACACGGCTCTGGGAGCGAGCCGAGTGCGGGCTAACCAGGAGAATTGCTTGAAAGAAACGCGACACCGAATGAGCGGTCAGAACAAAGCCTCACTACGGTGTTCCTGTGGTGTTTTTATAAAATGCGGTGTAAAAAAAGGTGTGAATGCCCCATAGAAAACTAAAAGGTGGAGCGGAAGTGTTCGGCTGCAAGAAGGTGTGAATGTCCGACTATATTTGGTGAAAAGCAGGTGAAGCAAGGTCTGAATGCCCAATCTTACATCATCATCAAAAGCGAGATCAGAGGTGTTTGGCGGCAAGAAAACGGGTAAGGTGTGAATGACCGACTAAATATCAACAAAAGTGGGGGCGGAGGTCTTCGGATGCAAGTAGGTGTGAATATCCCACCATACAAGTATGGTGGAGAGGAAGCTGTGAATGGCCGACCATAGTTTGCAAAAAGCGGGTGAGAAAAGGTGCGAATGTCCAACCATACATGATCAAAACAGGGAGCGGAGGTGTTTGGCTGCGACAAGGTGTGAATGTCCACCCATAATTAATGAAAAGCGGGCAACAAGTAGGTTCGAATGCCCAACCATACATCAACAAAAGCAGGAGTGGATGTGTTTGGCTACAAGAAGGTTTGAATGTCCGAGCATAGTTTGTAAAAAGCGGGTAAGAAAAGGTGCGAATGCCCGACAAAGTATGATCAAAAGAGGGAGTGGAGGTTTTCGGCTACAAGAAGGTTTGAATGTCTGACCATAGTTTGTAAAAAGCGGGTAAGAAAAGGTGCGAATGCCCGAACATACACCATCAAAAGAGGGAGCGGAGGTGTTCCGCTGAAAGACGGTGTGAATGTCCGACCATAGTTGGTAAAAAGCGGGTAAGAAAAGGTTCGAATGCCCGAATATATACCATCAAAAGCGGAAGCGGAGGTGTTCGGCTGTAAGAAGTTGTGAACGTCCGACCAAAGTTTGTAAAAAGCAGTTAAGAAAAGGTTCGAATATCCAACCAAACATAATAAAAAGTGGGAGCAGAGCTGTTCGACTGCAAGTAGGTGTGAATGTCCAGCCATAATTCCTGAAAAATGGGTAAGAAAAGGTGCGAATGCCCAACCATACATCATCAAAAGAAGAAGTGGATGTGTTCTGCTACAAGAAGGTTTGAATGTCCGACCATAGTTTGTAAAAAGTGGGTAAGAAAAAGTTCGAATGCCCGAACATACACCATCAAAAGAGGGAGCGGAGGTGTTCCGCTTTAAGACGGTGTGAATGTCCGACCATAATTGGTAAAAAGCGGGTAAGAAAAGGTTAAAATACCCGACTGTACACAATCAATAGCGGGAGCGGAGTTGTTCAGCTACAAGAAGGTTTGAAAGTCCGACCATGGTTTGTAAAACGCGGGTAAGACAAGGTGCGAATGCCCGACAATGTATGATCAAAAGAGGGAGCGGAGGTGTTCGGCTGCAAGGTCTGAATTTCCAACCGTAATTTGTAAACACCGTTGAAGAAAAGCCTCGAAAGCCCGACTATACACCATCAAAAGCGGGAGCAGAGGTGTTCAATTGCACACAATCAGGTTTTTGCAAATTATGATCTGATATTCACACATGCTTTTGATGATGTATGGTTGGGCATTCGCACCTTTTTTTACCCATTTTTCAGGAATTATGGGTAGACATTCACACCTTCTTGCAGCTGAACACCTCCACTCCCGCATATGATCATGTGAAATTTGATATTGTGAAGTTTGATATTCGAAAATTTTCTTTCATGTTTTCTAGCAATTATTGATGGACATTCAGACCTTCTTGCAGCTGAACCCCTCTGCTCCCGCTTTTGATGGTGTATAGTCGGGCTTTCGAGCCTTTTCTTCCCCGGTTTTTACAAATTATGGTTGGACATTCAGACCTTCTTTTAGCCGAAAACCTCTGCTCCCTCTTTTGATCATACATTGTCGGGCATTCGCACCTTTTCTTACCCGCTATTTACAAAAAATGGTCGGCCATTCACACCTTCTTGTAGCCGAACACATTCGCTCCCGCTATTGATTGTGTACAGTCGGGTATTTTAACCAACTACGGTCGGACATTCACACCTTCTTATGGCAGAACACCTCCGCTCCCTCTTTTGATGGTGTATGTTCGGGCATTCGAACCTTTTCTTACCCGCTTTTTACAAACTATGCTCGGACATTCAAACCTTCTTATAGCCTAACACATCCAGTCCTGCTTTTGATGATGTATGGTTGGGCATTCGCACCTTTTTTTTTACCCATTTTTGAGGAATTATGGGTGGACATTCACACCTTCTTGAAACTGAACACCTCCTCTCCCACTTATGATCATGTCCGGTTGGATATTCGAAATTTTTTTTTCATGTTTTCTAGCAATTATTGATGGACATTCAGACCTTCTTGCAGCTGAACACCTCCGCTCCCGCTTTTGATGGTGTATAGTTGGGCTTCCGAGCCTTTTCTTCCCCGGTTTTTACAAATTATGGTTGGACATTTAGACCTTCTTGAAGCCGAAAACCTCCGTTCCCTCTTTTGATCATACATTGTCGGGCATTCGCACCTTTTCTTACCCGCTTTTTACCAATTATGGTCGGATATTCACACCTTCTTACAGCGGAAAACCTCCGCTCCCTTTTTTGATCATTTATGGTCTGGCAATACTACCTTTTCGTACCCGTTTTTGAGTAATTATGGCTGGACATTCACAGCTTCTTGCAGCCGAACACCTCTTCTCCCGCTTTTGATGATGAATGGTCCGGCATGCTTACCTTTTCTAACACATTTTTCAGCAATTATTGTCGGTCATTCACACCTTTCTCATCAGCTTTTTGCAAATTATGATCTGACATTCACACCTACTTGCAGCCGAACACCTCGGCTTCCGCTTTTGATGGTGTATATTTTGGCATTCGAACCTTTTCTTACCCGCTTTTTACCAACTCTGGTCGGACATTCACACCTTCTTACAGCGGAACACCTCCGCTCCCTCTTTTGATGGTGTATGTTCTGGCATTCGAACCTTTTCTTACCCACTTTTTACAAACTATGCTCGGACATTCACACCTTCTTACAGCGAAACACCTCCGCTCCCTCTTTTGATTGTGTATGTACGGGCATTCGAACCTTTTCTTACCCGCCTTTTACAAACTATGGTCGGACATTCAAACGTTCTTGTGGCCGAACACATCCATTTCTGCTTTTGATGATGTATAGTTGGGCATTCACACCTTTTCTTACCCATTTTTCAGTAATTATTGGTGGACTTTAACACCTTCTTGTAGCCGAACAACTCCGCTTCCGCTATTGATTGTGTACAGTCGGGTTTTTTAACCTTTTCTTACCCGCTTTTTACCAACTATGGTCGGACATTCGCAGCATCTTACAGCGGAACACCTCCGCTCCCTCTTTTGATGGTGTATGTTCGGGCATTCGAACTTTTTCTTACCCACTTTTTACAAACTATGGTCGGACATTCAAACCTTCTTGTAGCAGAACACATCCACTTCTTCTTTTGATGATGTATGGTTGGGCATTCGCACCTTTTCTTACCCATTTTTCAGGAATTATGGGTGGACATTCACACCTACTTGCAGTCGAACAGCTCTGCTCCCACTTTTGATTATGTTTGGTTGGATATTCGAACCTTTTCTTAACTGCTTTTTACAAACTTTGGTCGGACGTTCACAACTTCTTACAGCCGAACACCTCCGCTTCCGCTTTTGATGGTATATATTCGGGCATTCGAACCTTTTCTTACCCGCTTTTTACCAACTATGTTAGGACATTCACACCGTCTTTCAGCGGAACACCTCCGCTCCCTCTTTTGATGGTGTATGTTCAGGCATTCGCACCTTTTCTTACCCGCTTTTTACAAACTATGCTCGGACATTCAAACCTTCTTGTAGCCAAACACATCCACTCTTGCTTTTGTTGATGTATGGTTGGGCATTCGAACCTACTTGTTGCCCGCTTTTCATTAATTATGGGTGGACATTCACACCTTGTCGCAGCCAAACACCTCCGCTCCCTGTTTTGATCATGTATGGTTGGACATTCGCACCTTTTCTCACCCGCTTTTTGCAAACTATGGTCGGCCATTCACAGCTTCCTCTCCACCATACTTGTATGGTGGGATATTCACACCCACTTGCATCCGAAGACCTCCGCCCCCACTTTTGTTGATATTTAGTCGGTCATTCACCCCTTACCCGTTTTCTTGCCGCCAAACACCTCTGATCTCGCTTTTGATTATGTAAGATTGGGCATTCAGACCTTGCTTTTCCTGCTTTTCACCAACTATATATATAACATTCACACCTTCTTGCAGCCGAACACTTCCGCTCCACCTTTTAGGTATCTATCACACCTTTTTTTTTCACCGCATTTTATAGATTATGGTTGGAAATTCTCGACCACTCATCCGAAGACCTCTCCTCCCGCTTTTGTTAATATATTTGAACTTTAGTCAGACATTCACACCTACTTGCAGCCGAACACCACCTCTCTAGCTTTTGATGATGTATGGTCCGGCATTCTTACCGTTTCTAACACATTTTTCAGCAATTATGGTAGGATATTCACACCTTCTTGCAATTGAACACCTCCTCTCCCACTTATGATCATGTGCGGATTGATTTTCGAAAATTTTCTTTCATGTTTTCTAGCAATTAAAAATGGACATTTAGACCTTCTTGCAGCTGAACACCTCCGCTCCCGCTTTTGATCATACATTGTCAGGCATTCGCACCTTGTCTTACCCGCTTTTTACAAAATTTAGTCGAACATTCACACCTTTTTGCAGCCGAACACAGTTTTTTGCAGCCGAATTTGGGCATTCGAACCTTTTCATACCCACTTTTTACCAACTATGGTCGGACATTCACACCGTCTTACAGCGGAACACCTCCGCTCCCTCTTTTGATGGTGTATGTTCGGGCATTCGAACCTTTTCTTACCCGCTTTTTACAAACTATGCTCGGACATTCAAACCTTCTTGTAGCCGAACACATCCACTCCTGCTTTTGATGATGTATGGTTGGGCATTCGAACCTACTTGTTGCCCGCTTTTCATTAATTATGGGTGGACATTCACACCTTGTCGCAGCCAAACACCTCCGCTCCCTGTTTTGATCATGTATGGTTGGACATTCGCACCTTTTCTCACCCGCTTTTTGCAAACTATGGTCGGCCATTCACAGCTTCCTCTCCACCATACTTGTATGGTGGGATATTCACACCCACTTGCATCCGAAGACCTCCGCCCCCACTTTTGTTGATATTTAGCCGATCATTCGCACCTTACCCGCTTTTGGCAAACTATGGCCTTCTTGCAGCCAAAAACCTCTGATCTCGCTTTTGATGATGTAAGGTTGGGCATTCAGACCTTGCTTCGTCTGCTTTTCACCAAATATAGTCGGACATTCACACCTTCTTGCAGCCGAACACTTCCGCTCCACCTTTTAGTTTTCTATGGGGCATTCACACCTTTTTTTACACCGCATTTTATAAAAACACCACAGGAACACCGTATTGAGGCTTTGTTCTGACCGCTCATTCGGTGTCGCGTTTCTTTCAAGCAATTCTCCTGGTTAGCCCGCACTCGGCTCGCTCCCAGAGCCGTGTTAAAGTCTGCTTCGCATTCACTCTCTTTTCTCAGCAGATTAAAAGAAACTTCCATCCTGCACCGCTGTTTGCTTTTTCACAAGAGCAGAGGAGAGCGCACCGTTCCCAGCGGCACTGCAGTACCGGGTCGATGCTTGGAGTGAACGGAGCAAGTTCCTTTTTCAACTCCTATTGATAAAAATCCATTTAATATGTAGTCCTTGCATAGACATATCACATATTAAACTGATAAGTACAGATACTACACTTGATCTTAGCCAAAAGGCCGAGAAGCGATATCTGTCCACTGGTTCACGTCCGAGGGCCCTTCCTGGCACAATGCGCACTTGTAGCGGTGTTCGTTTTATGGCCATAGTGTCACTTTGCACCTCCGCCCACCCGCTGCACTGAGCACTCTTCAACCCTTTTAAATGGTATAACTTTACACTACCGCACGCTCCAGCGAGCACCATTCAAGCAACATCGGCACAGTCGCAACAAGTAAGTCGACTCTACTCAGAGAAGTCACTCTGCACAGTAACAAGATTTCTTTTGCACAGACAGAAAGGGCTTCACCCGCAAAGGTAAAGCCTGCCAAAAATAGAAACAATTCATTAGTGCTGCTCTCCACGGAAGTCTTTAGTAAAAGGCGAAAGACTTGTACATTATGAAGAGAAACCAGTGTATGATTATCCATCACTGCAGGAGCAGGGCATCAGGCTAGTTGGCATAGCCACCTTCCCCATGGTGAGCTTTGCTTGGTTGAGACGCTTGCTCCCCCCCCATGCTCCTCGGCTGACCAAGTAGGAACAATCAGGCCCTATTCGATGGCTGCCTTGTCTTTTACTCTGTGCAAAAGACAAGGCAGCCACAAACAACACGGGAACACCGTATTGAGGCTTTGTTCTGACTGCTCATTCGGTGTCGCGTTTCTTTCAAGCAATTCTCCCGGTTAGCCCGCACTCGGCTCGCTCCCAGAGCCGTGTTAAAGTCTGCTTCGCATTCACTCTCTTTTCTCAGCAGATTAAAAGAAAGTTTCATCTTAGGCTCCCTGAAACTTCCATCCTGCACCGCTGTTTGCTTTTTCACAAGAGCAGAGGAGAGCGCACCATTCCCAGCGGCACTGCAGTACCGGGTCGATGCTTGGAGTGAACGGAGCAAGCTCCTTTTTCAACTCCTATTGATAAAAATCCATTTAATATGTAGTCCTCGCATAGAGGACATATCAGACATTAAACTGATAAGAACAGATACTACACTTGATCTTAGCCAAAAGGCGGAGAAGCGATAACTGTCCACTGGTTCACGTCCGAGGGCCCTTCCTGGCACAATGCGCACTTGTAGCGGTGTTCGTTTTATGGCCATAGTGTCACTTTGCACCTCCGCCCACCCGCTGCACTGAGCACTCTTCAACCCTTTTAAATGGTATAACTTTACACTACCACCAACTCTGAGTCTCATTGAGAGACTTTTCTCAACAATTGGGTCCTCAAACCAGATCTCAACGTTTTTTCCGCTTTCCAGGGTCGGAACTGAAACCGTGCACGGGGGAGTCCAGTACTCCTAATGAAAGACCCCCTGCTGAATTGCGGTAATTAGGGGCCAGTGTCCACTGAAAGGGGGAAAAAGGGACGAGATCGTACTTTTGAATCAATGGCCAGAAGCCATTGGCAGTGCAGGCATCAACAATAATGGTGTTATTTCACCCATTAACACTTAAGGTACCTCATGCAGTGGCTGTGATATGGTTACTTAACAAAATATCTTTACCAGACATCTCTCCTACATAACAGTTCTTCTTTCACAGCCACACCTTGTTGTCGAGAGATGTGCTACACTTAATCCATCCACACTGCTACCTACCCCACAGATGGAAAGCCTCATGATTGCATGTCAGAAATAACCATCAGTGTTTTACCCAGGCCAGACTTAACTGATATACGTTATGAAAATGCAGAAATAACTATATTTATTCAACAGGTCAAGCAAAAAACCCTGATGGCACAAATGCTACAGGATTTGCAGTAGTAACAGAAACTGAAGTTTTCTTAAAACAACCACTACCAAAAAATTACTCTGTTCAAGCAGTCGAATTGGTAGCTTTAACTGAAGCTTGTAAATTAAATAACAAAAAGGTTGTTAACATTTACACTGACAGTCAGTATGCCTTCTCAACTGTACATGTGTTAACACAGCATTGGAAAAACAGGTATGTTGACATCCACAGCTAAATGTATAAACTACAAATATTTTAGCATTATTAGATGTTATTCAATTGCCATCTACAATAGACTCGTATGAATGACCGGAAGGAAAACCATACTGCCAAAGAATTTGTTTAAATATGCTGCAGTATTGAGCCACGGACCATGTCATGTCTCAACAGGAGGGATGGAAGCAATAATGAACAAGGTTTTTACAGCATATGGTTTTACTAATTATTGAATTTTTTTTTTTAGAATAAATAAATTAATAAAGTTTTGTCTAGCAGGTCAAATATGTGCAAAATACATTCCACAGGGCAATCTAAGACCAAAACGAAGATAATTCCCTAAGCCAGTGTATCTTTTTCAACATATTTGTTTGGATTTCATTATTTCATTATTGTGTAGATTTCATTGAACTAAATAAATGTTAAGGGAAATGATTCTGCTCAGTGACAACAGAGGTTTTTACCAAATGGTCTGAAATATTTCCATGTGCACAAGCAGATGCACTCTCAGTAGCAAAATCACGCGTAAAATAACTCATTTCTAGATTTGAAATTCCTGAAAAGATCTTCAGTGATAATTTGACACACTTTGTAAACAATGTCATCTCACTGATGGCAAAGAACTTAAAATAGACCTTAGAAACCACTGTGATATAGAAGGTTTCGCTAACACATTGGAATTGTTTTACTATTTACATATGCATGTGCAGTGAAGAATTGCTTGCTGCTGATAAATGCAAAGAAGAACAGCTTACACATAGATGCTCACATATAGGCTGCTGAATGCAATGAAGACCTGCTTATCCAGTAAAGTTCAATGTCAATGTGTAATATTCAATTAGGATTTGCAAAACAGTGAAGTTAAACAATGAATGGGTCCATAGTCGGTATGAGAAGACTACAGGAATATTTACCTGGGTGTACGTTCAAACAGAGATGAGAAAATTGCGATAAATTATTGTTTGTTTGTTTGTTAGTATGTATATGAATGTTATGTGTATAAACTGTGTTGAGTTATAGTTACTCAGTAGTGTCTCAGTGAAACAACCGACGGGGGAAGCCTTGCGGTGACAACAAAAGCAGTGTTTTACTGATCAGTCAAGTTGCTCCAGTGTACTCCATACAAACTGGTTGGCTACTGAAGGGATAGAAAATGGGGAATACTTGTTTTAAAGCAAACAAGGAATTAGATGGGAAAAATACATGTTTTAACGGGACCCAGACAATATTATATAGATGTCGCCACTGAAGTAAAGAACATTTACGTGGGATGGTGTGAGGGTCCTCGTTTGGCTGACGTTCGCCGATATGCTCGCCATGCTCAGAACCAAGTTGAGACGCGTAAGACAACCAAAAGGGACAAGTGTGAAAAGGAGCTGCATTTGGCAACCATGACCATGTATTACGCAGTTGGTGTAAACAGAGGACGAGGCCGAAGTCGAAGACGTGGACGTGTGGGAGAGGAGGTCGAAATGGGCCACGCCAGAGCTATGATCCGAATATTTGTTTTTACTGTGGCCAGACTGGACACTGGAAGAAGGACTGTCCACAGCTAAAAAGTGATGAAATTGGGCAAAAGGCTGACTGAGGGTGGGAGGCAGGTTCTGGACGTCACGCGGCAGCGGAGCCTCCACTAATGGGTGATAGCACAAACACACTCACACATTTTTCCTGCTCTGTGTAGTGAAGCAACGCTTGCCGACTGTGATTCACGTAGTAAAGTTTTGCATGCTATTTCCGTCCTAGAGCAAAGATATTTCTCTCAGAATATAGGAACTTATGTTCATCAGTAGTGACGTCAGGGGAGTTTGATTGTCCTCCAAAGTTAAGTGGAAACCACGTTTACTGTATGTTTGCATCAGGCCAGGTTGTGAAGGAGAAAATGACAATGCCCATTGCGTGTTGTCACTCCCGATGAGCTCTCCTTCAAACACTCATTTTTGTTATCAGAGTTGTGTCCCATTAACCTGATGGGCTGTGATCTCATGTGTAAATTAGGCATTATTTTAACTTCTACACCAGAGGGTGTTAAGGTTATGTTACAGCCTGACAAAGTTTTCACAGCAGTGCAGTTTGATTCATCGGCACTTACATATGCTTATGAGTGGAAACTTCCCAGCTCTCCTTTTTCACAACAACTAGTGGAAGAAGCAAAAGCGTTAGTTTCACCCCTTTTCATGCAACCTACTGATTTGCACTGCACATCACACATTTCTTTGGGGCCTGACAATGACTATGAGAAGAAGTGAAAAAATATGTGCGCCTACTTTATTGGCTGTGTCGCTCACTCCAGAGCACTTCGATTTTTTTAATGTTTGTGGTACTCGCCCTCACATTTCCTTGGCCAAACGTACACACTGGCAGTGACAAGGTGTGGGAGAGTTTGTTGCTACATGTCAGAAAGAAATGGAGTGGACTGTTTCACCTGCTGATCCAAATTTGATGTTTTCTGAACGATTGTCAGCATACAAAAAAACATTTTTGAGTACAATGCATTGTCAAAGAACTGTGGACTTAATTCCTACCACAGAATCACATTTTGAAGCATGTTTTTTATCTGAAACAGATTTGTCTTCGATACCCATGTTGACTGAAGTGCCCAATGATCTTTGGGCTAAGAGCAAATATGATGTGGGGTTGATAAAAGGCTGTGAACCAGTAATTGTCACCCCTAAATCAGACTTTTGTCCATGTAAAAAACAATACCCTTTTAAGCCTGAAGCAATTAAAGGGATTAAACCTGTTTTTCAATCTTTTCAGAAAACAGGCGTTATTGTTCCTTTTGAAAATTCACCTGTGCTTAAAGATGCTGGCCAGCCAGATGAATGGCGTTTTGTACAGGACCTCCAAGCGGTGAATGCTGCAGTTCAGCCACATGCTCCTACTGTGCCCAACCCACACACTATTTTGTCTCAAATTACATCAGATGCACAGTTTTTCTCAGTGGTTGACTTGTCGCCAGTGCACCCTGATAGCCCATTTTGGTTTGCTTTTTAGTTTGAAGGGAGATCTTGGACTTTTACCCGGTTATGCCAGGGGTACTGTGAAAGTCCCACTATTTACAATGCTGCCCTCAAAGCTAGTCTGGATTAACTTCAATCAACCACAGGCTCTGCTCTTTTGCAGTATGTGGATGACATCCTTTTATGTGGTCCATCTAAACAACAGTGTGAAAAAGACCAAATGACTGGGAATTTCTTAAAATAACAAAGTCTTCAATTGTCCCATGTAAGCTTACACCCATCTGGAACAATCCTGACATACTGCAAAACAAAAAAATGCTAAACTTTACTCGGTGGAAGATCAAAGGAATCAAACATTTGGAACATATAATCCAAAATGGACATTTTATTTCATTTGATGAGCTCATATCACAACACGAGATAGGCAGCAATAAATTTCTAGAATATCAACAACTTAAGTCTATAATAACAAAGAAATATATCCTCCACCAACCAGACTTACAACTCCCGATTAGGGTAGCAGAATTTCTAAGCATCTGCACCCCAAAACTACTATCAAAAATATATAAATTATTGTCTAAAATAGATGACACAATGTCTCTTCCATCCTCAAAATGGGAGGCAGATTTATCCATCAGTTCTAGTCATAGCTTCTGGCCACAAATATGTTTGAACACCTTCAGAATGACTCAGAATTCTAATTTACAGCTCATACAATACAAAATCCTTCATAGAACACACTATACAGGACAAAGGATGTTCAGGATGGGTCTGACACACTCAGACATCTGCTCACATTGCACAGAGAACACGCCTGATGATTATGCACACGCTTTGTGTTTCTGTGCGCCTGTCCAGAAGTTCTGGCTTGAAGTCTGTGCGGACCTATCAACATGGCTAAAGTGTAGCATCCCTGCATGCCCCAGACTGTGCATACTGGGTGACTTAGACAACATCAACATGGAAATTAACTCAGCACACATGGTTCTCACAGTGTTATGTATCGCAAAGAAAACTATTCTCATGAACTGGAAAGCGAAGAACAATCTGTGTATTAACCAGTTTAGAAATTTTCTTTTAGATTATATTAGCATGGAAACAATGTCTGCCTCCTCAAAACATCAATTGGCTGAATTTAACTCTCTCTGGTTCCCGCTGATTAGCTTTATCACATAGTGGTGGTGGTGGGTTGCTGTCCCGTCGCTCTGGGCGGTTGGGTGTGTGCTGGGGGGGGCTGTGTGGCTTCGGGCGTCTGGTGGTCTCGCGGGTCGTGGGGACCGGGTTGGTCATTGCTGGGGGGGA
This sequence comes from Leuresthes tenuis, assembly GCF_036924035.1. NCBI lineage: Eukaryota > Metazoa > Chordata > Actinopteri > Atheriniformes > Atherinopsidae > Leuresthes > Leuresthes tenuis. Next base: position 244,886 of record NW_027325419.1, on the reverse strand, counting down.
CTGTGTGTCGGACTTGGAGGGCAGTTTTGGGGGCTTGCGGGTGGGACTGTCTTGCGGTGTGGGGCGGGGTCACTTAGAGGCCTTGGGGTGGTGGCTGCTGGCTCTATGCCGGGTGGCTGGGCCGCTCCGGCATGGGTGGTGGTGCTGGGCCTGGGCCCTGGTGGCTGGGCGCTGCCTTGCGCCCGGGGGGGGGGGCCCTGCCTGTGCCTGGAGGGGCTGGGTTGTCCTGGACGCGCCACAGTATGGGTGGGTTGGTGCAGGTCCTGGTGCCGGGCTTGTTGCTCTGGGACCTCCAAGGTGTCCGCAGATGGTTGTTTTTTTTTCAGGGTGTTGGGGCGTGCAGTGGGGGGGGGCGATGCTTTTCCCCTGTTGGGGGGGGGGGGGGGGGGGGTGGCCTGTGTGATGGTGGGTCTCAGGCCCGGGCTGCTGCGACTGGTGTGACCGGGAGGTTTGTTTGTTTGTTTTTTGTTGTTGTTTGTTTGTTGTTTGTAGAGGTCCTCCGGGGTGGGGTGGGGCGGGATGGGTACCTTCTGGGGGTACAGTAGCTCCCGCAATATGGTCGCTGCAGGCCCCGAGCCTGGTGGACATCAGCCCCTCCTGCCCTGGGTTGGCTCCCAGGTAGCGGGGATGCCTATTGCAGCCAGTCCCTGGCTGCCTTCTCCGGGGGAGAGTAGCTGCCCCGGTGTATATCCCCATACCCCTCTCCCTTTTGGCTCCTGTACACAGCACACACTCACACATGAAGGGTTTTGGGGGCGTGTGTGTTCGGTGGGGTGTAGTGGATGGGGCCACGTAGGTGGTCCCCTTTGGTTGCACTCTGCAGTTCCCCGCCCCTGTTTTAATTACACCTTAGACATTACTACTTATCAAACACACACTCACACACACACATTAGGTCTTGGGGGGTGGTTACACTGAGTGGCATCTGGTGGGCGGGGCTCTTTGGGTATGTAGGCTGCCCAGAGGGCCGCGCTCCCAGTCCTACAAGTTGGGCTGCCCCTCAATTTTAATCGCTCATATTAGAACTTGCAGCCGAACACTTCCGCTCCACCTTTTAGTTTTCTATGGGAAATTCACACCTTTTCTAATAGTTGTCAGGCATTCGCACCTTGTCTTACCCGCTTTTTATAAACTTTAGTCAGACATTCACACCTTGCAGCTGAACCACCTCCGCTCCCTGTTTTGATAATGTATGGTCTGGCAATACTACCATTTCTTACCGGTTTGTGAGTAATTATGGCTGGACATTCACACCTACTTGCAGCCGAACACCACTTTTCCCGCTTTTGATGATGTATGGTCCGGCATTCTAGTCTTTTCTAACACATTTTTCAGCAATTATGGTTTGACATTCACACCTACTCACAGCCGAACACTTCCGCTCCCGCATTTGATGGTGTATAGTCGGGCATTCTCACCCTTTCTCATCAGCTTTTTGCAAATTATGATCTGACATTCACACCTACTTGCAGTCGAACAGCTCTGCTCCCGCTTTTGATTATGTTTGGTTGGATATTCGAAACTTTTCTTCACTGCTTTTTACAAACTTTGGTTGGACGTTCACACCTTCTTGTAGCCGAACACATGCACTCCTGCTTTTGATGGTATATATTCGGGCATTCGAACCTTTTCTTACCCGCTTTTTACAAACCATGGTCGGACTTTCACACCTTCTTGTAGCCGAACAACTCCGCTCCCGCTATTGATTGTGTACAGTCGGGTATTTTAACCTTTTCTTACCCGCTTTTTACCAACTATTGTTGGACATTCACACCGTCTTACGGCGGAACACCTCCGCTCCCTCTTTTGATGGTGTATGTTCGGGCATTCGAACCTTTTCTTACCCGCATTTTACGAACTATGGTCGGACATTCAAACCTTCTTTTAGCCGAACACATCCACTCCTGCTGTTGATGATGTATGGTTGAGCATTCGCACCTTTTCTTACCCATTTTTTACAAACTATGGTCGGACATTCACACCTTCTTGCAGCTGAACACCTCCTCTCCCGCTTATGATGATGTGTGGTTTGATATTCGAAAATTTTCTTTCATGTTTTCTAGCAATTATTGATGGACATTCAGACCTTCTTGCAGCTGAACACCTCCGCTCCCGCTTTTGATGATGTATAGTCGGGCTTTCGAGCCTTTTCTTCCCCGGTTTTTACAAAATTATTGTTGGACATTCAGACCTTCTTGCAGCCGAAAACCTCCGCTCCCTCTTTTGATCATACATTGTCGGGCATTCGCACCTTCTCTTACCCGCTTTTTACAAACCAGGGTCGGACTTTCACACCTTTTAGTAGCCGAACAACTCCGCTCCCGCTATTGATTGTGTACAGTCGGGTATTTTCACCTTTTCTTACCCGCTTTTTACCAACTATGGTCAGACATTCACACCTTCTTACAGTGGAACACCTCCGCTCCCTCCTTTGATGGTGTATGTTCGGGCATTCGAACCTTTTCTTACCCGCTTTTTACAAACTATGGTCAGACATTAAAACCTTCTTGTAGCCGAACACATCCACTCCTGCTTTTGATGATGTATGGTTGGGCATTCGTACCTTTTCTTACCCATTTTGCAGTAATTATGGGTGGACATTCACACCTTTTTGCATTTTAACACCTCCTCTCCCGCTTATGATCATGTGCGGTTTGATATTCGAAAATTCTCTTCCATGTTTTCTAGCAATTATTGATGGATATTCAGACCTTCTTGCAGCTGAACACCTCCGCTCCAGCTGTTGATGGTGTATAGTTGGGCTTTCGAGCCTTTTCTTCCCAGATTTTTACAAAATATGTATGGACATTCAGACCTTGTTTCAGCCGAAAACCTCCGCTCCCTCTTTTGATCATACATTGTCGGGCATTCGCACCTTTTCTTACCCGCTTTTTACAAACCATGGTCGGACTTTCACACCTTTTAGTAGCGGAACAACTCTGCTCCCGCTATTGATTGTGTACAATCGGGTATTTTAACCTTTTCTTACCTGCTTTTTGCCAACTATGGTCGGACATTCACACCTTCTTACAGCGGAACACCTCCGCTCCTTCCTTTGATGGTGTATGTTCGGGCATTCGAACCTTTTCTTACCCGCTTTTTACAAACTATGGTCAGACATTCACACCTTCTTGCAGCCGAACACTTCCGCTCTACCTTTTAGTGTTCTATGGGGTATTCACACCTTTTTTTTCACCGCATTTTATAGATTATGGTTGTAAATTCTCACCAACTCTTATCCGAAGACCTCTCCTCCTGCTTTGGTTAATATATAGTCGGGCATTCGAACCTTTTCTTACCCGCTTTTTACAAATTATGGTCGAACATTCACACCTACTTGCAGCCGAACACCTCCGCTCCCGCTTTTGATGGTGTATAGTCGGGCTTTCGAGCCTTTTCTTCCCCGGTTTTTACAAATTATGGTTGGACATTCAGACCTTGCAGCCGAAAACCTCCGCTCCCTCTTTTGATCATACATTGTCAGGCATTCGCACCTACTTGCAGCCGAATACTTCCGCTCCACCTTTTAGTGATGTATGGTTGGCATTTGCACCTTTTCTTACCCTTTCTTACCCTACTGATTGCTTAAGATTAAGTTGTTTTTTCTCAAACTACAACATTTTTTTAATTGTTGAAACTTGATTTGAAGTGGATAAATAAGGAGGACAAACAGTTTTAAGTCAGGCTGATAGAAGGAATTAATTTTATAGCAAAATCTGTATTTCGTCATATGTCGAGAGATGCTTATTGCTGAAGAAGTACAAAGTACAACGTTGTTTATCGTTGAAACTTGATTAGACATGAATAAATATGAAGGACAAAGCAGTCTTAACTTGGTTAGAGTTAAGGAATTCGTTTTATAGGAGAATCCGAATTCGTGCATAACTCGTAAAATAGAGCTTATTTTCGGATTCCTGAAGAATGAGTCTGGTTCTTTCTCATAATACAAAGTTTGTTGTTTATTGTTGAAACTTCATCAGAAGTGAAGAAATAAATTAATGCCTATCAACAAATGTGGGATCTAAACTCTAGTGCTTCCTCTAAAATAATTTCCTTTCTCAATTCAGAAATGTGTGTGTGTAAGTCACAACACCCGTGACACCAAAACGGCTTTCTTTTCTCTCTTTTCTCTACACTCTGCTCTGGGAGCGAGCCGAGTGTGGGCTAACCGGGAGAATTGCTTGAAAGAAACGCGACACCGAATGAGTGGTCAGAACAAAGCCTCAATACGGTGTTCCCGTGGTGTTTGTGGCTGCCTTGTCTTTTGCACAGAGTAAAAGACAAGGCAGCCATCGAATAGGGCCCGATTGTTCCTACTTGGTCAGCCGAGGAGCAAGGGGGGGGAGCAAGCGTCTCAACCAAGCAAATCTCACCAAGTAGGAACAATCGGGCCCTATTCGATGGCTGCAACACCTGAAAGAGATATTGATGCGAGACCCGATCAAAAGCTTTTTCAAAGTCTAAATTTAAGATGACAAGCCGGGTGTTTCTGTCTCTAGCGTAATCAATGATGTCTCGAATCAGTACGAGGCTGTCGGTGAGTTGTCTCTCTGAGATGGCACAAGCCTGGTCTGGGTGAATTGCCTCCTCTAAAACAGAGGACATCCGTGTCGTTAAAACCTTGCTAAAAAGTTTACAGTCAAAGTTTAAAAGTGTGATGGGCCTCCAATTCTTTAGGTCAGTCTTATCATTTTTATCAGAAGTGAAGAAATAAATGAATGCCTATCAACAAATGTGGGATCTAAACTCTAGTGCTTCCTCTAAAATAATTTCCTTTCTCAATTTAGAAATGTGTGTGTGTAAGTCACAACACCCGTGACACCAAAACGGCTTTCTTTTCTCTACACTCTGCACTATGAGCACACACACCAAATCAGAAAGGCTTTTTTCTCTCTTTTCTACATTATGGACTGTGGGGACATAAAACCGCTCTCTCTTTTTTTTTTTTATCGTGTGCCAGGGCGTTGTCTCACGTATTAGATTGTGCTTAAGATACGAATGGGTTTATCAGTCACATCAGAATCCATACATACTGATCCTCCCGTAATAAAATGGTCGGATCTTATCAAACACACTTTGTTTCTTGTGACAATCAAGTCAGCGAAACAGCGTATACACGTCAATACACTTAATCAAGTTTGCCACAAGAACTCATAAGTTTGGCAGTATTGCTCTGCCGTCAGCAATCATATATCCATTTTATTTTCGTGAGACATGTGCAGGCACCTGTTCATCTACTGTTCTATCACTATGAATTAGTTTATCTATTATCAATAAGGATACTTCTACAACTACTCTATCAAAGTATGTCCGGACTTCTTACGTTGTCAGTTGCTATATATGAATAAGTGGGTAGCTACTGACAAGCATTAAGCATGTCACACAGCCCAAACATATAACATTTCAGGACACACCACACAGTTAACAACCACAGTGAAGCGTGTCAAAGCCCAAACATGTAACATTCAACAGGACACTTACACAACACATTCAAATCAAACAGTCAGACAACATACAAGAACATATACCCCAGCCGGCATTGCTCCCTGCCTATTTTCCTACAGCTCACTATGTGTGCGCACACCTTTATTCACAAACTCTTCAACTTATACTCTTTTACCAAAGCTGCTACAGCTCGATTGGCCGAATACCGAATAATCCTAATTCGGTGAATTTGACATCTGCCTTACATGTAACAGATTAGCGGTTTAGCAGTTTTAATTTAGTTTGAGTGAAGGAATTCATTTTATAGCAAAATCCGAAATCGTGAAGAACTCATGAAAGTAAGCTTATTCTCGGATTCCTGAAACTTTAGATTTGCTATTTCTTTTACTGCGAAGTACAACGTTGTTTTTTTTGTTTAAATCTTTCAAGACATGGTAAATATGAAGGACAAAGCAGTTTTAACATAGTTTGAGTGAAGGAATTAATTTTATTGATAAAATCCCAAGAGTCTGCTGAGAAAAGAGAGTGAATGCGAAGTAGACTTTAACACGGCTCTGGGAGCGAGCCGAGTGCGGGCTAACCGGGAGAATTGCTTGAAAGAAACGCAACACCGAATGAGCGGTCAGAACAAAGCCTCAATACTTTGTTCCCGTGGTGTTTTTGTTGCTGCCTTGTCTTTTGCACAGAGTAAAAGACAAGGCAGCCATCGAATAGGGCCCGATTGTTCCTACTTGGTCAGCCGAGGAGCAAGGGGGGGGAGCAAGCGTCTCAACCAAGCAAAGCTCACCATGGGGAAGGTGGCTATGCCAACTAGCCTGATGCCCTGCTCCCGCAGTGACGGATAATCGTACTCTGGTTTCTCTTCATAACATACAAGTCTTTCGCCTTTTACTAAAGACTTCTGTGGAGAGCAGCACTAATGAGTTGTATCTATTTTTGGCAGGCTTTACCTTTGCGGGTGAAGCCCTTTCTGTCTGTGCAAAAGAAATCTTGTTACTGTGCAGAGTGACTTCTCTGAATAGAGTCGCCTTACTTGTTGCGACTGTGCCGATGTTCGAAGCTGGAGTGCAAAGTTGTTGCTTGAATGGTGCTTGCTGGAGCGTGCGGGAGTGCAAAGTTATACCATTTAAAAGGGCTGAAGAGTGCTCAGTGCAGCAGGTGGGCCGAGGTGCAAAGTGACACTCTGGCCACCTATGGCCATAAAAAGAACAGGGGTGTTAGCGGACAAGTGCGCATTGTGCCAGGAAGGGCCCTCGGACGTGAACCAGTGGACAGTTGTCGCTTCTCGGCCTTTTGGCTAAGAAGTCACTCTGCACAGTAACAAGATTTCTTTTGCACAGACAGAAAGGGCTTCACCCGCAAAGGTAAAGCCTGCCAAAAATAGAAACAACTCATTAGTGCTGCTCTCCACAAAAGTCTTTAGTAAAAGGCGAAAGACTTGTATGTTATGAAGAGAAACCAGAGTACGATTATCCGTCACTGCGGGAGCAGGGCATCAGGCTAGTTGCCATAGCCACCTTCCCCATGGTGAGCGTTGCTTGGTTGAAACGCTTGCCCCTGTGCAATCGACAAGGCAGCAACAAAAACACCACGGGAACACCGTATTGAGGCTTTGTTCTGACCGCTCATCCGATGTCGCGTTTCTTTCAAGCAATTCTCCCGGTTAGCCCACACTCGGCTCGCTCCCAGAGCCGTGTTAAAGTCTACTTCGCATTCACTCTCTTTTCTCAGCAGACTCTTGGGATTTTATCTATAAAATGAATTCCTTCACTCAAACTATGTTAAAACTGCTTTGTCCTTCATATTTACTATGTCTAGAAAGATTTAAACAAAAAAAAAAAACGTTGTACTTTGCAGTAAAAGAAAGAGCAAATCTAAAATTTCAGGAATCCGAGAATAAGCTTACTTTCATGAGTTCTTCACGATTTCGGATTTTGCAATAAAATGAATTCCTTCACTCAAACTAAATTAAAACTGCTAAACCGCTAATCTGTTACATGTAAGGCAGATGTCAAATTCACCGAAATAGGATCTAAGGGTATTCGGCCAATCGAGCTGTAGCAGCTTTGGTAAAAGAGTATAAGTTGAAGAGTTTGTGAATAAAGGTGTGCGCACACATAGTGAGCTGTAGGAAAATAGGCAGGGAGCAATGCCGGCTGGGGTATATGTTCTTGTATGTTGTCTGACTGTTTGATTTGAATGTGTTGTGTAAGTGTCCTGTTGAATGTTTGGGCTTTGACACTTCACTGTGGTTGTTAACTGTGTGGTGTGTCCTGAAATGTTATATGTTTGGGCTGTGTGACATGCTTAATGCTTGTCAGTAGCTACCCACTTATTCATATATAGCAACTGACAACATAAGAAGTCTGGACATACTTTGATAGTAGTTGTAGAAGTATCCTTATTGATAATAGATAAACTAATTCATAGTGATAGAACAGTAGATGAACAGGTGCCTGCACATGTCTCACGAAAATAAAATGGGTGTATGATTGCTGACGGCAGAGCAATACTGCCAAACTTATGAGTTCTTGTGGCAAACTTGATTCAGTGTCTTGACGTGTATACGCTGTTTCGCTGACTTGATTGTCACAAGAAACAAAGTGTGTTTGATAAGATCCGACCATTTTATTACGGGAGGATCAGTATGTATGGATTCTGATGTGACTGATAAACCCATTCGTATCGTAAGCATAATCTAATACGTGAGACAACGCCCTGGCACACAATCAAAAAAAAAAAGAGAGAGCGGTTTTATGTCCCCACAGTCCATAATGTAGAAAAGAGAGAAAAAAGCCTTTCTGATTTGGTGTGAGTGCTCACAGTGCAGAGTGTAGAGAAAAGAGAGAAAAGAAAGCCGTTTTGGTGTCACGGGTGTTGTGACTTACACACACACATTTCTGAATTGAGAAAGGAAATTATTTTAGAGGAAGCACTAGAGTTTAGATCCCACATTTGTTGATAGGCATTCATTTATTTCTTCACTTCTGATGAAGTTTCAACAATAAACAACAAACTTTGTATTATGAGAAAGACCCAGACTCATTCTTCAGGAATCCGAAAATAAGCTCTATTTTACGAGTTATGCACGAATTCGGATTCTCCTATAAAATGAATTCCTTAACTCTAACCAAGTTAAGACTGCTTTGTCCTTCATATTTATTCATGTCTAATCAAGTTTCAACGATAAACAACGTTGTACTTTGTACTTCTTCAGCAATAAGCATCTCTCGACATATGACGAAATACAGATTTTGCTATAAAATTAATTCCTTCTATCAGCCTGACTTAAAACTGTTTGTCCTCCTTATTTACCCACTTCAAATCAAGTTTCAACAATTAAAAAAATGTTGTAGTTTGAGAAAAAACAACTTAATCTTAAGCAATCAGTAGGGTAAGAAAGGGTAAGAAAAGGTGCAAATGCCAACCATACATCACTAAAAGGTGGAGCGGAAGTATTCGGCTGCAAGTAGGTGCGAATGCCTGACAATGTATGATCAAAAGAGGGAGCGGAGGTTTTCGGCTGCAAGGTCTGAATGTCCAACCATAATTTGTAAAAACCGGGGAAGAAAAGGCTCGAAAGCCCGACTATACACCATCAAAAGCGGGAGCGGAGGTGTTCGGCTGCAAGTAGGTGTGAATGTTCGACCATAATTTGTAAAAAGCGGGTAAGAAAAGGTTCGAATGCCCGACTATATATTAACCAAAGCAGGAGGAGAGGTCTTCGGATAAGAGTGGGTGAGAATTTACAACCATAATCTATAAAATGCGGTGAAAAAAAAGGTGTGAATACCCCATAGAACACGAAAAGGCTCGAAAGCCCGACTATACATCATCAAAAGCGGGAGCGGAGGTGTTCAGCTGCAAGAAGGTCTGAATGTCCATCAATAATTGCTAGAAAACATGAAAGAAAATTTTCGAATATCAAACCACACATCATCATAAGCGGGAGAGGAGGTGTTCAGCTGCAAGAAGGTGTGAATGTCCGACCATAGTTTGTAAAAAATGGGTAAGAAAAGGTGCGAATGCTCAACCATACATCATCAAAAGCAGGAGTGGATGTGTTCGGCTAAAAGAAGGTTTGAATGTCCGACCATAGTTCGTAAAATGCGGGTAAGAAAAGGTTCGAATGCCCGAACATACACCATCAAAAGAGGGAGCGGAGGTGTTCCGCTGTAAGACGGTGTGAATGTCCAACAATAGTTGGTAAAAAGCGGGTAAGAAAAGGTTAAAATACCCGACTGTACACAGTCAATAGCGGGAGCGGAGTTGTTCGGCTACAAGAAGGTGTGAAAGTCCGACCATGGTTTGTAAAAAGCGGGTAAGAAAAGGTTTGAATGCCCGAATATATACCATCAAAAGCGGAAGCGGAGGTGTTCGGCTGCAAGAAGGTGTGAACGTCCGACCAAAGTTTGTAAAAAGCAGTGAAGAAAAGTTTCGAATATCCAACCAAAAATAATCAAAAGCGGGAGCAGAGCTGTTCGACTGCAAGTAGGTGTGAATGTCAGATCATAATTTGCAAAAAGCTGATGAGAAAGGGTGAGAATGCCCGACTATACACCATCAAATGCGGGAGCGGAAGTGTTCGGCTGCAAGAAGGTGTGAATGTCTGACCATAGTTTGTAAAAAGCGGGTAAGAAAAGGTTCGAATGCCCGAACATACACCATCAAAGGAGGGAGCGGAGGTGTTCCACTGTAAGAAAGTGTGAATGTCCGACCATAGTTGGCAAAAAGCAGGTAAGAAAAGGTTAAAATACCCGATTGTACACAATCAATAGCGGGAGCAGAGTTGTTCCGCTACTAAAAGGTGTGAAAGTCCGACCATGGTTTGTAAAAAGCGGGTAAGAAAAGGTGCGAATGCCCGACAATGTATGATCAAAAGAGGGAGCGGAGGTTTTCGGCTGAAACAAGGTCTGAATGTCCATCCATATTTTGTAAAAATCTGGGAAGAAAAGGCTCGAAAGCCCGACTATACACCATCAACAGCTGGAGCGGAGGTGTTCAGCTGCAAGAAGGTCTGAATGTCCATCAATAATTGCTAGAAAACATGGAAGAGAATTTTCGAATATCAAACCGCACATGATCATAAGCGGGAGAGGAGGTGTTCAAATGCAAGAAGGTGTGAATGTCCACCCATAATTACTGCAAAATGGGTAAGAAAAGGTACGAATGCCCAACCATACATGATCCTAACAGGGAGCGGAGGTGTTTGGCTGCGACAAGGTGTGTATGTCCACCCATAATTAATGAAAAGCGGGCAACAAGTAGGTTTGAATACCCATCATCAAAAGCAGGAGTGGATGTGTTCGGCTACAAGAAGGTTTGAATGTCTGACCATAGTTTGTAAAAAGCGGGTAAGAAAAGGTTCGAATGCCCGAACATACACCATCAAAGGAGGGAGCGGAGGTGTTCCGCTGTAAGAAGGTGTGAATGTCCAACCATAATTGGCAAAAAGCAGGTAAGAAAAGGTTAAAATACCCTATTGTACACAATCAATAGCGGGAGCAGAGTTGTTCCGCTACTAAAAGGTGTGAAAGTCTGACCATGAATTGTAAAAAGCGGGTAAGAAAAGGTGCGAATGCCCGACAATGTAAGATCAAAAGAGGGAGTGGAGGTTTTCGGCTGAAAGAAGGTCTGAATGTCCATCCATAATTTGTAAAAATCGGGGAAGAAAAGGCTCAAAAGCCCGACTATACACCATCAACAGCTAGAGCGGAGGTGTTCAGCTGCAAGAAGGTCTGAATGTCCATCAATAATTGCTAGAAAACATGGAAGAGAATTTTCGAATATCAAACCGCACATGATCATAAGCGGGAGAGGAGGTGTTAAAATGCAAAAAGGTGTGAATGTCCACCCATAATTACTGCAAAATGGGTAAGAAAAGGTACGAATGCCTAACCATACATCATCAAAAGCAGGAGTGGATGTGTTCGGCTACAAGAAGGTTTTAATGTCCGACCATAGTTTGTAAAAAGCGGGTAAGAAAAGGTTCGAATGCCCGAACATACACCATCAAAAGAGGGAGCGGAGGTGTTCCACTGTAAGAAGGTGTGAATGTCTGACCATAGTTGGTAAAAAGCGGGTAAGAAAAGGTGAAAATACCCGACTGTACACAATAAATAGCGGGAGCGGAGTTGTTCGGCTACTAAAAGGTGTGAAAGTCCGACCCTGGTTTGTAAAAAGCGGGTAAGAGAAGGTGCGAATGCCCGACAATGTATGATCAAAAGAGGGAGTGGAGGTTTTCGGCTGCAAGAAGGTCTGAATGTCCAACAATAATTTTGTAAAAACCGGGGAAGAAAAGGCTCGAAAGCCCAACTATACATCATCAAAAGCGGGAGCGGAGGTGTTCAGCTGCAAGAAGGTCTGAATGTCCATCAATAATTGCTAGAAAACATGAAAGAAAATTTTCGAATATCAAACCACACATCATCATAAGCGGGAGAGGAGGTGTTCAGCTGCAAGAAGGTGTGAATGTCCGACCATAGTTTGTAAAAAATGGGTAAGAAAAGGTGCGAATGCTCAACCATACATCATCAAAAGCAGGAGTGGATGTGTTCGGCTAAAAGAAGGTTTGAATGTCCGACCATAGTTCGTAAAATGCGGGTAAGAAAAGGTTCGAATGCCCGAACATACACCATCAAAAGAGGGAGCGGAGGTGTTCCGCTGTAAGACGGTGTGAATGTCCAACAATAGTTGGTAAAAAGCGGGTAAGAAAAGGTTAAAATACCCGACTGTACACAATCAATAGCGGGAGCGGAGTTGTTCGGCTACAAGAAGGTGTGAAAGTCCGACCATGGTTTGTAAAAAGCGGGTAAGAAAAGGTTCGAATGCCCGAATATATACCATCAAAAGCGGAAGCGGAGGTGTTCGGCTGCAAGAAGGTGTGAACGTCCGACCAAAGTTTGTAAAAAGCAGTGAAGAAAAGTTTCGAATATCCAACCAAAAATAATCAAAAGCGGGAGCAGAGCTGTTCGACTGCAAGTAGGTGTGAATGTCAGATCATAATTTGCAACAAGCTGATGAGAAAGGGTGAGAATGCCCGACTATACACCATCAAATGCGGGAGCGGAAGTGTTCGGCTGTGAGTAGGTGTGAATGTCAAACCATAATTGCTGAAAAATGTGTTAGAAAAGACTAGAATGCCGGAACATACATCATCAAAAGCGGGAAAAGTGGTGTTCGGCTACAAGTAGGTGTGAATATCCAGCCATAATTACTCACAAACCGGTAAGAAAAGGTAGTATTGCCAGACCATACATTATCAAAACAGGGAGCGGAGGTGGTTCAGCTGCAAGGTGTGAATGTCTGACTAAAGTTTATAAAAAGCGGGTAAGACAAGGTGCGAATGCCTGACAATGTATGATCAAATGAGGGAGCGGAGGTTTTCGGCTGCAAGGTCTGAATGTACAACCATAATTTGTAAAAACCGGGGAAGAAAAGGCTCGAAAGCCTGACTATACACCATCAAAAGCGGGAGCGGAGGTGTTCGGCTGGAAGTAGGTGTGAATGTTCGACCATAATTTGTAAAAAGCGGGTAAGAAAAGGTTTGAATGCTCGACTATATATTAACAAAAGCAGGAGGAGAGGTCTTCGGATAAGAGTGGGTGAGAATTTCCAACCATAATCAATAAAATGCGGTGAAAAAAAAAGGTGTGAATACCCCATAGAACACTAAAAGGTGGAGCAGAAGTGTTCGGCTGCAAGAAGGTGTGACTGTTCGACTATATTTGGTGAAAAGCAGGTGAAGCAAAGTCTGAATGCCCAACCTTACATCATCAAAAAGGAGATCAGAGGTGTTTGGCTGCAAGAAGGCCATAGTTTGCCAAAAGCGGGTAAGCTGCGAATGACCGACTAAATATCAACAAAAGTGGGGGCGGAGGTCTTCGGATGCAAGTGGGTGTGAATATCCCACCATACAAGTATGGTGGAGAGGATGCTGTGAATGGCCGACCATAGTAAAAAGCGGGTGAGAAAAGGTGCGAATGTCCAATCATACATGATCAAAACAGGGAGCGGAGGTGTTTGGCTGCGACAAGGTGTGTATGTCCACCCATAATTAATGAAAAGCGGGCAACAAGTAGGTTTGAATACCCATCATCAAAAGCAGGAGTGGATGTGTTCGGCTACAAGAAGGTTTGAATGTCTGACCATAGTTTGTAAAAAGCGGGTAAGAAAAGGTTCGAGTGCCCGAACATACACCATCAAAAGAGGGAGCGGAGGTGTTCCGCTGTAAGACGGTGTGAATGTCCAACAATAGTTGGTAAAAAGCGGGTAAGAAAAGGTTAAAATACCCGACTGTACACAATCAATAGCGGGAGCGGAGTTGTTCGGCTACAAGAAGGTGTGAAAGTCCGACCATGGTTTGTAAAAAGCGGGTAAGAAAAGGTGCGAATGCCCGACAATGTATGATCAAAAGAAGGAGTGGAGGTTTTCGGCTGCAAGAAGGTCTGAATGTCCAACCATAATTTGTAAAAACCGGGGAAGAAAAGGCTCGAAAGCCCGACTATACACCATCAAAAGTGGGAGCGGAGGTGTTCAGCTTCAAGACGGTCTGAATGTCCATCAATAATTGCTAGAAAACATGAAAGAAAATTTTCAAATATCAAACTGCACATGATCATAAGCAGGAGAGGAGGATTTCAGCTGCAAGAAGGTGTGAATGTCTACCCATAATTACTGAAAAATGGGTAAGAAAAGGTGCGAATGCCTAACCATACATCATCAAAAGAGGGAGCGGAGGTGTTCCGCTGTAAGACGGTGTGAATGTCCGACCATAGTTTGTAAAAAGCGGGTAAGAAAAGGTTAAATTACCCGACTGTACACAATCAAAAGAGGGAGCGGAGTTGTTCAGCTAAGAGAAGGTGTGAAAGTCTGACCTTGGTTTGTAAAAAGCGGGTAAGAAAAGGTTTGTATGCCCGAATATACACCATCAAAAGCGGAAGCGGAGGTGTTCGGCTGCAAGATATTGTGAACGTCCGACCAAAGTTTGTAAAAAGCAGTTAAGAAAAGGTTCGAATATCTAACCAAACATAAGAATGAGTCTTTTCCGCTGTAGAATGCCCAACTATAGACCATCAAATGCGGGAGCGGAGGTGTTCGGCTCTGAGTAGGTGTGAATGTCCGACCATAATTGCTGAAGAATGTGTTAGAAAAGGTAAAAATGCTGGACCATACATCATCAAAAGCGGTAGAGGTGGTGTTCGGCTGCAAAAAGGTGTGACTGTTCGACTAAAGTTTGTAAAAAGTGGGTAAGACAAGGTGCGAATGCCTGACAATGTATGATCAAAAGCGGGAGCGGAGGTGTTCAGCTGCAAGAAGGTCTACATGTCCATCAATAATTGCTAGAAAACATGAAAGAAACTTTTCGAAAATCAAACCGCACATGATCATAAGTGGGATAGGAGGTGTTCAGCTGCAAGGTGTGAATGTCCACCCATAATTCCTGAAAAATGGGCAAAAAAAAGGTGTGAATGCCCAACCATACATCATCAAAAGCAGGAGTGGAAGTGTTCGGCTACAAGAAGGTGTGAACGTCCAACCAAAATATGTAAAAAGAAGTTAAGAAAAGGTTCGAATATCCAACCAAACATAATCAAAAGCGGGAGCAGAGCTGTTCGACTGCAAGTAGGTGTGAATGTCAGATCATAATTTGCAAAAAGCTGATGAGAAAGGGTGAGAATGCCCGACTATACACCATCAAATGCGGGAGCGGAGTTGTTCGGCTGTGAGTAGGTGTGAATCTCCGACCATAATTGCTGAAAAATGTGTTAGAAAAGGTAAAAATGCCGGTCCATACATCATCAAAAGCGAGAGAGGTTGTGTTCGGCTGCAAGTAGGTGTGAATGTCCAGCCATAATTACTCACAAACGGGTAAGAAAAGGTAGTATTGCCAGACCATATATGATCAAAACAGGGAGCGGAGGTGGTTCAGCTGCAAGAAAGTTTGAATGTCAAACTAAAGTTCAAATATATTAACAAAAGCGGGAGGAGAGGTCTTCGGATGAAAGTGGTTGAAAATTTCCAACCATAATGTATAAAATGCGGTGAAAAAAAAGGTGTGATAGAACACTAAAAGGTGGAGCGGAAGTGTTCGGCTGCAAGAAGGTGTGAATGTTCGACTAAAGTTTGTAAAAAGCTGGTAAGACAAGGAGCGATGTCCCGACATTGTATGATCAAAAGCGGGAGCGGAGGTGTCCAGCTGTGAGTAGGTGTGAATGTCCGACCATAATTGCTGAAGAATGTGTTAGAAAAGGTAAGAATGCTGGACCATACATCATCAAAAGCGGGAGAGGTGGTGTTCGGCTGCAAGAAGGTGTGAAAGTCCGACAATGGTTTGTAAAAAGTGGGTAAGACAAGGTGCGAATGCCTGACAATGTTTGATCAAAAGCGGGAGTGGAGGTGTTCAGCTGCAAGAAAGTCTACATGTCCATCAATAATTGCTAGAAAACATGAAAGAAACTTTTCGAAAATCAAACCGCACATGATCATAAGTGGGATAGGAGGTGTTCAGCTGCAAGGTGTGAATGTCCACCCATAATTCCTGAAAAATGGGCAAAAAAAAGGTGTGAATGCCCAACCATACATCATCAAAAGCAGGAGTGGAAGTGTTCGGCTACAAGAAGGTGTGAACGTCCAACCAAAATATGTAAAAAGAAGTTAAGAAAAGGTTCGAATATCCAACCAAACATAATCAAAAGCGGGAGCAGAGCTGTTCGACTGCAAGTAGGTGTGAATGTCAGATCATAATTTGCAAAAAGCTGATGAGAAAGGGTGAGAATGCCCGACTATACACCATCAAATGCGGGAGCGGAGTTGTTCGGCTGTGAGTAGGTGTGAATCTCCGACCATAATTGCTGAAAATGTGTTAGAAACGGTAACAATGCCGGTCCATACATCATCAAAAGCGAGAGAGGTTGTGTTCGGCTGCAAGTAGGTGTGAATGTCCAGCCATAATTACTCACAAACGGGTAAGAAAAGGTAGTATTGCCAGACCATATATGATCAAAACAGGGAGTGGAGGTGGTTCAGCTGCAAGAAGGTTTGAATGTCCGACTAAAGTTCAAATATATTAACAAAAGCGGGAGGAGAGGTCTTCGGATGAGAGTGGTTGAAAATTTCCGACCATAATGTATAAAATGCGGTGAAAAAAAGGTGTGATAGAAGACTAAAAGGTGGAGCGGAAGTGTTCGGCTGCAAGAAGGTGTGAATGTCCGACTATATTTGGTGAAAAGCAGGTGAAGCAAAGTCTGAATGCCCAACCTTACATCATCAAAAGCGAGATCAGAGGTGTTTGGCTGCAAGAAGGCCATAGTTTGCCAAAAGCGGGTAAGGCGCGAATATCCGACTAAATATCAACAAAATTTGGGGCGGAGGTCTTCGGATGCAAGTGGGTGTGAATATCCCACCATACAAGTATGGTGGAGAGGAAGCTGTGAATAGCCGACCATAGTTTGGAAAAAACGGGTAAGAAAAGGTTTGAATGCCCGAACATACACCATCAAAAGAGGGAGCGGAGGTGTTCCGCTGTACGAAGGTGTGAATGTCCGACCATACTTGGTAAAAAGCGGGTAAGAAAAGGTTAAAATACCCGACTGTACACAATCAATAGCGGGAGCGGATGTGTTCGGCTACAAGAAGGTGTGAAAGTCCGACCATGGTTTGTAAAAAGCGGGTAAGAAAAGGTGCGAATGTCAGACAATGTATGATCAAAAGAGGGAGCGGAGGTTTTCGGATACAAGAAGGTTTGAATGTCCCACCATAGTTTGTAAAAAGCGGGTAAGAAAAGGTTCGAATGCCCGACTATACACCATCAAAAGCGGGAGCAGAGGTGTTCCGCTGTAAGACGGTGTGAATGTCCGACCATAGTTGGTAAAAAGCGGGTAAGAAAAGGTTAAAATACCCGACTGTACACAATCAATAGCGGGAGCGGAGTTGTTCGGCTACAAGAAGGTGTGAAAGTCCGACCATGGTTTGTAAAAACCGGGAGGAAAAGGCTCGAAAGCCCGACTATACACCATCAAAAAGAAGGTTTGAATGTCCATCAATAATTGCTTTAAAACAAGAAAGTAAATTTTCGAATATCAAACCGCACATGATAATAAGCGGGAGAGGAGGTGTTCGGCTGCAAGAAGGTGTGAATGTCCACCCATAATTCATGAAAAATGGGTAAAAAAAAAGGTGCGAATGCCTAACAATACATTATCAAAAGCAGGTGTGAATGTCAGATCATAATTTGTAAAAAGCTGATGAGAAAGGGTGAGAATGCCCGACTATACACCATCAAATGCGGGAGCGGAGGTGTTCGGCTCTGAGTAGGTGTGAATGTCCGACCATAATTGCTGAAGAATGTGTTAGAAAAGGTAAGAATGCTGGACCATACATCATCAAAAGCGGGAGAGGTGGTGTTCGGCTGCAAAAAGGTGTGACTGTTCGACTAAAGTTTGTAAAAAGTGGGTAAGACAAGGTGCGAATGCCTGACAATGTATGATCAAAAGCGGGAGCGGAGGTGTTCAGCTGCAAGAAGGTCTACATGTCCATCAATAATTGCTAGAAAACATGAAAGAAACTTTTCGAAAATCAAACCGCACATGATCATAAGTGGGATAGGAGGTGTTCAGCTGCAAGGTGTGAATGTCCACCCATAATTCCTGAAAAATGGGCAAAAAAAAGGTGTGAATGCCCAACCATACATCATCAAAAGCAGGAGTGGAAGTGTTCGGCTACAAGAAGGTGTGAACGTCCAACCAAAATATGTAAAAAGAAGTTAAGAAAAGGTTCGAATATCCAACCAAACATAATCAAAAGCGGGAGCAGAGCTGTTCGACTGCAAGTAGGTGTGAATGTCAGATCATAATTTGTAAAAAGCTGATGAGAAAGGGTGAGAATGCCCGACTATACATCATCAAATGCGGGAGCGGAGTTGTTCGGCTGTGAGTAAGTGTGAATCTCCGACCATAATTGCTGAAAAATGTGTTAGAAAAGGTAAAAATGCCGGTCCATACATCATCAAAAGCGAGAGAGGTTGTGTTCGACTGCAAGTAGGTGTGAATGTCCAGCCATAATTACTCACAAACGGGTAAGAAAAGGTAGTAGCCAGACCATATATGATCAAAACAGGGAGCGGAGGTGGTTCAGCTGCAAGAAGGTTTGAATGTCAAACTAAAGTTCAAATATATTAACAAAAGCGGGAGGAGAGGTCATCGGATGAGAGTGGTTGAAAATTTCCAAAATGCGGTGAAAAAAAAGGTGTGATAGAACACTAAAAGGTGGAGCGGAAGTGTTCGGTTGCAAGAAGGTGTGAATGTCCGACTATATTTGGTGAAAAGCAGGTGAAGCAAGGTCTGAATGCCCAACCTTACATCATCAAAAGCAAGATCAGACTTGTTTGGCTGCAAGAAGGCCATAGTTTGCCAAAAGCGGGTAAGGTGCGAATGTCCGACTAAATATCAACAAAATTTTGGGGCGGAGGTCTTCGGATGCAAGTGGGTGTGAATATCCCACCATACAAGTATGGTGGAGAGGAAGCTGTGAATAGCCGACCATAGTTTGGATAAAGCGGGTAAGAAAAGGTTTAAATGCCCAAACATACACCATCAAAAGAGGGAGCGGAGGTGTTCCGCTGTAAGATGGTGTGAATGTCCAACCTTAGTTGGTAAAAAGCGGGTAAGAAAAGGTTAAAATACCCGACTGTACAAAATCAATAGCGGGAGCGGAGTTGTTCGGCTATGAGAGGGTGTGAAAATCCGACCATGGTTTGTAAAAAGCAGTTAAGAAAAGGTTCGAATATCCAACCAAACATAATCAAAAGTGGGAGCAGAGCTGTTCGACTGCAAGTAGGTGTGAATGTCCAGCCATAATTACTCACAAACGGGGGAAGAAAAGGTAGTATTGCCAGACCATACATGATCAAAACAGGGAGCGGAGGTTCAGCTGCAAGGTGTGAATGTCTGACTATAGTTTGTAAAAAGCGGGTAAGACAAGGTGCGAATGCCCGACAATGTATGATCAAAAGAGAGAGCGGAGGTGTTCGGCTGCAAGGTCTGAATGTCCAACCATAATTTGTAAAAACCGGTTAAGAAAAGGCTTGAAAGCCCGACTATACATCATCAAAAGCGGGAGCGGAGGTGTTCAGCTGCAAGAAGGTGTGAATGTTCGACTAAAGTTTGTAAAAAGCTGGTAAGACAAGGAGCGATGTCCCGACATTGTATGATCAAAAGCGGGAGCGGAGGTGTCCAGCTGTGAGTAGGTATGAATGTCCGACCATAATTGCTGAAAAATGTGTTAGAAAAGGTAAGAATACTGAACCATACATCATCAAAAGCGGTAGAGGTGGTGTTCGGCTGCAAGAAGGTGTGAAAGTCCGACAATGGTTTGTAAAAAGCGGGTAATAAAAGGTTCGAATGCCCGAATATACATCATCAAAAGTGGAAGCGGAGGTGTTCGGATGCAAGAAGGTGTGAACGTCCGACCAAAGTTTGTAAAAAGCAGTGAAAAGCGAGAAAAAGCTTTTCGTGAGTTCTGCATGATTTGGGATTTTGCTTATAAAATGCATTACTTCACTCAAACTATGTTAAAACTGATTTGTCCTTCATATTTACCATGTCTAGAAATATTTAAACAAAAAAACAACGTTTTACTTTGCAGTAAAAGAAAGAGCAAATCTAAAGTTTCAGGAATCCGAGTATAAGCCTGCTTTCATGAGTTCTGCACGATTTCGGATTTTGCTATAAAATGAATTGCTTTGCTCAAACCAAGTTAAAACTGCTTTGTCCTTCCATATTCATTAATGTCTAGATCGACTTCAACAAAGAAAAACATTGGACTTTGCAGTAGAAGAAGTTGAAATCCATCTACACATTGATAAATATGGACAAAGCAGTTCCCATTTGCCCATAAGAAAATAAGCTTATTCTCGGATTCCTGATCAGTTCAGGAAACTTCAGTTTTGCTCTTTCTTCTACTGCAAAATACAATGTTTTTCTTTGTTGAAGTCGATCTAGACATTGATAAATATGAATGAAAAAGCAGTTTTAACTTGGTTTGAGTGAATGAATTCATTTTATACATAAAATCCGAAATCGTGCAGAACTCATGAAAATAAGCTTATTCTCGGATTCCTAAAACTTTTGATTGGCTCTTTCTTTTACTGCAAAGTACAACGTTGTTTTTTTGTTTAAATCTATCGAGACATTGATAAATATGAAGGTAAAAGCCGTTTTAACATAGGTTGAGTGAAGGAATTGATTTTATAGATAAAATCCCAAATCATGCAGAACTCCTCAAAAGGGGCGTATGGCTTAATCACAAGTGTGGCTCTTTCTCATTCAGGGTAGTATGAGGAAGTTTATGCTTGAAATATATGTAGAAATGGGTACATATGAAGGACAAAGCAGTGTTAACTTAGTTTGAGTGAAGGAATTAATTTTATACATAAAATCCCAAATCATGCAGAACGTATGAAAAGAAGCTTATTCTCGGATTCCTGATCCTTCAGTTTTGCTCTTTCTTCTACTGCAAAATACAATGTTGTTCTTTGTTGAAGTCGATCTAGACATTGATAAATATGAAGGAAAAAGCAGTTTTAACTTGGTTTGAGTGAATGAATTAATTTTATACATAAAATCCGAAACCGTGCAGAACTCATGAAAATAAGCTTATTCTCGAATTCCTAAAACTTTTGATTTGCTCTTTCTTTTATTGCAAAGTACAACGTTGTTTTTTTGTTTAAATCTATCGAGACATTGATAAATATGAAGGTAAAAGCCGTTTTAACATAGTTTGAGTGAAGGAATTAATTTTATAGATAAAATCCCAAACCATGCAGAACTCCTCAAAAGTGTTAACTTAGTTTGAGTGAAGGAATTAATTTTATACATAAAATCCCAAATCATGCAGAACGTATGAAAAGAAGCTTATTCTCGGATTCCTGATCCTTCAGTTTTGCTCTTTCTTCTACTGCAAAATACAATGTTGTTCTTTGTTGAAGTCGATCTAGACATTGATAAATATGAAGGAAAAAGCAGTTTTAACATAGTTTGAGTGAAGGAATTCATTTTATACATAAAATCCGAAACCGTGCAGAACTAATGAAAATAAGCTTATTCTCGGATTCCTAAAACTTTTGATTTGCTCTTTCTTTTATTGCAAAGTACAACGTTGTTTTTTGTTTAAATCTATCGAGACATTGATAAATATGAAGGTAAAAGCCGTTTTAACATAGTTTGAGTGAAGGAATTAATTTTATAGATAAAATCTCAAACCATGCAGAACTCCTCAAAAGGGTCGTATGGCTTAATCACAAGTTTGGCTCTTTCTCATTCAGGGTAGTATGAGAAAGTTTATGCTTGAAATATATGTAGAAATGGGTACATATGAAGGACAAAGCAGTGTTAACTTAGTTTGCGTGAAGGAATTCATTTTATACATAAAATCCGAAATCGTGCAGAACTCATGAAAATAAGCTTATTCTCGGATTCCTAAAACTTTTGATTTGCACTTTCTTTTACTGCAAAGTACAACGTTGTTTTTTGTTTAAATCTATCGAGACATTGATAAATATGAAGGTAAAAGCCGTTTTAACATAGTTTGAGTGAAGGAATTAATTTTATAGATAAAATCCCAAACCATGCAGAACTCCTCAAAAGGGTCGTATGGCTTAATCACAAGTTTGGCTCTTTCTCATTCAGGGTAGTATGAGAAAGTTTATGCTTGAAATATATGTAGAAATGGGTACATATGAAGGACAAAGCAGTGTTAACTTAGTTTGCGTGAAGGAATTCATTTTATACATAAAATCCGAAATCGTGCAGAACTCATGAAAATAAGCTTATTCTCGGATTCCTAAAACTTTTGATTTGCACTTTCTTTTACTGCAAAGTACAACGTTGTTTTTTGTTGAAATCTATCTAGACATTGATAAATACCAGCCGAAACTCTGCTGCCGCTTTTGATAATTTATGGTTGGGCATTCTTACCTTTTCTTACCCGCTTTTTACAAATTATGATCTTACATTCACACCTACTTGCAGTCGAACACCTTCTCATCCACTTATGATCATGTGCGGTTGGGCTTTCACACCTTTTCTTACCCATTTTTCAGTAATTATGGGTGGACATTCAGACCTTCTTGCAGCCGAAAACCTCCACTCCTCTTTTGATCATACATTGTCGGGCATTCACACCTTGTCTTACCCGCTTTTTACAAACTTTAGTCGGACATTCACACCTTCTTGCAGCTGAACCACCTCCGCTCCCTGTTTTGATCATATATGGTCTGGCAAAAGTGACTTTTCTTACCCGTTTGTGAGTAATTATGGCTGGACATTCACACCTACTTGCAGCCGAACACAACGTCTCCCGCTTTTGATGATATATGGTCCGGCATTCTTACCTTTTCTAACACATTTTTCAGCAATTATGGTCGGACATTCACACCTACTCACAGACGAACACCTCCGCTTTCACATTTGATAGTGTATAGTCGGGCATTCTCACCCTTTCTCAACAGCTTTTTGCAAATTATGATCTGATATTCACACCTACTTGCAGTCGAGCAGCTCTGCTCCCGCTTTTGATTATGTTTGGTTGGATATTTGAACATTTTCTTAACTGCTTTTTACAAACTTTGGTCGGACGTTCACACCTTCTTGCAGCCGAACACCTCCGCTTCCGCTTTTGATGGTATATATTCGGGTATTCGAACCTTCTCTTACCCGCTTTTTACAAACCATGGTTGGACTTTCATACCTTCTTGTAGCTGAACAACTCCACTCCTGCTTTTGATGATTTATGGTTGGACATTCGCATCTTTTCCTACCCATTTTTCCGTAATTATGGGTGGATATTCACACCTTCTTGCAGCTGAACACCTCCTCTCCCGCTAATGATCATGTAAGGTTTGATATTCGAAAATTTTCTTTCATGTTTTAAAGCAATTATTAATGGACATTCACACCTACTTGCAGCCGAACACCACCTCTCCCGCTTTTGATGATGTATGGACCGGCATTCTTACCTTTTCTAACACATTTTTCAGCAATTATGGTTGGAGAATCACACCTACTCACAGCCGAACAACTCCGCTACCGCATTTGATGGTGTATAGTCGGGATTTCTCACCCTTTCTCATCAGCTTTTTGCAAATTATTCTCTGACATTCACACCTACTTGCAGTCGAACAGCTCTGCTCCCGCTTTTGATTATGTTTGGTTAGATATTCGAACCTTTTCTTAACTGCTTTTTCACAAACTTTGGTCGGACGTTCACACCTTCTTGCAGCCGAACACCTACGCTTCCGGTTTTGATAGTGTATAGTCGGGCATACGAACCTTTTCTTACCCGCTTTTTACAAACCATGGTCGGCTATTCACAGCTTCCTCTCCACCATACTTGTATGGTGGGATATTCACACCCACTTGCATCCGAAGACCTCCGCCCCAAAATTTTGTTGATATTTAGTCGGACATTCGCACCTTACCCGCTTTTGGCAAACTATGGCCTTCTTGCAGCCAAACAAGTCTGATCTAGCTTTTGATGATGTAAGGTTGGGCATTCAGACCTTGCTTCACCTGCTTTTCACCAAATATAGTCGGACATTCACACCTTCTTGCAGCCGAACACTTCCGCTCCACCTTTTAGTGTTCTATCACACCTTTTTTTTCACCGCATTTTGGACTTTCACACCTTCTCTTAGCTGAACAACTCCGCTCCCTCTTTTGATTGTGTACAGTCGGGTATTTTAACCTTTTCTTACCCGCTTTTTACCAACTATGGTCGGACATTCACACCTTCTTACAGCGGAACACCTCTGCTCCCTCTTTTGATGGTGTATGTTTGGACATTCGAACCTTTTCTTACCCGCTTTTTACAAACTATGGTCGGACATTCAAACCTTCTTGTAGCCGAACACATCCACTCGTGCATTTGATGATGTATGGTTGGGAATTCGCACCTTTTCGTACCCATTTTTCAGTAATTATGGGTGGACATTCACACCTTCTTGCAGCTGAACACCTCCTCTACCGCTTATTATCATGTGCGGTTTGATATTCGAAAATTCTCTTTCATGTTTTCTAGCAATTATTGATGGACATTCAGACCTTCTTGCAGCTGAACACCTCCGCTCCAGCTTTTGATGGTGTATAGTCGGGCTTTCGAGCCTTTTCTTCCCCGGTTTTTACAAATTATGGTTGGACATTCAGACCTTCTTTCAGCCGAAAACCTCCGCTCCCTCTTTTGATCATACATTGTCGGGCATTCGCACCTTTTCTTACCCGCTTTTTACAAACCTTAGTCGGACATTAACACCTTCTTGCAGCTTAACCACCTCCGCTCCCTGTTTTGATCATGTATAGTCTGGCAATACTACCTTTTCTTACCCATTTGTGAGTAATTATGGCTGGACATTCACACCTACTTGCAGCCGAACACCACCTCTCCCGCTTTTGATGATGTATGGACCGGCATTCTTACCTTTTCTAACACATTTTTCAGCAATTATGCTTGGAGATTCACACCTACTCACAGCCGAACACCTCCGCTCCCTCATTTGATGGTGTATATTCGGGCATACGAACCTGTTCTTACCCGCTTTTTACAAACCATGGTCGGACTTTCACACCTTCTTGTAGCTGAACAACTCCGCTCCCTCTTTTGATTGTGTACAGTCGGGCATACAAACCTGTTCTTACCCGCTTTTTACAAACTATGGTCGGACATTCAAACCTTCTTGTAGCCGAACACATCCACTCCTGCTTTTGATGATGTATGGTTGGGCATTCGCACCTTTTCTTACCCATTTTTCAGTAATTATGGGTGGATATTCACACCTTCTTGCAGCGAAACACCTCCTCTCCCGCTTATGATTATGTGCGGTTTGATATTCGAAAATTTTCTTTCATGTTTTATAGCAATTATTGATGGACATTCATACCTTCTTGAAGCCGAACACATCCACTCCTGCTTTTGATGATGTATGGTTGGGCATTCGAACCTACTTGTTGCCCGTTTTTCATTAATTATGGGTGGACATTCACACCTTGTCGCAGCCAAACACCTCCGCTCCCTGTTTTGATCATGTATGTTTTGACATTCGCACCTTTTCTCACCTGCTTTTTACTATTGTCGGCCAATCACAGCTTCCTCTCCACCATACTTGTATGGTAGGAAATTCTCACCCACTCTCATCCGAAGACCTCTCCTCCCGCTTTTGTTAATATTTAGTCGGGCATTCGAACCTTTTCTTACCCACTTTTTACAAATTATGGTCGAACATTCACACCTACTTGCAGCTGAATACTTCCGCTCCACCTTTTAGTGATGTATGGTTGGCATTTGCACCTTTTGTTACCCTCTTTTTATACTTATTGCTGAAGATTAAGTTGTTCTTTCTCAAACTACAATTTTTTTTTAATTGTTGAAACTTGATTTGAAGTGGATAAATAAGGAGGACAAACAGTTTTAAGTCACGCTGATAGAAGAAATTAATTTTATAGCAAAATCTGTATTTCGTCATATGTCGAGAGATGCTTATTGCTGAAGAAGTTCTTTCTCATTCTACAAAGTACAACGTTGTTTATCGTTGAAACTTGATTAGACATGAATAAATATGAAGGACAAAGAAGTCTTAACTTGGTTTGAGTTAATTAATTCGTTTTATAGGAGAATCCGAATTCGTGCTTATTTTCGGATTCCTGAAGAATGAGTCTGGTTCTTTCTCATAATACAAAGTTTGTTGTTTATTGTTGAAACTTCATCAGAAGTGAAGAAATAAATGAATGCCTATCAACAAATGTGGGATCTAAACTCTACTGCTTCCTCTAAAATAATTTCTTTTCTCAATTCAGAAATGTGTGTGTGTAAGTCACAACACCCGTGACACCAAAACGGCTTTCTTTTCTCTCTTTTCTCTACACTCTGCACTATGAGCACACACACCAAATCAGAAAGGCTTTTTTCTCTCTTTTCTACATTATGGACTGTGGGGACACAAAACCGCTCTCTCTTTTTTTTTTGATTGTGTGCCAGGGCGTTGTCTCACGTATTAGATTATGCTTAAGATACGAATGGGTTTATCAGTCACATCAGAATCCATACATACTGATCCTCCCGTAATAAAATGGTCGGATCTTATCAAACACACTTTGTTTCTTGTGACAATCAAGTCAGCGAAACAGCGTATACACGTCAAGACACTGAATCAAGTTTGCCACAAGAACTCATAAGTTTGGCAGTATTGCTCTGCCGTCAGCAATCATACACCCATTTTATTTTCGTGAGACATGTGCAGGCACCTGTTCATCTACTGTTCTATCACTATGAATTAGTTTATCTATTATCAATAAGGATACTTCTACAACTACTATCAAAGTATGTCCAGACTTCTTATGTTGTCAGTTGCTATATATGAATAAGTGGGTAGCTACTGACAAGCAATAAGCATGTCACACAGCCCAAACATATAACATTTCAGGACACACCACACAGTTAACAACCACAGTGAAGTGTCAAAGCCCAAACATTCAACAGGACACTTACACAACACATTCAAATCAAACAGTCAGACAACATACAAGAACATATACCCCAGCCGGCATTGCTCCCTGCCTATTTTCCTACAGCTCACTATGTGTGCGCACACCTTTATTCACAAATTCTTCAACTTATACTCTTTTACCGAAGCTGCTACAGCTCGATTGGCCGAATACCCTTAGATCCTATTTCGGTGAATTTGACATCTGCCTTACATGTAACAGATTAGCGGTTTAGCAGTTTTAATTTAGTTTGAGTGAAGGAATTCATTTTATAGCAAAATCCGAAATCGTGAAGCACTCATGAAAGTAAGCTTATTCTCGGATTCCTGAAACTTTAGATTTGCTCTTTCTTTTACTGCAAAGTACAACGTTGTTTTTTTTGTTTAAATCTTTCTAGACATGGTAAATATGAACGACAAAGCAGTTTTAACATAGTTTGAGTGAAGGAATTCATTTTATAGATAAAATCCCAAGAGTCTACAGAGAAAAGAGAGTGAATGCGAAGTAGACTTTAACACGGCTATGGGAGCGAGCCGAGTGTCGGCTAACCGGGAGAATTGCTTGAAAGAAACGCGACACCGAATGAGCGGTCAGAACAAAGCCTCAATACGGGATTCTCGTGGTGTTTTTGTTGCTGCCTTGTCTTTTGCATAGAGTAAAAGACAAGGCAGCCATCGAATAGGGCCCGATTGTTCCTACTTGGTCAGCCGAGGAGCAAGGGGAGGGGGGCAAGCGTCTCAACCAAGCAAAGCTCACCATGGGGAAGGTGGCTATACCAACTAGCCTGATGCCCTGCTCCCGCAGTGACGGATAATCGTACTCTGGTTTCTCTTCATAACATACAAGTCTTTCGCCTTTTACTAAAGACTTCCGTGGAGAGCAGCACTAATGAGTTGTTTCTATTATTGGCAGGCTTTACCTTTGCGGTTGAAGCGTCTCAACCAAGCAAAGCTCACCAAGTAGGAACAATCGGGCCCTTTTCGATGGCTGCAACACCTGAAAGAGATATTGATGCGAGACCCGATCAAATGCTTTTTCAAAGTCTAAATTTAAGATGACAAGCCGGGTGTTTCTGTCTCTAGCGTAATCAATGATGTCTCGAATCAGTACGAGGCTGTCGGTGAGTTGTCTCCCTGAGATGGCACAAGCTTGGTCTGGGTGAATTACCTCCTCTAAAACAGAGGACATCCGTGTCGCTAAAACTTTGCTAAAAAGTTTACAGTCAAAGTTTAAAAGTGTGATGGGCCTCCAATTCTTTAGGTCAGTCTTATCATTTTTTTTATAAAGTAGAGTCACTATTCCCACTCTAAAACTGTCAGGCAGTCGGTCGAGTTTTTCAAAATCTTTAAAAACATCTAAAATGTCTGATGATAAAAGGTCCCAATAGGTCAGATAGAATTCTGCAGGAACCCCATCTAAACCCGGAGCTCGACTTCTCTTAAAACCTGTTAGGCATTTTTTTAACTCTAAAGCAGTAAAATTCTGTGTCAAGTGTGCATTCTCTTTTACGGTTTTGTCAACGAATTTTAAGATTTCTGCCGATGTTTCCAAGTGCACTGGTTTCTCTTTGTACATGTTACTATAAAAGGTATGTACAGTTTCAATCATCTCTTGTGTGGATTTTGTTAAAAACCCATCTTCTCTTTTTAGATTTTGAATACACTCCTTTTTATTTATAACTTTCTTTCTTTTTCACCTTCCTCAATTTCCTGCTCCCTGCTTCTTACAAAAATTCCTTTACTCTTTATTTCTGCTAAAACTGACATTTCCTTTTTGACATCTTTGATTTCTTCTTTAAAGTCTATGCCACACTGATTTAGTTTAAAGTAGCGCTGTAAGCGTTTATGTAGTCCCATCATACATCTATTCTCTTTCCTTTTTTTACGTTTACCTTGCTGTTTAAAAAAAGTCTGGGTCGTTTCCTTCACCATTTCCCACCATTGTGCATGTGTTTCGTAGAGGTCTTGAAGGGTCTGCCACTCTTTATAACATTCCCTGTACTGACTGACTATGATTTCATCCTCCAACAGGGAACAGTTGAGTTTCCACAGACCACTTCCTACCGTCACACCAGAAGGGGGTGAAAGGGTGCAGGAGAGCATAAGGTGGTCTGAAAAGAAAACAGGGGTTAATCTAACATCAGTGGGTGGGCAATCTCTAGTAAAGAAATAATCAATGCGAGAAGCTCTGGTGCCATCATGACTAAACCAGGTGAAGCCCTCCTCTCTGGGATGCATGGTTTTAAAACAGTCAGTAAGCTTAAAATCCCTGCATATGCCCTGAAGTAAAATCGAAGTCTTATCCACTTTAAAATCTACCCCTGCTCTTTTTCTATCTTTCCTGCTCAAGATACAGTTAAAATCCCCTCCTACAACTAAAGGTACTTGCCCTAGCATGTAAAGCTGTATATCTTCTAAAAGGTCATACCTTTCATTTTTTCCATTGAAACCATAAATATTTAAGAGGTTAAAGTCTTGCCCCATAAAATTCAAGTGTGCTAAAAGTGCCCGTCCGTCTCTCACCACTGTGCTACCTTTCACCAGAACATGCGGATTTTTAATTAGAATGGCCACACCATCATTTTTATTTTGATTTGAGCCACTCCATATCGATAAATGGGGCCACATTTCCTCCCATTGTCTATGGTTTTTTAAAAAAGGTAGTCCACATTCTTGTATTAAAAACACATCTGATTTTATGGAGTCTAAGAAGGATAAAATACTCTGGGCTCTTGTCTTTGATTTCACACTTCTCACATTTAGTGTTGAGAAGGTGAGAACCATTAAAAGCATAAAGGAAAGTAGGTATGTCATTTTCGTTTTTCTAAGTTATCAAAACAAATTACACACAGGTTATTTCTTGGGAAACTAGCTCTTCCTTCATTTCTTTAGGTGAAAAGTGAGTAGGGTGATCTATATTTCCTTTTCGGACTCTCGGTGTTGGCCTCTGACGCAATGTTGCATTTAACTTTGAGTCCCTGGGGGTTGATTGCAGAGCTGAAGTTAAAAAGTAGACCTCATTTGGTGAGTCGGAGGGGAAGACTCTAGGTTCTTCCACTGAAGAACTGTCTGAAAGGGACCTAACCCTTCCCCCTTTCTCTGATACCACTGGGGAATCAGAGGCTCAGATGCCGTCCTCTTCGGCTGTTGACCTTCGGGGAGGTGAGTATCTTCACTAGACTCACCTGTCTGCTCTTCCTCCTCATTTAGCGTAGCTCCACCCTCTGCCTGTGAATTCTCACAGACTTCAACACTGAGTGGTGAGGCCTCTACAGGCCCCTCCCCTTCTTGCTCCTCACTTCCAATCCAAGCTTTTGGCGGGAAGTTTGAATTTATTGGGTCAACCTCTTCACTTTGTTCACCAACTGCCACCTTTGGTCCTTCTCTTTGTTGGCTTGACTGTGGCTTTACCGTCTTTAATTTGTTGGCAAAAGATTTAGGGCAATCTCTGAAGAGGTGATTTAATTCTCCACAGAGATTACATTTCCTGCCATTTGGACACTCTCGAAAAGTTTGCCCAATTTCTCTGCTCTTCCCACATAACACCTTGGTACAAGCCTCAACCAGGTGCCCATGCTCACCACACTTGCGGCAGAACTTGGGCTGCCCCTGGTAGTGGATGTAACCTCGGTTTTCAAGGTGGCCAGAGTGTCGCCCACCCGCTGCACTGAGCACTCTTCAGCCCTTTTAAATGGTATAACTTTGCACTCCCGCATGCTCCAATAAGCACCATTCAAGCAACAACTTTGCACTCCAGCTTCGAACATCGGCACAGTCGCAACAAGTAAGGCGACTCTACTCAGAGAAGTCACTCTGCACAGTAAGAAGATTTCTTTTGCACAGACAGAAAGGGCTTCACCCGCAAAGGTAAAGCCTGCCAAAAATAGAAACAACTCATTAGTGCTGCTCTCCACAGAAATCTTTAGTAAAAGGCGAAAGACTTGTACGTTATGAAGAGAAACCAGAATTCCTTCACTCAAACTATGTGAAAACTGCTTTGTCCTTAATATTTACCATGTCTAGAAAGATTTAAACAAAAAAAACAACGTTGTACTTTGCAGTAAAAGAAAGAGCAAATCTAAAGTTTCAGGAATCCGAGAATAAGCTTACTTTCATGAGTTCTTCACGATTTCGGATTTTGCTATAAAATGAATTCCTTCACTCAAACTAAATTAAAACTGCTAAACCGCTAATCTGTTATATGTAAGGCAGATGTCAAATTCACCGAAATAGGATCAAAGGGTATTCGGCCAATCGAGCTGTAGCAGCTTCGGTAAAAGAGTATAAGTTGAAGAGTTTGTGAATAAAGGTGTGCGCACACATAGTGTGCTGTACGAAAATAGGCAGGGAGCAATGCCGGCTGGGGTATATGTTCTTGTATGTTGTCTGACTGATTGATTTGAATGTGTTGTGCAAGTGTCCTGTTGAATGTTACATGTTTGGGCTTTGACACGCTTCACTGTGGTTGTTAACTGTGTGGTGTGTCCTGAAATGTTATATGTTTGGGCTGTGTGACATGCTTAATGCTTGTCAGTAGCTACCCACTTATTCATATATAGCAACTGACAACATAAAGAGTCCGGACATACTTTGATAGTAGTTGTAGAAGTATCCTTATTGATAATAGATCACTAATGCCAAACTTATGAGTTCTTGTGGCAAACTTGATTCAGTGTCTTGACGTGTATACGCTGTTTCGCTGACTTGATTGTCACAAGAAACAAAGTGTGTTTGATAAGATCCGACCATTTTATTACGGGAGGATCAGTATGTATGGATTCTGATGTGACTGATAAACCCATTCGTATCTTAAGCATAATCTAATACGTGAGACAACGCCCTGGCACACGATAAAAAAAAAAAAAGAGAGAGAGCGGTTTTGTGTCCCCACAGTCCATAATGTAGAAAAGAGAGAAAAAAAGCCTTTCTGATTTGGTGTTGTTTCCATGCTAATATAATCTAAAAGAAAATTTCTAAACTGGTTAATACACAGATTGTTCTTCGCTTTCCAGTTCATGAGAATAGTTTTCTTTGCTATACATAACACTGTGAGGATCATGTGTGCTAAGCTAAATTCCACATTGATGTTGTCTAAGTCACCCAGTATGCACAGTGTGGGGCATGCAGGAATGCTACACTTTAGTCATGTTGATAGGTCCGCAAAGACTTCAAGCCAGAACCTCTGGACAGGCGCACAAAACCACAAAGCGTGTGCATAATCATCAGGTGTGTTATCTGTGCAATGTGAGCAGATGTTTGAGTGTGTTAGACCCATCCTGAACATCCTTTGTCCTGTATAGTGTGTTCTATGAAGAATTTTGTATTGTATGTGCTGTAAATTAGGATTTCGAGTCATTCTGAAGGTGTTCAAACATATATGTGGCCAGAAGCTATGACTAGAACTGATGGATAAATCTGCCTCCCATTTTGAGGACGGTAGAGACATTGTGTCATCTATCTTAGACAATAATTTATATATTTTTGATAGTAGTTTTGGGGTGCAGATGCTTAGAAATTCTACTACCCTAATCGGGAGTTGTAAGTCTGGTTGGTGGAGGATATATTTCTTTGTTATTATAGACTTAAGTTGTTGATATTCTAGGAATTTATTGCTGCCTATCTCATGTTGTGATATGAGCTCATCAAATGAAATAAAATGTCCATTTTGGATTATATGTTCCAGATGTTTGATTCCTTTGATCTTCCAGAGAGTAAAGTTTAGCATTTTTTTGTTTTGCAGGATGTCAGGATTGTTCCAGATGGGTGTAAGCTTACACGGGACAAGTGAAGACTTTGTTATTTCAAGAAATTCCCACCAGGCTGTCAGAGAGGTGCTGATGTTAATGCTTTTGAAACATTTGTGATTTTTTACGTTTTGACTAATAAGTGGCAGGTCAGAGATTTCCAGATGATCACACAATGCTTGTTCTATATTTATCCATGGTTCATCTATTGGGCTAGGTTTAAACCATTTTGATATATACTGTAACCTATTGGCTAAGGAATAGTGCTGAAAATTAGGTAAATCTAATCCACCACTGTCCTTGGTCTTCTGTAGGGTTTTTAAACTAATACGTGGTGGTTTGTTTTTCCACAGAAATTTGGAGATGCATGAACCTAGTGACTTAAACCAAGTAGCAGATGGTTTTATGGGGATCATTGAGAACAAATAGTTAACTTTTGGTAGTATCATCATTTTAATGGTTGTAACTCTCCCCATAAGTGATATAGGTAAGGACTTCCAACGAGAGAGATTGTCCTTTACTGTCTTTAATAATTGCACATAAATTAGCTTTGTTAGCTCTGAGAGCCTTGAGGAAATGTTTATGCCTAAATATCTAATATTTCCTGACTGTAAAGTGATCGCAGGTATATTCTGGACCCTACAGTTAATGGGCAGAACTGTGGTCTTAGACCAATTGATAGAGTAGTCAGAAAGTGCTGAGAATTTATTTATGAGTGTGATCGTGTGAGTGAGAGACGTCTGTGAGTTCTGAAGGAAAAGTAATACATCATCAGCATAAAGACTTATTTTATGCTCAATATTTTGGGGTTGGATGTCTTTAATATTTCTATCTTGTCTGATAGCAGCTGCTAAAGGTTTGATGAAAATAGCAAAAAGTGAGGGAGAAAGTGGGCAACCCTGTCTTGTACTTCTCTGCAGACTGAAGCTTGGAGAAGTTTGATCATTTGTCCTGACACTTGCATTTGGGGAGTCAGTTATTTTCTTGTGAGGAGATAAGAGACTTTAATAATAATATCTTGCAAGAGAGAACAACACAGTACAGAATACAGAGTTGCTCTGACCACTGAAGCAAAAACACACAGTTATATTGCCCGCTCATCACGTCATCTGTTTTTGGGTATAATTGATTGTTCTTCTAACTTTCCTCCCCAACCATCAGTTGAGGTTACCCAGACACACTCGTAAATACCAGCCTAACCCTGTCCCCCCTAAAGTGCAGCTATCTCATTATAACAAGCCCACCATTGTAAAGAGGAATTTAAGAAAACAGGGCAGGGTGGTACCTTGCAGCTCGGTCATTTGCAGGTTATACACAGTAACACTCAATACAATGCATATAAGAATTATTTTCCATTACATTCCTCCCTTTTGATTATAATAATACCATTATATTAATCAACCCAAAAGAAACAAGGAAAATAATAACTTTATCTGTAAAACATCAGCCTGCATTTGCACACAACGTGAGTTTAAAATGCAGGCATCATAGTAATAAAGGGTCCAATGATAAACAATCAAAACATGAACAATTAAACATGATTATCTTCATCCCTCTCTAAGTCAGCGTCACTAGAGGAAAGATTTTGAAAGCAAGAAAGTTATTTGAGTCATTTGGTCTTTTTCACACTGTTGTTTAGATGGACTACATAAAAGGATGTCATCCACATACTGCAAAAGAGCAGAGCCTGTGGTTGATTGAAGTTAATCCAGACTAGCTTTGAGGGCAGCATTGTAAATACTGGGACTTTCACAGTACCCCTGGCATAACCAGGTAAAAGTCCAAGATCTCCCTTCAAACTAAAAAGCAAACCAAAATGGGCTATCAGGGTGCACTGGCGACAAGTCAACCACTGAGAAAAACTGTGCATCTGATGTAATTTGAGACAAAATAGTGTGTGGGTTGGGCACAGTAGGAGCATGTGGCTGAACTGCAGCATTCACCGCTTGGAGGTCCTGTACAAAACGCCATTCATCTGGCTGGCCAGCATCTTTAATCTTTTTAACAGGAAACAATGGAGTAAGCACAGGTGAATTTTCAAAAGGAACAATAACGCCTGTTTTCTGAAAAGATTGAAAAACAGGTTTAATCCCTTTAATTGCTTCAGGCTTAAAAGGGTATTGTTTTTTACATGGACAAAAGTCTGATTTAGGGGTGACAATTACTGGTTCACAGCCTTTTATCAACCCCACATCATATTTGCTCTTAGCCCAAAGATCATTGGGCACTTCAGCCAACATGGGTATCGAAGACAAATCTGTTTCAGATAAAAAACATGCTTCAAAATGTGATTCTGTGGTAGGAATTAAGTCCACAGTTCTTTGACAATGCATTGTACTCAAAAATGTTTTTTTGTATGCTGACAATCGTTCAGAAAACATCAAATTTGGATCAGCAGGTGAAACAGTCCACTCCATTTCTTTCTGACATGTAGCAACAAACTCTCCCACACCTTGTCACTGCCAGTGTGTACGTTTGGCCAAGGAAATGTGAGGGCGAGTACCACAAACATTAAAAAAATCGAAGTGCTCTGGAGTGAGCGACACAGCCAATAAAGTAGGCGCACATATTTTTTCACTTCTTCTCATAGTCATTGTCAGGCCCCAAAGAAATGTGTGATGTGCAGTGCAAATCAGTAGGTTGCATGAAATCAGAAAGGGGTGAAACTAACGCTTTTGCTTCTTCCACTAGTTGTTGTGAAAAAGGAGAGCTGGGAAGTTTCCACTCATAAGCATATGTAAGTGCCGATGAATCAAACTGCACTGCTGTGAAAACTTTGTCAGGCTGTAACATAACCTTAACACCCTCTGGTGTAGAAGTTAAAATAATGCCTAATTTACACATGAGATCACAGCCCATCAGGTTAATGGGACACAACTCTGATAACAAAAATGAGTGTTTGAAGGAGAGCTCATCGGGAGTGACAACACGCAATGGGCATTGTCATTTTCTCCTTCACAACCTGGCCTGATGCAGACATACAGTAAACGTGGTTTCCACTTAACTTTGGAGGACAATCAAACTCCCCTGACGTCACTACTGATGAACATAAGTTCCTATATTCTGAGAGAAATATCTTTGCTCTAGGACTGAAATAGCATGCAAAACTTTACTACGTGAATCACAGTCGGCAAGCGTTGCTTCACTACACAGAGCAGGAAAAATGTGTGAGTGTGTTTGTGCTATCACCCATTAGTGGAGGCTCCGCTGCCGCGTGACGTCCAGAACCTGCCTCCCACCCTCAGTCAGCCTTTTGCCCAATTTCATCACTTTTTAGCTGTGGACAGTCCTTCTTCCAGTGTCCAGTCTGGCCACAGTAAAAACAAATATTCGGATCATAGCTCTGGCTTGGCCCATTTCGACCTCCTCTCCCACACGTCCACGTCTTCGACTTCGGCCTCGTCCTCTGTTTACACCAACTGCGTAATACATGGTCATGGATGCCAAATGCAGCTCCTTTTCACACTTGTCCCTTTTGGTTGTCTTACGCGTCTCAACTTGGTTCTGAGCATGGCGAGTATATCGGCGAACGTCAGCCAAACGAGGACCCTCACACCATCCCACGTAAATGTTCTTTACTTCAGTGGCGACATCTATATAATATTGTCTGGGTCCCGTTAAAACATGTATTTTTCTTGTTTGCTTTAAAACAAGTATTCCCCATTTTCTATCCCTTCAGTAGCCAACCAGTTTGTATGGAGTACACTGGAGCAACTTGACTGATCAGTAAAACACTGCTTTTGTTGTCACCGCAAGGCTTCCCCCGTCGGTTGTTTCACTGAGACACTACTGAGTAACTACAACTCAACCCAGTTTATACACATAACATTCATATACATACTAACAAACAAACAAACAATAATTTATCGCAATTTTCTCATCTCTGTTTGAACGTACACCCAGGTAAATATTCCTGTAGTCTTCTCATACCGACTATGGACCCATTCATTGTTTAACTTCACTGTTTTGCAAATCCTAATTGAATATTACACATTGACATTGAACTTTACTGGATAAGCAGGTCTTCATTGCATTCAGCAGCCTATATGTGAGCATCTATGTGTAAGCTGTTCTTCTTTGCATTTATCAGCAGCAAGCAATTCTTCA
Source organism: Leuresthes tenuis (assembly GCF_036924035.1). Taxonomy (NCBI): domain Eukaryota; kingdom Metazoa; phylum Chordata; class Actinopteri; order Atheriniformes; family Atherinopsidae; genus Leuresthes; species Leuresthes tenuis. Next base: position 208,061 of record NW_027325419.1, on the reverse strand, counting down.
CTGCACATGCATATGTAAATAGTAAAACAATTCCAATGTGTTAGCGAAACCTTCTATATCACAGTGGTTTCTAAGATCTATTTTAAGTTCTTTGCCATCAGTGAGATGACATAGCTTACAAAGTGTGTCAAATTATCACTGAAGATCTTTTCAGGAATTTCAAATCTAGAAATGAGTTATTTTACGCGTGATTTTGCTACTGAGAGTGCATCTGCTTGTGCACATGGAAATATTTCAGACCATTTGGTAAAAACATCTGTTGTCACTGAGCAGAATCGTTTCCCTTAACATTAATTTAGTTCAATGAAATCTACACAATAATGAAATAATGAAATCCAAACAAATATGTTGAAAAAGATACACTGGCTTAGGGAATTATCTTCGTTTTGGTCTTAGATTGCCCTGTGGAATGTATTTTGCACATATTTGACCTGCTAGACAAAACTTTATTCATTTATTTATTCTAAAAAAAAAATTCAATAATAAGTAAAACCATATGCTGTAAAAACCTTGTTCATTATTGCTTCCATCCCTCCTGTTGAGACATGACATGGTCCGTGGCTCAATACTGCAGCATATTTAAACAAATTCTTTGGCAGTATGGTTTTCCTTCCGGTCATTCATACGAGTCTATTGTAGATGGCAATTGAATAACATCTAATAATGCTAAAATATTTGTAGTTTATACATTTAGCTGTGGATGTCAACATACCTGTTTTTCCAATGCTGTGTTAACACATGTACAGTTGAGAAGGCATACTGACTGTCAGTGTAAACGTTAACAACCTTTTTGTTATTTAATTTACAAGCTTCAGTTAAAGCTACCAATTCGACTGCTTGAACAGAGTAATTTTTTGGTAGTGGTTGTTTTAAGAAAACTTCAGTTTCTGTTACTACTGCAAATCCTGTAGCATTTGTGCCATCAGGGTTTTTTGCTTGACCTGTTGAATAAATATAGTTATTTCTGCATTTTCATAACGTATATCAGTTAAGTCTGGCCTGGGTAAAACACTGATGGTTATTTCTGACATGCAATCATGAGGCTTTCCATCTGTGGGGTAGGTAGCAGTGTGGATGGATTAAGTGTAGCACATCTCTCGACAACAAGGTGTGGCTGTGAAAGAAGAACTGTTATGTAGGAGAGATGTCTGGTAAAGATATTTTGTTAAGTAACCATATCACAGCCACTGCATGAGGTACCTTAAGTGTTAATGGGTGAAATAACACCATTATTGTTGATGCCTGCACTGCCAATGGCTTCTGGCCATTGATTCAAAAGTACGATCTCGTCCCTGTTTCCCCCTTTCAGTGGACACTGGCCCCTAATTACCGCAATTCAGCAGGGGGTCTTTCATTAGGAGTACTGGACTCCCCCGTGCACGGTTTCAGCTCCGACCCTGGAAAGCGGAAAAAACGTTGAGATCTGGTTTGAGGACCCAATTGTTGAGAAAAGTCTCTCAATGAGACTCAGAGTTGCTGGAGTCAGTTAATGCAAATGTTTAATCTTGCAGCAAGTTCAAGAATGTGTGTGTGTATGGGTGTATGTGTGCGAACGTGTGTGAGTTTGTGTGTGTGAGAGTTTAAAGAACCTGTTATCCACATGCCGGTCTTAAGTAGTATGGCACAGGTCCAGCCTGTCTCATCTTTTTTGGAAGGTCCAGCGCTCGGCCGTAACCCTTCTGTCTGTTTGGACTCTCACATACATTCGGTTAATCATAGAAAAACGAGAACAAAACTTTTTAGCCCCTTAAATTCATAAAACAGACATGGTGCAGTTATTTCCATTCTAGAAAATAAGAGTAATCACCACCATTCCTATAAATTCTGGATATTCTAACAATCTGAATCTTTTTTAAATGTTCGATGAAGCCCTTTGCTGTTCTGTTTAGAGACTCAGCTGATCATAAACCAAGTTTTGCTCTTGAACCAAGCTTCTAAACTCTTCACCTTTTTCATTTCTCAGTTAGTATTCACTTTAAAACTGATTAAAAGAAAAATTAAATGAATGCCTATCAACAAATATGGGATCTAAACTCTAGTGCTTTCTCTAAAATAATTTCCTTTCTCAATTCAGAAATGTGTGTGTGTAAGTCACAACACCCGTGACACCAAAATGGCTTTCTTTTCTCTCTTTTCTCTACACTCTGCACTGTGAGCACACACACCAAATCAGAAAGGCTTTTTTCTCTCTTTTCTACATTATGGACTGTGGGGACACAAAACCGCTCTCTCTCTTTTTTTTTTTTGATTGTGTGCCAGGGCGTTGTCTCACGTATTAGATTATGCTTAAGATACGAATGGGTTTATCAGTCACATCAGAATCCATACATACTGATCCTCCCGTAATAAAATGGTCGGATCTTATCAAACACACTTTGTTTCTTGTGACAAGTCAGCGAAACAGCGTATACACGTCAAGACACTGAATCAAGTTTGCCACAAGAACTCATAAGTTTGGCAGTATTGCTCTGCCGTCAGCAATCATACACCCATTTTATTTTCATGAGACATGTGCAGGCACCTGTTCATCTACTGTTCTATCACTATAAATTAGTTTATCTATTATCAATAAGGATACTTCTACAACTACTATCAAAGTATGTCCGGACTTCTTATGTTGTCAGTTGCTATATATGAATAAGTGGGTTGCTACTGAAAAGCATTAAGCATGTCACACAGCCCAAACATATAACATTTCAGGACACACCACACAGTTAACAACCACAGTGAAGCGTGTCAAAGCCCAAACATGTAACATTCAACAGGACACTTACACAACACATTCAAATCAAACAGTCAGACAACATACAAGAACATATACCCCAGCCGGCATTGCTCCCTGCCTATTTTCCTACAACTCACTATGTGTGCGCACACCTTTATTCACAAACTCTTCAACTTATACTCTTTTACCGAAGCTGCTACAGCTCGATTGGCCAAATACCCTTAGATCCTATTTCGGTGAATTTGACATCTGCCTTGTATGTAACAGATTAGCGGTTTAGCAGTTTTAATTTAGTTTGAGTGAAGGAATTCATTTTATAGTAAAATCCGAAATCGTGAAGAACTCATGAAAGTAAGCTTATTCTCGGATTCCTGAAACTTTAGATTTGCTCTTTCTTTTACTGCAAAGTACAACGTTGAGCAGCACTAATGAGTTGTTTCTATTTTTGGCAGGCTTTACCTTTGCGGATGAAGCCCTTTCTGTCTGTGCAAAAGAAATCTTGTTACTGTGCAGAGTGACTTCTCTGAGTAGAGTCGCCTTACTTGTTGCGACTGTGCCGATGTTCGAAGCTGGAGTGCAAAGTTGTTGCTTGAATGGTGCTCGCTGGAGCGTGTGGTAGTGTAAAGTTATACCATTTAAAAGGGCTGAAGAGTGCTCAGTGCAGCGGGTGGGCGGAGGTGCAAAGTGACACTATGGCCATAAAAAGAACACCGCTACAAGTGCGCATTGTGCCAGGAAGGGCCCTCGGACGTGAACCAGTGGACAGTTATCGCTTCTCTGCCTTTTGGCTAAGATCAAGTGTAGTATCTGTTCTTATCAGTTTAATGTCTGATATGTCCTCTATGCGAGACTACATATTAAATGGATTTTTATCAATAGGAGTTGAAAAAGGAGCTTGCTCCGTTCACTCCAAGCATCGACCCGGTACTGCAGTGCCGCTGGGAACGGTGCGCTCTCCTCTGCTCTTGTGAAAAAGCAAACAGCGGTGCAGGATGGAAGTTTCAGGGAGCCTAAGATGAAATTTTCTTTTAATCTGCTGATAAAAGAGAGTGAATGCGAAGAAGACTTTAACACGGCTCTGGGAGCGAGCCGAGTGCGGGCTAACCAGGAGAATTGCTTGAAAGAAACGCGACACCGAATGAGCGGTCAGAACAAAGCCTCAATACGGTGTTTCTGTGGTGTTTTTATAAAATGCGGTGTAAAAAAAGGTGTGAATGCCCCATAGAAAACTAAAAGGTGGAGCGGAAGTGTTCGGCTGCAAGAAGGTTTGAATGTCCGACTATATTTGGTGAAAAGCAGGTGAAGCAAGGTCTGAATGCCCAATCTTACATCATCAAAAGCGAGATCAGAGGGGTTTGGCGGCAAGAAAACGGGTAAGGTGTGAATGACCGACTAAATATCAACAAAAGTGGGGGCGGAGGTCTTCGGATGCAAGTAGGTGTGAATATCCCACCATACAATTATGGTGGAGAGGAAGCTGTGAATGGCCGACCATAGTTTGCAAAAAGCGGGTGTGAAAAGGTGCGAATGTCCAACCATACATGATCAAAACAGGGAGCGGAGGTGTTTGGCTGCGACAAGGTGTGAATGTCCACCCATAATTAATGAAAAGCGGGCAACAAGTAGGTTTGAATGCCCAACCATACATCAACAAAAGCAGGAGTGGATGTGTTTGGCTAGAAGAAGGTTTGAATGTCCGAGCATGGTTTGTAAAAAGCGGGTAAGAAAAGGTGCGAATGCCCGACAAAGTATGATCAAAAGAGGGAGTGGAGGTTTTCGGCTACAAGAAGGTTTGAATGTACGACCATAGTTTGTAAAAAGCGGGTAAGAAAAGGTGCGAATGCCCGAACATACACCATCAAAAGAGGGAGCGGAGGTGTTCCGCTGAAAGACGGTGTGAATGTCCGACCATAGTTGGTAAAAAGCGGGTAAGAAAAGGTTCGAATGCCCGAATATATACCATCAAAAGCGGAAGCGGAGGTGTTCGGCTGTAAGAAGTTGTGAACGTCCGACCAAAGTTTGTAAAAAGCAGTTAAGAAAAGGTTCGAATATCCAACCAAACATAATAAAAAGTGGGAGCAGAGCTGTTCGACTGCAAGTAGGTGTGAATGTCCAGCCATAATTCCTGAAAAATGGGTAAGAAAAGGTGCGAATGCCCAACCATACATCATCAAAAGAAGAAGTGGATGTGTTCTGCTACAAGAAGGTTTGAATGTCCGACCATAGTTTGTAAAAAGTGGGTAAGAAAAAGTTCGAATGCCCGAACATACACCATCAAAAGAGGGAGCGGAGGTGTTCCGCTGTAAGACGGTGTGAATGTCCGACCATAATTCGTAAAAAGCGGGTAAGAAAAGGTTAAAATACCCGACTGTACACAATCAATAGCGGGAGCGGAGTTGTTCAGCTACAAGAAGGTGTGAAAGTCCGACCATGGTTTGTAAAACGCGGGTAAGACAAGGTGCGAATGCCCGACAATGTATGATCAAAAGAGGGAGCGGAGGTGTTCGGCTGCAAGGTCTGAATATCCAACCGTAATTTGTAAACACCGTTGAAGAAAAGCCTCGAAAGCCCGACTATACACCATCAAAAGCGGGAACAGAGGTGTTCAGCTGCACAAAATCAGGTTTTTGCAAATTATGATCTGACATTCACACATGCTTTTGATGATGTATGGTTGGGCATTCGCACCTTTTTTTACCCATTTTTCAGGAATTATGGGTAGACATTCACACCTTCTTGCAGCTGAACACCTCCTCTCCCGCATATGATCATGTGCGGTTTGATATTCGAAAATTTTCTTTCATGTTTTCTAGCAATTATTGATTGACATTCAGACCTTCTTGCAGCTGAACCCCTCTGCTCCCGCTTTTGATGGTGTATAGTCGGGCTTTCGAGCCTTTTCTTCCCCGGTTTTTACAAATTATGGTTGGACATTCAGACCTTCTTTTAGCCGAAAACCTCTGCTCCCTCTTTTGATCATACATTGTCGGGCATTCGCACCTTTTCTTACCCGCTATTTACAAAAAATGGTCGGCCATTCACACCTTCTTGTAGCCGAACACATTCGCTCCCGCTATTGATTGTGTACAGTCGGGTATTTTAACCAACTACGGTCGGACATTCACACCTTCTTATGGCGGAACACCTCCGCTCCCTCTTTTGATGGTGTATGTTCGGGCATTCGAACCTTTTCTTACCCGCTTTTTACAAACTATGCTCGGACATTCAAACCTTCTTGTAGCCTAACACATCCAGTCCTGCTTTTGATGATGTATGGTTGGGCATTCGCACCTTTTTTTTTACCCATTTTTGAGGAATTATGGGTGGACATTCACACCTTCTTGCAGCTGAACACCTCCTCTCCCACTTATGATCATGTGCGGTTGGATATTCGAAAATTTTCTTTCATGTTTTCTAGCAATTATTGATGGACATTCAGACCTTCTTGCAGCTGAACCCCTCTGCTCCCGCTTTTGATGGTGTATAGTCGGGCTTTCGAGCCTTTTCTTCCCCGGTTTTTACAAATTATGGTTGGACATTCAGACCTTCTTTTAGCCGAAAACCTCCGCTCCCTCTTTTGATCATACATTGTCGGGCATTCGCACCTTTTCTTACCCGCTATTTACAAAAAATGGTCGGCCATTCACACCTTCTTGTAGCCGAACATATTCGCTCCCGCTATTGATTGTGTACAGTCGGGTATTTTAACCAACTACGGTCGGACATTCACACCTTCTTATGGCGGAACACCTCCGCTCCCTCTTTTGATGGTGTATGTTCGGGCATTCGAACCTTTTCTTACCCGCTTTTTACAAACTATGCTCGGACATTCAAACCTTCTTGTAGCCTAACACATCCAGTCCTGCTTTTGATGATGTATGGTTGGGCATTCGCACCTTTTTTTTTACCCATTTTTGAGGAATTATGGGTGGACATTCACACCTTCTTGCAGCTGAACACCTCCTCTCCCACTTATGATCATGTGCGGTTGGATATTCGAAAATTTTCTTTCATTTTTTCTAGCAATTATTGATGGACATTCAGACCTTCTTGCAGCTGAACCCCTCTGCTCCCTCTTTTGATGGTGTATGTTCAGGCATTCGCACCTTTTCTTACCCGCTTTTTACAAACTATGCTCGGACATTCAAACCTTCTTGTAGCCAAACACATCCACTCTTGCTTTTGTTGATGTATGGTTGGGCATTCGAACCTACTTGTTGCCCGCTTTTCATTAATTATGGGTGGACATTCACAGCTTCCTCTCCACCATACTTGTATGGTGGGATATTCACACCCACTTGCATCCGAAGACCTCCGCCCCCACTTTTGTTGATATTTAGTCGGTCATTCACCCCTTACCCGTTTTCTTGCCGCCAAACACCTCTGATCTCGCTTTTGATTATGTAAGATTGGGCATTCAGACCTTGCTTTTCCTGCTTTTCACCAACTATATATATAACATTCACACCTTCTTGCAGCCGAACACTTCCGCTCCACCTTTTAGGTATCTATCACACCTTTTTTTTTCACCGCATTTTATAGATTATGGTTGGAAATTCTCGACCACTCATCCGAAGACCTCTCCTCCCGCTTTTGTTAATATATTTGAACTTTAGTCAGACATTCACACCTACTTGCAGCCGAACACCACCTCTCTAGCTGTTGATGATGTATGGTCCAGCATTCTTACCGTTTCTAACACATTTTTCAGCAATTATGGTAAGACATTCACACCTTCTTGCAGCTGAACACCTCCTCTCCCACTTATGATCATGTGTGGATTGATTTTCGAAAATTTTCTTTCATGTTTTCTAGCAATTAAAAATGGACATTTAGACCTTCTTGCAGCTGAACACCTCCTCTCCCGATTTTGATCATACATTGTCAGGCATTCGCACCTTGTCTTACCCGCTTTTTACAAAATTTAGTCGAACATTCACACCTTTTTGCAGCTGAACACAGTTTTTTGCAGCCGAATTTGGGCATTCGAACCTTTTCATACCCACTTTTTACCAACTATGGTCGGACATTCACACCTTCGTACAGCGGAACACCTCCGCTCCCTCTTTTGAAGGTGTATGTTCGAGTATTCAAACCTTTTCTTACCCGCTTTTTCCAAACTATGGTCGGCTACTCACAGCTTCCTCTCCACCATACTTGTATGGTTGGATATTCACACCCACTTGCATCCGAAGACCTCTGCCCCAAATTTTGTTGATATTTAGTCGGACATTCGCACCTTACCCGCTATTGGCAAACTATGGCCTTCTTGTGGCCAAACACCTCTGATCTCGCTTTTGATGATGTAAGGTTGGGCATTCAGACCTTGCTTCACCTGCTTTTCACCAAATATAGTCGGACATTCACACCTTCTTGCAGCCGAACACTTCCGCTCCACCTTTTAGTGTTCTATCACACCTTTTTTTCACCGCATTTTATACATTATGGTCGGAAATTTTCAACCACTCTCATCCGAAGACCTCTCCTCCCGCTTTCTTTAATATATTTGAACTTTAGTCGGACATTCAAACCTTCTTGCAGCTGAACCACCTCCGCTCCCTGTTTTGATCATATATGGTCTGGCAATACTACCTTTTCTTACCCGTTTGTGAGTAATTATGGCTGGACATTCACACCTACTTGCAGCCGAACACAACCTCTCTCGCTTTTGATGATGTATGGACCGGCATTTTTACCTTTTCTAACACATTTTCAGCAATTATGGTCCGAGATTCACAGCTACTCACAGCCGAACAACTCCGCTCCCGCATTTGATGATGTATAGTCGGGCATTCTCACCCTTTCTCATCAGCTTTTTGCAAATTATGATCTGACATTCACACCTACTTGCAGTCGAAAAGCTCTGCTCCCGCTTTTGATTATGTTTGGTTGGATATTCGAACCTTTTCTTAACTGCTTTTTACATATTTTGGTTGGACGTTCACACCTTCTTGTAGCCGAACACTTCCACTCCTGCTTTTGATGATGTATGGTTGGGCATTCACACCTTTTTTTTGCCCATTTTTCAGGAATTATGGGTGGACATTCACACCTTGCAGCTGAACACCTCCTATCCCACTTATGATCATGTGCGGTTTGATTTTCGAAAAGTTTCTTTCATGTTTTCTAGCAATTATTGATGGACATGTAGACCTTCTTGCAGCTGAACACCTCCGCTCCCGCTTTTGATCATACATTGTCAGGCATTCGCACCTTGTCTTACCCACTTTTTACAAACTTTAGTCGAACAGTCACACCTACTTGCAGCCGAACACAACCTCTCTCGCTTTTGATGATGTATGGACCGGCATTCTTACCTTTTCTAACACATTTTTCAGCAATTATGGTCGGAGATTCACACCTACTCACAGCCGAACAACTCCGCTCCCGCATTTGATGGTGTATAGTCGGGCATTCTCACCCTTTCTCATCAGCTTTTTGCAAATTATGATCTGACATTCACACCTACTTGCAGTCGAACAGCTCTGCTCCCGCTTTTGATTATGTTTGGTTGGATATTCGAACCTTTTCTTAACTGCTTTTTACAAACTTTGGTTGGACGTTCACACCTTCTTGTAGCCGAACACATGCACTCCTCCTTTTGATGATGTATGGTTGGGCATTCGCACCTTTTTTTTACCCATTTTTCAGGTATTATGGGTGGACATTCACACCTTCTTGCAGCTGAACACCTCCTCTCCCACTTATGATCATGTGTGGTTTGATTTTCGAAAATTTTCTTTCATGTTTTCTAGCAATTATTGATGGACATTTAGACCTTCTTGCAGCTGAACACCACCTCTCCCGATTTTGATGATGTATGGACCGGCATTTTTACCTTTTCTAACACATTTTTCAGCAATTATGGTTGGAGATTCACACCTACTCACAGCCGAATAACTCCGCTACCGCATTTGATGGTGTATAGTCGGGCATTCTCACCCTTTCTCATCAGCTTTTTGCAAATTATGATCTGACATTCACACCTACTTCCAGTCGAACAGCTCTGCTCCCGCTTTTGATTATGTTTGGTTAGATATTCGAACCTTTTCTTAACTGCTTTTTACAAACTTTGGTCGGACGTTCACAATATCTTGCAGCCGAACACCTCCGCTTCCGCTTTTGATGGTGTATATTCGGGCATACGAACCTTTTCTTACCCGCTTTTTACAAACCAAGGTCGGACTTTCACACCTGCTTGTAGCCGAACACATCCGCTCCCGCTATTGATTGTGTACAGTCGGGTATTTTAACCTTTTCTTACCCGCTTTTTACAAACTATGGTCGGACATTCACACCTTCGTACAGCGGAACACCTCCGCTCCCTCTTTTGAAGGTGTATGTTCGAGTATTCAAACCTTTTCTTACCCGCTTTTTCCAAACTATGGTCGGCTATTCACAGCTTCCTCTCCACCATACTTGTATGGTTGGATATTCACACCCACTTGCATCCGAAGACCTCTGCCCCAAATTTTGTTGATATTTAGTCGGACATTCGCACCTTACCCGCTTTTGGCAAACTATGGCCTTCTTGCAGCCAAACACCTCTGATCTCGCTTTTGATGATGTAAGGTTGGGCATTCAGACCTTGCTTCACCTGCTTTTCACCAAATATAGTCGGACATTCACACCTTCTTGCAGCCGAACACTTCCGCTCCACCTTTTAGTGTTCTATCACACCTTTTTTTCACCGCATTTTATACATTATGGTCGGAAATTTTCAATCACTCTCATCCGAAGACCTCTCCTCCCGCTTTCTTTAATATATTTGAACTTTAGTCGGACATTCAAACCTTCTTGCAGCTGAACCACCTCCGCTCCCTGTTTTGATCATATATGGTCTGGCAATACTACCTTTTCTTACCCGTTTGTGAGTAATTATGGCTGGACATTCACACCTACTTGCAGCCGAACACAACCTCTCTCGCTTTTGATGATGTATGGACCGGCATTTTTACCTTTTCTAACACATTTTCAGCAATTATGGTCCGAGATTCACAGCTACTCACAACCGAACAACTCCGCTCCCGCATTTGATGATGTATAGTCGGGCATTCTCACCCTTTCTCATCAGCTTTTTGCAAATTATGATCTGACATTCACACCTACTTGCAGTCGAAAAGCTCTGCTCCCGCTTTTGATTATGTTTGGTTGGATATTCGAACCTTTTCTTAACTGCTTTTTACATATTTTGGTTGGACGTTCACACCTTCTTGTAGCCGAACACTTCCACTCCTGCTTTTGATGATGTATGGTTGGGCATTCACACCTTTTTTTTGCCCATTTTTCAGGAATTATGGGTGGACATTCACACCTTGCAGCTGAACACCTCCTATCCCACTTATGATCATGTGCGGTTTGATTTTCGAAAAGTTTCTTTCATGTTTTCTAGCAATTATTGATTGACATGTAGACCTTCTTGCAGCTGAACACCTCCGCTCCCGCTTTTGATCATACATTGTCAGGCATTCGCACCTTGTCTTACCCACTTTTTACAAACTTTAGTCGAACAGTCACACCTACTTGCAGCCGAACACAACCTCTCTCGCTTTGATGATGTATGGACCGGCATTCTTACCTTTTCTAACACATTTTTCAGCAATTATGGTCGGAGATTCACACCTACTCACAGCCGAACAACTCCGCTCCCGCATTTGATGGTGTATAGTCGGGCATTCTCACCCTTTCTCATCAGCTTTTTGCAAATTATGATCTGACATTCACACCTACTTGCAGTCGAACAGCTCTGCTCCCGGTTTTGATTATGTTTGGTTGGATATTCGAACCTTTTCTTAACTGCTTTTTACCAACTATGGTTGGACATTCACACCTTCTTACAGCAGAACACCTCCGCTCCCTGTTTTGATTATGTATGGTTTGACATTCGCACCTTCTCTCACCCGCCTTTTACTATGGTCGGCCATTCACAGCTTCCTCTCCACCATACTTGTATGGTGGGATATTCACACCCACTTGCATCCGAAGACCTCCGCCCCCACTGTTGTTGATATTTAGTCGGTCATTCGCACCTTACCCGCTTTTGGCAAACTATGGCCTTCTTGCAGCCAAACACCTCTGATCTCGCTTTTGATGATGTAAGGTTGGGCATTGAGACATTGCTTCACCTGCTTTTCACCAAATATAGTCGGACATTCACACCTTCTTGCAGCCGAACACTTCCGCTTTTAGTGTTCTATGAGGCATTCACATATTTTTTTTCACCGTATTTTATAGATTATGGTTGGAAATTCTCACCCACTCTCATCCGAAGACCTCTCCTCCCGCTTTTGTTAATATATAGTCGGGCATTCGAACCTTTTCTTACCCGCTTTTTACAAATTATGGTCGAACATTCACACCTACTTGCAGCTGAATACTTCCGCTCCACCTTTTAGGTATGTTTGGTTGGCATTTGCACCTCTTTTTATACTGATTGCTGAAGATTAAGTTGTTCTTTCTCAAACTACAAATTTTTTTTAATTGTTGAAACTTGATTTGAAGTGGATAAATAAGGAGGACAAACAGTTTTAAGTCAGGCTGATAGAAGGAATTAATTTTATAGCAAAATCTGTATTTTGTCATATGTCGAGAGATGCTTATTGCTGAAGAAGTTCTTTCTCATTCTACAAAGTACAACGTTGTTTATCGTTGAAACTTGATTAGACATGAATAAATATGAAGGACAAAGCAGTCTTAACTTGGTTTGAGTTAATGAATTCGTTTTATAGGAGAATCCGAATTCGTGCATAACTCATAAAATAGAGCTTATTTTCGGATTCCTGAAGAATGAGTCTGGTTCTTTCTCATAATACAAAGTTTGTTGTTTATTGTTGAAACTTCATCAGAAGTGAAGAAATAAATGAATGCCTATCAACAAATGTGGGATCTAAACTCTAGTGCTTCCTCTAAAATAATTTCCTTTCTCAATTTAGAAATGTGTGTGTGTAAGTCACAACACCCGTGACACCAAAACGGCTTTCTTTTCTCTACACTCTGCACTATGAGCACACACACCAAATCAGAAAGGCTTTTTTCTCTCTTTTCTACATTATGGACTGTGGGGACACAAAACCGCTCTCTCTCTTTTTTTTTTTTTATCGTGTGCCAGGGCGTTGTCTCACGTATTAGATTATGCTTAAGATACGACTGGGTTTATCAGTCACATCAGAATCCATACATACTGATCCTCCCGTAATAAAATGGTCGGATCTTATCAAACACACTTTGTTTCTTGTGACAATCAAGTCAGCGAAACAGCGTATACACGTCAAGACACTGAATCAAGTTTGCCACAAGAACTCATAAGTTTGGCAGTATTGCTCTGCCGTCAGCAATCATACACCCATTTTATTTTCGTGAGACATGTGCAAGCACCTGTTCATCTACTGTTCTATCAATATGAATTAGTGATCTATTATCAATAAGGATACTTCTACAACTACTATCAAAGTATGTCCGGACTTCTTATGTTGTCAGTTGCTATATATGAATAAGTGGGTAGCTACTGACAAGCATTAAGCATGTCACACAGCCCAAACATATAACATTTCAGGACACACCACACAGTTAACAACCACAGTGAAGCGTGTCAAAGCCCAAACATGTAACATTCAACAGGACACTTACACAACACATTCAAATCAAACAGTCAGACAACATACAAGAACATATACCCCAGCCGGCATTGCTCCCTGCCTATTTTCGTACAGCACACTATGTGTGCGCACACCTTTATTCACAAACTCTTCAACTTATACTCTTTTACCGAAGCTGCTACAGCTCGATTGGCCGAATACCCTTTGATCCTATTTCGGTGAATTTGACATCTGCCTTACATATAACAGATTAGCGGTTTAGCAGTTTTAATTTAGTATGAGTGAAGGAATTCATTTTATAGCAAAATCCGAAATCGTGAAGAACTCATGAAAGTAAGCTTATTCTCGGATTCCTGAAACTTTAGATTTGCTCTTTCTTTTACTGCAAAGTACAACGTTGTTTTTTTTGTTTAAATCTTTCTAGACATGGTAAATATTAAGGACAAAGCAGTTTTCACATAGTTTGAGTGAAGGAATTAATTTTATGGATAAAATCCCAAGAGTCTGCTGAGAAAAGAGAGTGAATGCGAAGTAGACTTTAACACGGCTATGGGAGCGAGCCGAGTGTGGGCTAACCGGGAGAATTGCTTGAAAGAAACGCGACACCGAATGAGCGATCAGAACAAAGCCTCAATACGGGATTCTCGTGGTGTTTTTGTTGCTGCCTTGTCTTTTGCACAGAGTAAAAGACAAGGCAGCCATCGAATAGGGCCCGATTGTTCCTAGTTGGTCAGCCGAGGAGCAAGGGGGGGGGGGGCAAGCGTCTCAACCAAGCAAAGCTCACCATGGGGAAGGTGGCTATGCCAACAAGCCTGATGCCCTGCTCCCGCAGTGACGGATAATCGTACTCTGGTTTCTCTTCATAACGTACAAGTCTTTCGCCTTTTACTAAAGATTTCTGTGGAGAGCAGCACTAATGAGTTGTTTCTATTTTTGGCAGGCTTTACCTTTGCGGGTGAAGCCCTTTCTGTCTGTGCAAAAGAAATCTTCTTACTGTGCAGAGTGACTTCTCTGAGTAGAGTCGCCTTACTTGTTGCGACTGTGCCGATGTTCGAAGCTGGAGTGCAAAGTTGTTGCTTGAATGGTGCTTGCTGGAGCGTGCGGGAGTGCAAAGTTATACCATTTAAAAGGGCTGAAGAGTGCTCAGTGCAGCGGGTGGGCGACACTCTGGCCACCTTGAAAACCGAGGTTACATCCACTACCAGGGGCAGCCCAAGTTCTGCCGCAAGTGTGGTGAGCATGGGCACCTGGTTGAGGCTTGTACCAAGGTGTTATGTGGGAAGAGCAGAGAAATTGGGCAAACTTTTGGAGAGTGTCCAAATGGCAGGAAATGTAATCTCTGTGGAGAATTAAATCACCTCTTCAGAGATTGCCCTAAATCTTTTGCCAACAAATTAAAGACGGTAAAGCCACAGTCAAGCCAACAAAGAGAAGGACCAAAGGTGGCAGTTGGTGAACAAAGTGAAGAGGTTGACCCAATAAATTCAAACTTCCCGCCAAAAGCTTGGATTGGAAGTGAGGAGCAAAAAGGGGAGGGGCCTGTAGAGGCCTCACCACTCAGTGTTGAAGTCTGTGAGAATTCACAGGCAGAGGGTGGAGCTACGCTAAATGAGGAGGAAGAGCAGACAGGTGAGTCTAGTGAAGATACTCACCTCCCCGAAGGTCAACAGCCGAAGAGGACGGCATCTGAGCCTCTGATTCCCCAGTGGTATCAGAGAAGAGGGGAAGGGTTAGGTCCCTTTCAGACAGTTCTTCAGTGGAAGAACCTAGAGTCTTCCCCTCCGACTCACCAAATGAGGTCTCCTTTTTAACTTCAGCTCTGCAATCAACCCCCAGGGACTCAAAGTTAAATGCAACATTGCGTCAGAGGCCAACACCGAGAGTCCGAAAAGGAAATATAGATCACCCTACTCACTTTTCACCTAAAGAAATGAAGGAAGAGCTAGTTTCCCAAGAAATAACCTGTGTGTAATTTGTTTTGATAACTTAGAAAAACGAAAATGACATACCTACTTTCCTTTATGCTTTTAATGGTTCTCACCTTCTCAACACTAAATGTGAGAAGTGTGAAATCAAAGACAAGAGCCCAGAGTATTTTATCCTTCTTAGACTCCATTAAATCAGATGTGTTTTTAATACAAGAATGTGTACTACCTTTTTTAAAAAACCATAGACAATGGGAGGAAATGTGGCCCCATTTATCGATATGGAGTGGCTCAAATCAAAATAAAAATGATGGTGTGGCCATTCTAATTAAAAATCCGCATGTTCTGGTGAAAGGTAGCACAGTGGTGAGAGACGGACGGGCACTTTTAGCACACTTGAATTTTATGGGGCAAGACTTTAACCTCTTAAATATTTATGGTTTCAATGGAAAAAATGAAAGGTATGACCTTTTAGAAGATATACAGCTTTACATGCTAGGGCAAGTACCTTTAGTTGTAGGAGGGGATTTTAACTGTATCTTGAGCAGGAAAGATAGAAAAAGAGCAGGGGTAGATTTTAAAGTGGATAAGACTTCGATTTTACTTCAGGGCATATGCAGGGATTTTAAGCTTACTGACTGTTTTAAAACCATGCATCCCAGAGAGGAGGGCTTCACCTGGTTTAGTCATGATGGCACCAGAGCCTCTCGCATTGATTATTTCTTTACTAGAGATTGCCCACCCACTGATGTTAGATTAACCCCTGTTTTCTTTTCAGACCACCTTATGCTCTCCTGCACCCTTTCACCCCCTTCTGGTGTGACGGTAGGAAGTGGTCTGTGGAAACTCAACTGTTCCCTGTTGGAGGATGAAATCATAGTCAGTCAGTACAGGGAATGTTATAAAGAGTGGCAGACCCTTCAAGACCTCTACGAAACACATGCACAATGGTGGGAAATGGTGAAGGAAACGACCCAGACTTTTTTTAAACAGCAAGGTAAACGTAAAAAAAGGAAAGAGAATAGATGTATGATGGGACTACATAAACGCTTACAGCGCTACTTTAAACTAAATCAGTGTGGCATAGACTTTAAAGAAGAAATCAAAGATGTCAAAAAGGAAATGTCAGTTTTAGCAGAAATAAAGAGTAAAGGAATTTTTGTAAGAAGCAGGGAGCAGGAAATTGAGGAAGGTGAAAAAGAAAGAAAGTTATAAATAAAAAGGAGTGTATTCAAAATCTTAAAAGAGAAGATGGGTTTTTAACAAAATCCACACAAGAGATGATTGAAACTGTACATACCTTTTATAGTAACATGTACAAAGAGAAACCAGTGCACTTGGAAACATCGGCAGAAATCTTAAAATTCGTTGACAAAACCGTAAAAGAGAATGCACACTTGACACAGAATTTTACTGCTTTAGAGTTAAAAAAATGCCTAACAGGTTTTAAGAGAAGTCGAGCTCCGGGTTTAGACGGGCTTCCTGCAGAATTCTATCTGACCTATTGGGACCTTTTATCATCAGACATTTTAGATGTTTTTAAAGATTTTGAAAAACTCGACCGACTGCCTGACAGTTTTAGAGTGGGAATAGTGACTCTACTTTATAAAAAAAATGATAAGACTGACCTAAAGAATTGGAGGCCCATCACACTTTTAAACTTTGACTGTAAACTTTTTAGTAAGGTTTTAGCGACACGGATGTCCTCTGTTTTAGAGGAGGTAATTCACCCAGACCAAGCTTGTGCCATCTCAGGGAGACAACTCACCGACAGCCTCATACTGATTCGAGACATCATTGATTACGCTAGAGACAGAAACACCTGGCTTGTCATCTTAAATTTAGACTTTGAAAAAGCATTTGATCGGGTCTCGCATCAATATCTCTTTCAGGTGTTGCAGCCATCGAAAAGGGCCCGATTGTTCCTACTTGGTGAGCTTTGCTTGGTTGAGACCCTTGCCCCCCCCCCCCCCCCCCCCCCCCCCCGCTCCTCGGCTGACCAAGTAGAAACAATCTATTCGATGGCTGCCTTGTCTTTTACTCTGTGCAAAAGACAAGGCAGCCACAAACACCACGGGAACACCGTATTGAGGCTTTGTTCTGACCACTCATTCGGTGTCGCGTTTCTTTCAAGCAATTCTCCCGGTTAGCCCGCACTCGGCTCGCTCCCAGAGCCGTGTTAAAGTCCACTTCGCATTCCCTCTCTTTTCTCAGCAGATTAAAAGAAAGTTTCATCTTGGGCTCCCTTAAACTTCCATCCTGCACCGCTGTTTGCTTTTTCACAAGAGCAGAGGAGAGCGCACCGTTCCCAGCGGCACTGCAGTACCGGGTCGAGGCTTGGAGTGAACGGAGCAAGCTTCTTTTTCAACTCCTATTCTTAAAAATCCATTTAATATGTTGTCCTCGTATAGAGGACATATTAAACTGATAAGAACGGATACTACACTTGATCTTAGCCAAAAGGCCGAGAAGCGATAACTGTCCACTGATGGCTGCCTTGTCTTTTACTCTATGCAAAAGACAAGGCAGCAACAAAAACACCACGAGAATCCCGTATTGAGGCTTTGTTCTGACCTCTCATTCGGTGTCGCGTTTCTTTCAAGCAATTCTCCCGGTTAGCCGACACTCGGCTCGCTCCCATAGCCGTGTTAAAGTCTACTTCGCATTCACTCTCTTTTCTCTGCAGACTCTTGGGATTTTATCTATAAAATTAATTCCTTCACTCAAACTATGTGAAAACTGCTTTGTCGTTCATATTTACCATGTCTAGAAAGATTTAAACAAAAAAAAACAACTTTGTACTTTGCAGTAAAAGAAAGAGCAAATCTAAAGTTTCAGGAATCCGAGAATAAGCTTACTTTCATGAGTGCTTCACGATTTCGGATTTTGCTATA
This sequence comes from Leuresthes tenuis, assembly GCF_036924035.1. NCBI lineage: Eukaryota > Metazoa > Chordata > Actinopteri > Atheriniformes > Atherinopsidae > Leuresthes > Leuresthes tenuis. The sequence continues at coordinate 189,922 of NW_027325419.1, read as the reverse complement.
AAATGAATTCCTTCACTCAAACTAAATTAAAACTGCTAAACCGCTAATCTGTTACATGTAAGGCAGATGTCAAATTCACCGAAATAGGATCTAAGGGTATTCGGCCAATCGAGCTGTAGCAGCTTCGGTAAAAGAGTATAAGTTGAAGAGTTTGTGAATAAAGGTGTGCGCACACATAGTGAGCTGTACGAAAATAGGCAGGGAGCAATGCCGGCTGGGGTATATGTTCTTGTATGTTGTCTGACTGTTTGATTTGAATGTGTTGTGTAAGTGTCCTGTTGAATGTTTGGGCTTTGACACTTCACTGTGGTTGTTAACTGTGTGGTGTGTCCTGAAATGTTATATGTTTGGGCTGTGTGACATGCTTAATGCTTGTCAGTAGCTACCCACTTATTCATATATAGCAACTGACAACATAAGAAGTCTGGACATACTTTGATAGTAGTTGTAGAAGTATCCTTATTGATAATAGATAAACTAATTCATAGTGATAGAACAGTAGATGAACAGGTGCCTGCACGTCTCACGAAAATAAAATGGGTGTATGATTGCTGACGGCAGAGCAATACTGCCAAACTTATGAGTTCTTGTGGCAAACTTGATTCAGTGTCTTGACATGTATACGCTGTTTCGCTGACTTGATTGTCACAAGAAACAAAGTGTGTTTGATAAGATCCGACCATTTTATTACGGGAGGATCAGTATGTATGGATTCTGATGTGACTGATAAACCCATTCGTATCTTAAGCATAATCTAATACGTGAGACAACGCCCTGGCACACAATCAAAAAAAAAAAGAGAGAGCGGTTTTGTGTCCCCACAGTCCATAATGTAGAAAAGAGAGAAAAAAGCCTTTCTGATTTGGTGTGTGTGCTCATAGTGCAGAGTGTAGAGAAAAGAGAGAAAAGAAAGCCGTTTTGGTGTCACGGGTGTTGTGACTTACACACACACATTTCTGAATTGAGAAAAGAAATTATTTTAGAGGAAACAGTAGAGTTTAGATCCCACATTTGTTGATAGGCATTCATTTATTTCTTCACTTCTGATGAAGTTTCAACAATAAACAACAAACTTTGTATTATGAGAAAGAACCAGACTCATTCTTCAGGAATCCGAAAATAAGCACGAATTCGGATTCTCCTATAAAACGAATTAATTAACTCAAACCAAGTTAAGACTGCTTTGTCCTTCATATTTATTCATGTCTAATCAAGTTTCAACGATAAACAACGTTGTACTTTGTAGAATGAGAAAGAACTTCTTCAGCAATAAGCATCTCTCGACATATGACGAAATACAGATTTTGCTATAAAATTAATTCCTTCTATCAGCGTGACTTAAAACTGTTTGTCCTCCTTATTTATCCACTTCAAATCAAGTTTCAACAATTAAAAAAAAATTGTAGTTTGAGAAAGAACAACTTAATCTTCAGCAATCAGTATAAAAAGAGGGTAACAAAAGGTGCAAATGCCAACCATACATCACTAAAAGGTGGAGCGGAAGTATTCAGCTGCAAGTAGGTGTGAATGTTCGACCATAATTTGTAAAAAGTGGGTAAGAAAAGGTTCGAATGCCCGACTAAATATTAACAAAAGCGGGAGGAGAGGTCTTCGGATGAGAGTGGGTGAGAATTTCCTACCATACAAGTATGGTGGAGAGGAAGCTGTGATTGGCCGACAATAGTAAAAAGCAGGTGAGAAAAGGTGCGAATGTCAAAACATACATGATCAAAACAGGGAGCGGAGGTGTTTGGCTGCGACAAGGTGTGAATGTCCACCCATAATTAATGAAAAACGGGCAACAAGTAGGTTCGAATGCCCAACCATACATCATCAAAAGCAGGAGTGGATGTGTTCGGCTTCAAGAAGGTATGAATGTCCATCAATAATTGCTATAAAACATGAAAGAAAATTTTCGAATATCAAACCGCACATAATCATAAGCGGGAGAGGAGGTGTTCCGCTGCAAGAAGGTGTGAATATCCACCCATAATTACTGAAAAATGGGTAAGAAAAGGTGCGAATGCCCAACCATACATCATCAAAAGCAGGAGTGGATGTGTTCGGCTACAAGAAGGTTTGAATGTCCGACCATAGTTTGTAAAAAGCGGGTAAGAACAGGTTTGTATAACCGACTGTACACAATCAAAAGAGGGAGCGGAGTTGTTCAGCTACAAGAAGGTGTGAAAGTCCGACCATGGTTCGTAAAAAGCGGGTAAGAAAAGGTTCGTATGCCCGAATATACACCATCAAATGCGGGAGCGGAGGTGTTCGGCTGTGAGTAGGTGTGAATCTCCAACCATAATTGTTGAAAAATGTGTTAAGGTAAAGGTAAAAATGCCGGTCCATACATCATCAAAAGCGGGAGAGGTGGTTTTTTGCACCGTACTTGCAGTCGAACAGCTCTGCTCCCGCTTTTGATTATGTTTGGTTGGGCATTCGAACCTTTTCTTAACTGCTTTTTACAAACCATGGTCGGACTTTCACACCTTCTTGTAGCCGAACAACTCCGCTCCCGCTATTGATGATGTATAGTCGGGCATTCTCACCCTTTCTCATCAGCTTTTTGCAAATTATGATCTGACATTCACACCTACTTGCAGTCGAACAGCTCTGCTCCCGCTTTTGATTATGTTTGGTTGGATATTCGAACCTTTTCTTAACTTCTTTTTACATATTTTGGTTGGACGTTCACACCTTCTTGTAGCCGAACACTTCCACTCCTGCTTTTGATGATGTATGGTTGGGCATTCACACCTTTTTTTTGCCCATTTTTCAGGAATTATGGGTGGACATTCACACCTTGCAGCTGAACACCTCCTATCCCACTTATGATCATGTGCGGTTTGATTTTCGAAAAGTTTCTTTCATGTTTTCTAGCAATTATTGATGGACATGTAGACCTTCTTGCAGCTGAACACCTCCGCTCCCGCTTTTGATCATACATTGTCAGGCATTCGCACCTTGTCTTACCCACATTTACAAACTTTAGTCGAACAGTCACACCTTTTTGCAGCCGAACACCACCTCTCCCGCTTTTGATGATGTATGGTCCAGCATTCTTACCTTTTCTAACACATTCTTCAGCAATTATGGTCGGACATTCACACCTACTCAGAGCCGAACACCTCCGCTCCCGCATTTGATGGTGTATAGTCGGGCATTCTCACCCTTTCTCATCAGCTTTTTACAAATTATGATCTGACATTCACACCTGCTTTTGATAATGTATTGTTAGGCATTCGCACCTTTTTTTTTACCCATTTTTCATGAATTATGGGTGGACATTCACACCTTCTTGCAGCCGAACACCTCCTCTCCCGCTTATGATCATGTGCGGTTTGATATTCGAAAATTTACTTTCTTGTTTTAAAGCAATTATTGATGGACATTCAAACCATCTTTTTGATGGTGTATAGTCGGGCTCTCGAGCCTTTTCTTCCCGGTTTTTACAAACCATGGTCGGACTTTCACACCTTCTTGTAGCCGAACAACTCCGCTCCCGCTATTGATTGTGTACAGTCGGGTATTTAAACCTTTTCTTACCCGCTTTTTACCAACTATGGTCGGACATTCACACCGTCTTACAGCGGAACACCTCTGCTCCCGCTTTTGATGGTGTATAGTCGGGCATTCGAACCTTTTCTTACCCGCTTTTTACAAACTATGGTGGGACATTCAAACCTTCTTGTATCCGAAAACCTCCGCTCTCTCTTTTGATCATACATTGTCGGACATTCGCACCTTTTCTTACCCGCTTTTTACAAACCATGGTCGGACTTTCACATCTTCTTGTAGCCGAACACATCCGCTCCCGCTATTGATTGTGTACAGTCGGGTATTTTAACCTTTTCTTACCCGCTTTTTACCAAGTATGGTCGGACATTCACACCTTCGTACAGCGGAACACCTCCGCTCCCTCTTTTGATGGTGTCTGTTCGGGCATTCAAACCTTTTCTTACACGCTTTTGGCAAACTATGGCCTTCTTGCAGCCAAACACCTCTGATCTCGCTTTTGATGATGTAAGGTTGGGCATTCAGACCTTGCTTCACCTGCTTTTCACCAAATATAGTCGGACATTCACACCTTCTTGCAGCCGAACACTTCCGCTCCACCTTTTAGTGTTCTATCACACCTTTTTTTCACCGCATTTTATATATTATGGTCGGAAATTTTCAACCACTCTCATCGGAAGACCTCTCCTCCCGCTTTTGTTAATATATTTGAACTTTAGTCGGACATTCAAACCTTCTTGCAGCTGAACCACCTCCGCTCCCTGTTTTGATCATATATGGTCTGTCAATACTACCTTTTCTTACCCGTTTGTGAGTAATTATGGCTGGACATTCACACCTACTTGCAGCCGAACACAACCTCTCTCGATTTTGATGATGTATGGACCGGCATTCTTACCTTTTCTAACACATTTTTCAGCAATTATGGTCGGAGATTCACACCTACACACAGCCGAACAACTCCGCTCCCGCATTTGATGGTGTATAGTCGGGCATTCTCACCCTTTCTCATCAGCTTTTTGCAAATTATGATCTGACATTCACACCTACTTGCAGTCGAACAGCTCTGCTCCCGCTTTTGATTATGTTTGGTTGGATATTCGAACCTTTTCTTAACTTCTTTTTACATATTTTGGTTGGACGTTCACACCTTCTTGTAGCCGAACACTTCCACTCCTGATTTTGATGATGTATCGTTGGGCATTCACACCTTTTTTTTGCCCATTTTTCAGGAATTATGGGTGGACATTCACACCTTGCAGCTGAACACCTCCTATCCCACTTATGATCATGTGCGGTTTGATTTTCGAAAAGTTTCTTTCATGTTTTCTAGCAATTATTGATGGACATGTAGACCTTCTTGCAGCTGAACACCTCCGCTCCCGCTTTTGATCATACATTGTCAGGCATTCGCACCTTGTCTTACCCACTTTTTACAAACTTTAGTCGAACAGTCAAACCTTTTTGCAGCCGAACACCACCTCTACCGCTTTTGATGATGTATGGTCCAGCATTCTTACCTTTTCTAACACATTCTTCAGCAATTATGGTCGGATATTCACACCTACTCAGAGCCGAACACCTCCGCTCCCGCAGTTGATGGTCTATAGTCGGGCATTCTACAGCGGAAAAGACTCATTCTTATGTTTGGTTAGATATTCAAACCTTTTCTTAACTGCTTTTTACAAACTTTGGTCGGACGTTCACAGTATCTTGCAGCCGAACACCTCCGCTTCCGCTTTTGATGGTGTATATTCGGGCATACGAACCTTTTCTTACCCGCTTTTTACAAACCAAGGTCGGACTTTCACACCTTCTCTTAGCTGAACAACTCCGCTCCCTCTTTTGATTGTGTACAGTCGGGTAATTTAACCTTTTCTTACCCGCTTTTTACCATCTATGGTCGGACATTCACACCGTCTTACAGCGGAAAAACTCCGCTCCCTCTTTTGATGATGTATGGTTAGGCATTCGCACCTTTTCTTACCCATTTTTCAGTAATTATGGGTAGACATTCATACCTTCTTGCAGCTGAAATCCTCCTCTCCTGCTTATGATCATGTGCAGTTTGATATTTGAAAATTTTCTTTCATGTTTTCTAGCAATTATTGATGGACATTCAGACCGTCTTGAAGCTGAACACCTCCGCTCCCACTTTTGATGGTGTATAGTCGGGCTTTCGAGCCTTTTCTTCCCCGGTTTTTACAAATTATGGTTGGACATTCAGACCTTCTTGCAGCCGAAAACCTCCACTCCCTCTTTTGATCATACATTGTCGGGCATTCGCACCTTTTCTTACCCGCTTTTTAAAAACCATGGTCGGACTTTCACACCTTCTTGTAGCCGAACAACTCTGCTCCCGCTATTGATTGTGTACAGTCGGGTATTTTAACCTTTTCTTACCCGCTTTTTACCAACTATTGTTGGACATTCACACCGTCTTACAGCGGAACACCTCCGCTCCCTCTTTTGATGGTGTATGTTCGGGCACTCGAACCTTTTCTTACCCGCTTTTTACAAACTATGGTCAGACATTCAAACCTTCTTGTAGCCGAATACATCCACTCCTGCTTTTGATGATGGGTATTCAAACCTACTTGTTGCCCGATTTTCATTAATTATGGGTGGACATACACACCTTGTCGCAGCCAAACACCTCCGCTCCCTGTTTTGATCATGTATGATTGGACATTCGCACCTTTTCTCACCCGCTTTTTACTATGGTCGGCCATTCACAGCTTCCTCTCCACCATACTTGTATGGTGGGATATTCACACCCACTTGCATCCGAAGACATCCGCCCCCACTTTTGTTGATATTTAGTCGGTCATTCGCAGCTTACCCGCTTTTGGCAAACTATGGCCTTCTTGCAGCCAAACACCTCTGATCTCGTTTTTGATGATGTAAGGTTGGGCATTCAGACCTTGCTTCACCTGCTTTTCACCAAATATAGTCGAACAGTCACACCTTCTTGCAGCCGAACACTTCTGCTCCACCTTTTAGTGTTCTATGGGGTATTCACACCTTTTTTTTCACCGCATTTTATTGATTATGGTTGGAAATTCTCACCCACTCTTATCCGAAGACCTCTCCTCCTGCTTTTGTTAATATATAGTCGAGCATTCAAACCTTTTCTTACCCGCTTTTTACAAATTATGGTCGAACATTCACACCTACTTGCAGCCGAACACCTCCGCTCCCGCTTTTGATGGTGTATAGTCGGGCTTTCGAGCCTTTTCTTCCCCGGTTTTTACAAATTATGGTTGTACATTCAGACCTTGCAGCCGAAAACCTCCGCTCCCTCATTTGATCATACATTGTCAGGCATTCGCACCTTGTCTTACCCGCTTTTTATAAACTTTAGTCAGACATTCACACCTTGCAGCTGAACCACCTCCGCTCCCTGTTTTGATAATGTATGGTCTGGCAATACTACCTTTTCTTACCGGTTTGTGAGTAATTATGGCTGGACATTCACACCTACTTGCAGCCGAACACCACTTTTCCCGCTTTTGATGATGTATGGTCTGGCATTCTTGTCTTTTCTAACACATTTTTCAGCAATTATGGTTTGACATTCACACCTACTCACAGCCGAACACTTCCGCTCCCGCATTTGATGGTGTATAGTCGGGCATTCTCACCCTTTCTCATCAGCTTTTTGCAAATTATGATCTGACATTCACACCTACTTGCAGTCGAACAGCTCTGCTCCCGCTTTTGATTATGTTTGGTTGGATATTCGAAACTTTTCTTCACTGCTTTTTACAAACTTTGGTCGGACGTTCACACCTTCTCTCAGCCGAACACCTCCGCTTCCGCTTTTGATGGTATATATTCGGGCATTCGAACCTTTTCTTACCCGCTTTTTACAAACCATGGTCGGACTTTCACACCTTCTTGCAGCCGAACAACTCCGCTCCCGCTATTGATTGTGTACAGTCGGGTATTTTAACCTTTTCTTACCCGCTTTTTACCAACTATTGTTGGACATTCACACCGTCTTACAGCGGAACACCTCCGCTCCCTCTTTTGATGGTGTATGTTCGGGAATTCGAACCTTTTCTTACCGGCATTTTACGAACTATGGTCGGACATTCAAACCTTCTTTTAGCCGAACACATCCACTCCTGCTTTTGATGATGTATGGTTGAGCATTCGCACCTTTTCTTACCCATTTTTTACAAACTATGGTCGGACATTCACACCTTCTTGCAGCTGAACACCTCCTCTCCCGCTTATGATGATGTGTGGTTTGATATTCGAAAATTTTCTTTCATGTTTTCTAGCAATTATTGATGGACATTCAGACCTTCTTGCAGCTGAAAACCTCCGCTCCCGCTTTTGATGATATATAGTCGGGCTTTCGAGCCTTTTCTTCCCCGGTTTTTACAAAATTATTGTTGGACATTCAGACCTTCTTACAGCCGAAAACCTCCGCTCCCTCTTTTGATCATACATTGTCGGGCATTCGCACCTTCTCTTACCCGCTTTTTACAAACCAGGGTCGGACTTTCACACCTTTTAGTAGCCGAACAACTCCGCTCCCGCTATTTATTGTGTACAGTCGGGTATTTTCACCTTTTCTTACCCGCTTTTTACCAACTATGATCAGACATTCACACCTTCTTACAGTGGAACACCTCCGCTCCCTCTTTTGATGGTGTATGTTCGGGCATTCGAACCTTTTCTTACCCGCTTTTTACAAACTATGGTCGGACATTAAAACCTTCTTGTAGCCGAACACATCCACTCCTGCTTTTGATGATGTATGGTTGGGCATTCGTACCTTTTCTTACCCATTTTGCAGTAATTATGGGTGGACATTCACACCTTTTTGCATTTTAACACCTCCTCTCCCGCTTATGATCATGTGCGGTTTGATATTCGAAAATTCTCTTCCATGTTTTCTAGCAATTATTGATGGACATTCAGACCTTCTTGCAGCTGAACACCTCCGCTCTAGCTGTTGATGGTGTATAGTCGGGCTTTTGAGCCTTTTCTTCCCCGATTTTTACAAATTATGGATGGACATTCAGACCTTCTTTCAGCCGAAAACCTCCACTCCCTCTTTTGATCTTACATTGTCGGGCATTCGCACCTTTTCTTACCCGCTTTTTACAATTCATGGTCAGACTTTCACACCTTTTAGTAGCGGAACAACTCTGCTCCCGCTATTGATTGTGTACAATCGGGTATTTTAACCTTTTCTTACCTGCTTTTTGCCAACTATGGTCGGACATTCACACCTTCTTACAGCGGAACACCTCCGCTCCCTCCTTTGATGGTGTATGTTCGGGCATTCAAACCTTTTCTTACCCGCTTTTTACAAACTATGGTCAGACATTCACACCTTCTTGCAGCCGAACACTTCCGCTCTACCTTTTAGTGGTCTATGGGGTATTCACACCTTTTTTTTCACCGCATTTTATAGATTATGGTTGTAAATTCTCACCCACTCTTATCCGAAGACCTCTCCTCCTGCTTTGGTTAATATATAGTCGGGCATTCGAACCTTTTCTTACCCGCTTGTTACAAATTATGGTCGAACATTCACACCTACTTGCAGCCGAACACCTCCGCTCCCGCTTTTGATGGTGAATAGTCGGGCTTTCGAGCCTTTTCTTCCCCGGTTTTTACAAATTATGGTTGGACATTCAGACCTTGCAGTCGAAAACCTCCGCTCCCTCTTTTGATCATACATTGTCAGGCATTCGCACCTACTTGCAGCCGAATACTTCCGCTCCACCTTTTAGTGATGTATGGTTGGCATTTGCACCTTTTCTTACCCTTTCTTACCCTACTGATTGCTTAAGATTAAGTTGTTTTTTCTCAAACTACAACATTTTTTTAATTGTTGAAACTTGATTTGAAGTGGATAAATAAGGAGGACAAACAGTTTTAAGTCAGGCTGATAGAAGGTATTAATTTTATAGCAAAATCTGTATTTCGTCATATGTCGAGAGATGCTTATTGCTGAAGAAGTACAAAGTACAACGTTGTTTATCGTTGAAACTTGATTAGACATGAATAAATATGAAGGACAAAGCAGTCTTAACTTGGTTAGAGTTAAGGAATTCGTTTTATAGGAGAATCCGAATTCGTGCATAACTCGTAAAATAGAGCTTATTTTCGGATTCCTGAAGAATGAGTCTGGTTCTTTCTCATAATACAAAGTTTGTTGTTTATTGTTGAAACTTCATCAGAAGTGAAGAAATAAATGAATGCCTATCAACAAATGTGGGATCTAAACTCTAGTGCTTCCTCTAAAATAATTTCCTTTCTCAATTCAGAAATGTGTGTGTGTAAGTCACAACACCCGTGACACCAAAACGGCTTTCTTTTCTCTCTTTTCTCTACACTCTGCACTGTGAGCACACACACCAAATCAGAAAGGCTTTTTTCTCTCTTTTCTACATTATAGACTGTGGGGACACAAAACCGCTCTCTCTTTTTTTTTTTGATTGTGTGCCAGGGCGTTGTCTTACGTATTAGATTATGCTTACGATACGAATGGGTTTATCAGTCACATCAGAATCCATACATACTGATCCTCCCGTAATAAAATGGTCGGATCTTATCAAACACACTTTGTTTCTTGTGACAATCAAGTCAGCGAAACAGCGTATACACGTCAAGACACTGAATCAAGTTTGCCACAAGAACTCATAAGTTTGGCAGTATTGCTCTGCCGTCAGCAATCATACACCCATTTTATTTTCGTGAGACATGTGCAGGCACCTGTTCATCTACTGTTCTATCACTATGAATTAGTTTATCTATTATTAATAAGGATACTTCTACAACTACTATCAAAGTATGTCCAGACTTCTTATGTTGTCAGTTGCTATATATGAATAAGTGGGTAGCTACTGACAAGCATTAAGCATGTCACACAGCCCAAACATATAACATTTCAGGACACACCACACAGTTAACAACCACAGTGAAGTGTCAAAGCCCAAACATGTAACATTCAACAGGACACTTACACAACACATTCAAATCAAACAGTCAGACAACATACAAGAACATATACCCCAGCCGGCATTGCTCCCTGCCTATTTTCCTACAGCTCACTATGTGTGCGCACACCTTTATTCACAAACTCTTCAACTTATACTCTTTTACCAAAGCTGCTACAGCTCGATTGGCCGAATACCCTTAGATCCTATTTCGGTGAATTTGACATCTGCCTTACATGTAACAGATTAGCGGTTTAGTAGTTTTAATTTAGTTTGAGTGAAGGAATTCATTTTATAGCAAAATCCGAAATCGTGAAGAACTCATGAAAGTAAGCTTATTTTCGGATTCCTGAAACTTTAGATTTGCTCTTTCTTTTACTGCAAAGTACAACGTTGTTTTTTTTTTGTTTAAATCTTTCTAGACATGGTAAATATGAAGGACAAAGCAGTTTTAACATAGTTTGAGTGAAGGAATTCATTTTATAGATAAAATCCCAAGAGTCTGCTGAGAAAAGAGAGTGAATGCGAAGTAGACTTTAACACGGCTCTGGGAGCGAGCCGAGTGTGGGCTGACCGGGAGAATTGCTTGAAAGAAACGCGACACCGAATGAGCGGTCAGAACAAAGCCTCAATACGGTGTTCCCGTGGTGTTTTTGTTGCTGCCTTGTCGATTGCACAGGGGCAAGCGTTTCAACCAAGCAACGCTCACCATGGGGAAGGTGGCTATGGCAACTAGCCTGATGCCCTGCTCCCGCAGTGACGGATAATCGTACTCTGGTTTCTCTTCATAACATACAAGTCTTTCGCCTTTTACTAAAGACTTTCGTGGAGAGCAGCACTAATGAGTTGTTTCTATTTTTGGCAGGCTTTACCTTTGCGGGTGAAGCCCTTTCTGTCTGTGCAAAAGAAATCTTGTTACTGTGCAGAGTGACTTCTCTGAGTAGAGTCGCCTTACTTGTTGCGATTGTGCCGATGTTCGAAGCTGGAGTGCAAAGTTGTTGCTTGAATGGTGCTTGCTGGAGCATGCGGGAGTGCAAAGTTATACCATTTAAAAGGGCTGAAGAGTGCTCAGTGCAGCGGGTGGGCGGAGGTGCAACGTGACACTCTGGCCACCTATGGCCATAAAAAGAACACTGCTACAAGTGCGCATTGTGCCAGCAAGGGCCCTCGGACCTGAAACAGTGGACAGTTATTGCTTCTCGGCCTTTTGGCTAAGATTAAGTGTAGTATCTGTTCTTATCAGTTTAATATGTCCTCTATACGAGGACTACATATTAAATGGATTTTTAAGAATAGGAGTTGAAAAAGAAGCTTGCTCCGTTCACTCCAAGCCTCGACCCGGTACTGCAGTGCCGCTGGGAACGGTGCGCTCTTCTCTGCTCTTGTGAAAAAGCAAACAGCGGTGCAGGATGGAAGTTTCAGGGAGCCCAAGATGAAACTTTCTTTTAATCTGCTGAGAAAAGAGAGTGAATGCGAAGTAGACTTTAACACAGCTCTGGGAGCGAGCCGAGTGTGGGCTAACCGGGAGAATTGCTTGAAAGAAACGCGACACCGAATGAGTGGTCAGAACAAAGCCTCAATACGGTGTTCCCGTGGTGTTTGTGGCTGCCTTGTCTTTTGCACAGAGTAAAAGACAAGGCAGCCATCGAATAGGGCCCGATTGTTCCTACTTGGTCAGCCGAGGAGCAAGGGGGGGGAGCAAGCGTCTCAACCAAGCAAATCTCACCAAGTAGGAACAATCGGGCCCTATTCGATGGCTGCAACACCTGAAAGAGATATTGATGCGAGACCCGATCAAAAGCTTTTTCAAAGTCTAAATTTAAGATGACAAGCCGGGTGTTTCTGTCTCTAGCGTAATCAATGATGTCTCGAATCAGTACGAGGCTGTCGGTGAGTTGTCTCTCTGAGATGGCACAAGCCTGGTCTGGGTGAATTACCTCCTCTAAAACAGAGGACATCCGTGTCGTTAAAACCTTGCTAAAAAGTTTACAGTCAAAGTTTAAAAGTGTGATGGGCCTCCAATTCTTTAGGTCAGTCTTATCATTTTTATCAGAAGTGAAGAAATAAATGAATGCCTATCAACAAATGTGGGCTCTAAACTCTAGTGCTTCCTCTAAAATAATTTCCTTTCACAATTTAGAAATGTGTGTGTGTAAGTCACAACACCCGTGACACCAAAACGGCTTTCTTTTCTCTACACTCTGCACTATGAGCACACACACCAAATCAGAAAGGCTTTTTTCTCTCTTTTCTACATTATGGACTGTGGGGACACAAAACCGCTCTCTCTTTTTTTTTTGATTGTGTGCCAGGGCGTTGTCTCACGTATTAGATTATGCTTACGATACGAATGGGTTTATCAGTCACTTCAGAATCCATACATACTGATCCTCCCGTAATAAAATGGTCGGATCTTATCAAACACACTTTGTTTCTTGTGACAATCAAGTCAGCGAAACAGCGTATACACGTCAAGACACTGAATCAAGTTTGCCACAAGAACTCATAGGTTTGGCAGTATTGCTCTGCTGTCAGCAATCATACACCCATTTTATTTTCGTGAGACATGTGCAGGCACCTGTTCATCTACTGTTCTATCACTATGAATTAGTTTATCTATTATTAATAAGGATACTTCTACAACTACTATCAAAGTATGTCCAGACTTCTTATGTTGTCAGTTGCTATATATGAATAAGTGGGTAGCTACTGACAAGCATTAAGCATGTCACACAGCCCAAACATATAACATTTCAGGACACACCACACAGTTAACAACCACAGTGAAGCGTGTCAAAGCCCAAACATGTAACATTCAACAGGACACTTACACAACACATTCAAATCAAACAGTCAGACAACATACAAGAACATATACCCCAGCCGGCATTGCTCCCTGCCTATTTTCCTACAGCTCACTATGTGTGCGCACACCTTTATTCACAAACTCTTCAACTTATACTCTTTTACCAAAGCTGCTACAGCTCGATTGGCCGAATACCCTTAGATCCTATTTCGGTGAATTTGACATCTGCCTTACATGTAACAGATTAGCGGTTTAGCAGTTTTAATTTAGTTTGAGTGAAGGAATTCATTTTATAGCAAAATCCGAAATCGTGAAGAACTCATGAAAGTAAGCTTATTCTCGGATTCCTGAAACTTTAGATTTGCTCTTTCTTTTACTGCCAAGTACAACGTTGTTTTTTTTTTGTTTAAATCTTTCTAGACATGGTAAATATGAACGACAAAGCAGTTTTAACATAGTTTGAGTGAAGGAATTCATTTTATAGATAAAATCCCAAGAGTCTGCTGAGAAAAGAGAGTGAATGCGAAGTAGACTTTAACACGGCTCTGGGAGCAAGCCGAGTGTGGGCTAACCAGGAGAATTGCTTGAAAGAAACGCGACACCGAATGAGCGGTCAGAACAAAGCCTCAATACGGTGTTCCCGTGGTGTTTTTGTTGCTGCCTTGTCGATTGCACAGGGGCAAGCGTTTCAACCAAGCAACGCTCACCATGGGGAAGGTGGCTATGGCAACTAGCCTGATGCCCTGCTCCCGCAGTGACGGATAATCGTACTCTGGTTTCTCTTCATAACATACAAGTCTTTCGCCTTTTACTAAAGACTTTCATGGAGAGCAGCACTAATGAGTTGTTTCTATTTTTGGCAGGCTTTACCTTTGTGGGTGAAGCCCTTTCTGTCTGTGCAAAAGAAATCTTGTTACTGTGCAGAGTGACTTCTCTGAGTAGAGTCGCCTTACTTGTTGCGATTGTGCCGATGTTCGAAGCTGGAGTGCAAAGTTGTTGCTTGAATGGTGCTTGCTGGAGCATGCGGGAGTGCAAAGTTATACCATTTAAAAGGGCTGAAGAGTGCTCAGTGCAGCGGGTGGGCGGAGGTGCAACGTGACACTCTGGCCACCTATGGCCATAAAAAGAACACTGCTACAAGTGCGCATTGTGCCAGCAAGGGCCCTCGGACCTGAAACAGTGGACAGTTATCGCTTCTCGGCCTTTTGGCTAAGATCAAGTGTAGTATCTGTTCTTATCAGTTTAATATGTCCTCTATACGAGGACTACATATTAAATGGATTTTCAAGAATAGGAGTTGAAAAAGAAGCTTGCTCCGTTCACTCCAAGCATCGACCCGGTACTGCAGTGCCGCTGGGAACGGTGCGCTCTTCTCTGCTCTTGTGAAAAAGCAAACAGCGGTGCAGGATGGAAGTTTCAGGGAGCCCAAGATGAAACTTTCTTTTAATCTGCTGAGAAAAGAGAGTGAATGCGAAGTAGACTTTAACACAGCTCTGGGAGCGAGCCGAGTGTGGGCTAACCGGGAGAATTGCTTGAAAGAAACGCGACACCGAATGAGTGGTCAGAACAAAGCCTCAATACGGTGTTCCCGTGGTGTTTGTGGCTGCCTTGTCTTTTGCACAGAGTAAAAGACAAGGCAGCCATCGAATAGGGCCCGATTGTTCCTACTTGGTCAGCCGAGGAGCAAGGGGGGGGAGCAAGCGTCTCAACCAAGCAAATCTCACCAAGTAGGAACAATCGGGCCCTATTCGATGGCTGCAACACCTGAAAGAGATATTGATGCGAGACCCGATCAAAAGCTTTTTCAAAGTCTAAATTTAAGATGACAAGCCGGGTGTTTCTGTCTCTAGCGTAATCAATGATGTCTCGAATCAGTACGAGGCTGTCGGTGAGTTGTCTCTCTGAGATGGCACAAGCCTGGTCTGGGTGAATTACCTCCTCTAAAACAGAGGACATCCGTGTCGTTAAAACCTTGCTAAAAAGTTTACAGTCAAAGTTTAAAAGTGTGATGGGCCTCCAATTCTTTAGGTCAGTCTTATCATTTTTATCAGAAGTGAAGAAATAAATGAATGCCTATCAACAAATGTGGGATCTAAACTCTAGTGCTTCCTCTAAAATAATTTCCTTTCACAATTTAGAAATGTGTGTGTGTAAGTCACAACACCCGTGACACCAAAACGGCTTTCTTTTCTCTACACTCTGCACTATGAGCACACACACCAAATCAGAAAGGCTTTTTTCTTTCTTTTCTACATTATGGACTGTGGGGACACAAAACCGCTCTCTCTTTTTTTTTTTATCGTGTGCCAGGGCGTTGTCTCACGTATTAGATTGTGCTTAAGATACGAATGGGTTTATCAGTCACATCAGAATCCATACATACTGATCCTCCCGTAATAAAATGGTCGGATCTTATCAAACACACTTTGTTTCTTGTGACAATCAAGTCAGCGAAACAGCGTATACACGTCAAGACACTGAATCAAGTTTGCCACAAGAACTCATAAGTTTGGCAGTATTGCTCTGCCATCAGCAATGATACACCCATTTTATTTTCGTGAGACATGTGCAGGCACCTGTTCATCTACTGTTCTATCACTATGAATTAGTTTATCTATTATCAATAAGGATACTTCTACAACTACTCTATCAAAGTATGTCCGGACTTCTTACGTTGTCAGTTGCTATATATGAATAAGTGGGTAGCTACTGACAAGCATTAAGCATGTCACACAGCCCAAACATATAACATTTCAGGACACACCACACAGTTAACAACCACAGTGAAGCGTGTCAAAGCCCAAACATGTAACATTCAACAGGACACTTACACAACACATTCAAATCAAACAGTCAGACAACATACAAGAACATATACGCCAGCCGGCATTGCTCCCTGCCTATTTTCCTACAGCTCACTATGTGTGCGCACACCTTTATTCACAAACTCTTCAACTTATACTCTTTTACCAAAGCTGCTATAGCTCGATTGGCCGAATACCGAATAATCCTAATTCGGTGAATTTGACATCTGCCTTACATGTAACAGATTAGCGGTTTAGCAGTTTTAATTTAGTTTGAGTGAAGGAATTCATTTTATAGCAAAATCCGAAATCGTGAAGAACTCATGAAAGTAAGCTTATTCTCGGATTCCTGAAACTTTAGATTTGCTATTTCTTTTACTGCAAAGTACAACGTTGGTTTTTTTGTTTAAATCTTTCAAGACATGGTAAATATGAAGGACAAAGCAGTTTTAACATAGTTTGAGTGAATTTATTCATTTTATTGATAAAATCCCAAGAGTCTGCTGAGAAAAGAGAGTGAATGCGAAGTAGACTTTAACACGGCTCTGGGAGCGAGCCGAGTGCGGGCTAACCGGGAGAATTGCTTGAAAGAAACGCGACACCGAATGAGCGGTCAGAACAAAGCCTCAATACGGGATTCTCGTGGTGTTTTTGTTGCTGCCTTGTCTTTTGCACAGAGTAAAAGACAAGGCAGCCATCGAATAGGGCCCGATTGTTCCTACTTGGTCAGCCGAGGAGCAAGGGGGGGAGCAAGCGTCTCAACCAAGCAAAGCTCACCATGGGGAAGGTGGCTATGGCAACTAGCCTGATGCCCTGCTCCCGCAGTGACGGATAATCGTACTCTGGTTTCTCTTCATAACATACAAGTCTTTCGCCTTTTACTAAAGACTTCCGTGGAGAGCAGCACTAATGAGTTGTTTCTATTATTGGCAGGCTTTACCTTTGCGGGTGAAGCCCTTTCTGTCTGTGCAAAAGAAATCTTGCTACTTTGCAGAGTGACTTCTCTGAGTAGAGTCGCCTTACTTGTTGCGACTGTGCCGATGTTCGAAGCTGGAGTGCAAAGTTGTTGCTTGAATGGTGCTTGCTGGAGCATGCGGGAGTGCAAAGTTATACCATTTAAAAGGGCTGAAGAGTGCTCAGTGCAGCGGGTGGGCGGAGGTGCAACGTGACACTCTGGCCACCTATGGCCATAAAAAGAACACTCCTACAAGTGCGCATTGTGCCAGCAAGGGCCCTCGGACCTGAAACAGTGGACAGTTATCGCTTCTCGGCCTTTTGGCTAATATCAAGTGTAGTATCTGTTCTTATCAGTTTAATATGTCCTCTATACGAGGACAACATATTAAATGGATTTTTAAGAATAGGAGTTGAAAAAGAAGCTTGCTCCGTTCACTCCAAGCCTCGACCCGGTACTGCAGTGCCGCTGGGAACGGTGCGCTCTCCTCTGCTCTTGTGAAAAAGCAAACAGCGGTGCAGGATGGAAGTTTCAGGGAGCCCAAGATGAAACTTTCTTTTAATCTGCTGAGAAAAGAGAGTGAATGCGAAGTGGACTTTAACACGGCTCTGGGAGCGAGCCGAGTGCGGGCTAACCGGGAGAATTGCTTGAAAGAAACGCGACACCAAATGAGTGGTCAGAACAAAGCCTCAATACGGTGTTCCCGTGGTGTTTGTGGCTGCCTTGTCTTTTTCACAGAGTAAAAGACAAGGCAGCCATCGAATAGATTGTTTCTACTTGGTCAGCCGAGGAGCAGGGGGGGGGGGCAAGCGTCTCAACCAAGCAAAGCTCACCAAGTAGGAACAATCGGGCCCTTTTCGATGGCTGCAACACCTGAAAGAGATATTGATGCGAGACCCGATCAAATGCTTTTTCAAAGTCTAAATTTAAGATGACAAGCCGGGTGTTTCTGTCTCTAGCGTAATCAATGATGTCTCGAATCAGTACGAGGCTGTCGGTGAGTTGTCTCCCTGAGATGGCACAAGCTTGGTCTGGGTGAATTACCTCCTCTAAAACAGAGGACATCCGTGTCGCTAAAACCTTGCTAAAAAGTTTACAGTCAAAGTTTAAAAGTGTGATTGGCCTCCAATTCTTTAGGTCAGTCTTATCATTTTTTTTATAAAGTAGAGTCACTATTCCCACTCTAAAACTGTCAGGCAGTCGGTCGAGTTTTTCAAAATCTTTAAAAACATCTAAAATGTCTGATGATAAAAGGTCCCAATAGGTCAGATAGAATTCTGCAGGAAGCCCGTCTAAACCCGGAGCTCGACTTCTCTTAAAACCTGTTAGGCATTTTTTTAACTCTAAAGCAGTAAAATTCTGTGTCAAGTGTGCATTCTCTTTTACGGTTTTGTCAACGAATTTTAAGATTTCTGCCGATGTTTCCATGTGCACTGGTTTCTCTTTGTACATGTTACTATAAAAGGTATGTACAGTTTCAATCATCTCTTGTGTGGATTTTGTTAAAAACCCATCTTCTCTTTTTAGATTTTGATTACACTCCTTTTTATTTATAACTTTCTTTCTTTTTCACCTTCCTCAATTTCCTGCTCCCTGCTTCTTACAAAAATTCCTTTACTCTTTATTTCTGCTAAAACTGACATTTCCTTTTTGACATCTTTGATTTCTTCTTTAAAGTCTATGCCACACTGATTTAGTTTAAAGTAGCGCTGCAAGCGTTTATGTAGTCCCATCATACATCTATTCTCTTTCCTTTTTTTACGTTTACCTTGCTGTTTAAAAAAAGTCTGGGTCGTTTCCTTCACCATTTCCCACCATTGTGCATGTGTTTCGTAGAGGTCTTGAAGGGTCTGCCACTCTTTATAACATTCCCTGTACTGACTGACTATGATTTCATCCTCCAACAGGGAACAGTTGAGTTTCCACAGACCACTTCCTACCGTCACACCAGAAGGGGGTGAAAGGGTGCAGGAGAGCATAAGGTGGTCTGAAAAGAAAACAGGGGTTAATCTAACATCAGTGGGTGGGCAATCTCTAGTAAAGAAATAATCAATGCGAGAGGCTCTGGTGCCATCATGACTAAACCAGGTGAAGCCCTCCTCTCTGGGATGCATGGTTTTAAAACAGTCAGTAAGCTTAAAATCCCTGCATATGCCCTGAAGTAAAATCGAAGTCTTATCCACTTTAAAATCTACCCCTGCTCTTTTTCTATCTTTCCTGCTCAAGATACAGTTAAAATCCCCTCCTACAACTAAAGGTACTTGCCCTAGCATGTAAAGCTGTATATCTTCTAAAAGGTCATACCTTTCATTTTTTCCATTGAAACCATAAATATTTAAGAGGTTAAAGTCTTGCCCCATAAAATTCAAGTGTGCTAAAAGTGCCCGTCCGTCTCTCACCACTGTGCTACCTTTCACCAGAACATGCGGATTTTTAATTAGAATGGCCACACCATCATTTTTATTTTGATTTGAGCCACTCCATATCGATAAATGGGGCCACATTTCCTCCCATTGTCTATGGTTTTTTAAAAAAGGTAGTCCACATTCTTGTATTAAAAACACATCTGATTTTATGGAGTCTAAGAAGGATAAAATACTCTGGGCTCTTGTCTTTGATTTCACACTTCTCACATTTAGTGTTGAGAAGGTGAGAACCATTAAAAGCATAAAGGAAAGTAGGTATGTCATTTTCGTTTTTCTAAGTTATCAAAACAAATTACACACAGGTTATTTCTTGGGAAACTAGCTCTTCCTTCATTTCTTTAGGTGAAAAGTGAGTAGGGTGATCTATATTTCCTTTTCGGACTCTCGGTGTTGGCCTCTGACGCAATGTTGCATTTAACTTTGAGTCCCTGGGGGTTGATTGCAGAGCTGAAGTTAAAAAGGAGACCTCATTTGGTGAGTCGGAGGGGAAGACTGTAGGTTCTTCCACTGAAGAACTGTCTGAAAGGGACCTAACCCTTCCCCTCTTCTCTGATACCACTGGGGAATCAGAGGCTCAGATGCCGTCCTCTTCGGCTGTTGACCTTCGGGGAGGTGAGTATCTTCACTAGACTCACCTGTCTGCTCTTCCTCCTCATTTAGCGTAGCTCCACCCTCTGCCTGTGAATTCTCACAGACTTCAACACTGAGTGGTGAGGCCTCTACAGGCCCCTCCCCTTTTTGCTCCTCACTTCCAATCCAAGCTTTTGGCGGGAAGTTTGAATTTATTGGGTCAACCTCTTCACTTTGTTCACCAACTGCCACCTTTGGTCCTTCTCTTTGTTGGCTTGACTGTGGCTTTACCGTCTTTAATTTGTTGGCAAAAGATTTAGGGCAATCTCTGAAGAGGTGATTTAATTCTCCACAGAGATTACATTTCCTGCCATTTGGACACTCTCCAAAAGTTTGCCCAATTTCTCTGCTCTTCCCACATAACACCTTGGTACAAGCCTCAACCAGGTGCCCATGCTCACCACACTTGCGGCAGTACTTGGGCTGCCCCTGGTAGTGGATGTAACCTCGGTTTTCAAGGTGGCCAGAGTGTCGCCCACCCGCTGCACTGAGCACTCTTCAGCCCTTTTAAATGGTATAACTTTGCACTCCCGCACGCTCCAGCAAGCACCATTCAAGCAACAACTTTGCACTCCAGCTTCGAACATCGGCACAGTCGCAACAAGTAAGGCGATTCTACTCAGAGAAGTCACTCTGCACAGTAAGAATATTTCTTTTGCACAGACAGAAAGGGCTTCACCCGCAAAGGTAAAGCCTGCCAAAAATAGAAACAACTCATTAGTGCTGCTCTCCACAGAAATCTTTAGTAAAAGGCGAAAGACTTGTACGTTATGAAGAGAAACCAGAGTACGATTATCCGTCACTGCGGGAGCAGGGCATCAGGCTAGTTGGCATAGCCACCTTCCCCATGGTGAGCTTTGCTTGGTTGAGACGCTTGCCCCCCCCCCCTTGCTCCTCGGCTGACCAAGTAGGAACAATCGGGCCCTATTCGATGGCTGCCTTGTCTTTTACTCTGTGCAAAAGACAAGGCAGCAACAAAAACACCACGAGAATCCCGTATTGAGGCTTTGTTCTGATCGCTCATTCGGTGTCGCGTTTCTTTCAAGCAATTCTCCCGGTTAGCCCACACTCGGCTCGCTCCCATAGCCTACTTTCCATTCACTCTCTTTTCTCAGCAGACTCTTGGGATTTTATCTATAAAATGAAATCCTTCACTCAAACTATGTGAAAACTGCTTTGTCCTTAATATTTACCATGTCTAGAAAGATTTAAACAAAAAAAACAACTCAAACTAAATTAAAACTGCTAAACCGCTAATCTGTTATATGTAAGGCAGATGTCAAATTCACCGAAATAGAATCAAAGGGTATTCGGCCAATCGAGCTGTAGCAGCTTCGGTAAAAGAGTATAAGTTGAAGAGTTTGTGAATAAAGGTGTGCGCACACATAGTGTGCTGTACGAAAATAGGCAGGGAGCAATGCCGGCTGGGGTATATGTTCTTGTATGTTGTCTGACTGTTTGATTTGAATGTGTTGTGTAAGTGTCCTGTTGAATGTTACATGTTTGGGCTTTGACACGCTTCACTGTGGTTGTTAACTGTGTGGTGTGTCCTGAAATGTTATATGTTTGGGCTGTGTGACATGCTTAATGCTTGTCAGTAGCTACCCACTTATTCATATATAGCAACTGACAACATAAGAAGTCCGGACATACTTTGATAGTAGTTGTAGAAGTATCCTTATTGATAATAGATCACTAATTCATAGTGATAGAACAGTAGATGAACAGGTGCTTGCACATGTCTCACGAAAATAAAATGGGTGTATGATTGCTGACGGCAGAGCAATACTGCCAAACTTATGAGTTCTTGTGGCAAACTTGATTCAGTGTCTTGACGTGTATACGCTGTTTCGCTGACTTGATTTTCACAAGAAACAAAGTGTGTTTGATAAGATCCGACCATTTTATTACGGGAGGATCAGTATGTATGGATTCTGATGTGACTGATAAACCCATTCATATCTTAAGCATAATCTAATACGTGAGACAACGCCCTGGCACACGATAAAAAAAAAAAAAGAGAGAGAGCGGTTTTGTGTCCCCACAGTCCATAATGTAGAAAAGAGAGAAAAAAGCCTTTCTGATTTGGTGTGTGTGCTCATAGTGCAGAGTGTAGAGAAAAGAAAGCCGTTTTGGTGTCACGGGTGTTGTGACTTACACACACACATTTCTAAATTGAGAAAGGAAATTATTTTAGAGGAAGCACTAGAGTTTAGATCCCACATTTGTTGATAGGCATTCATTTATTTCTTCACTTCTGATGAAGTTTCAACAATAAACAACAAACTTTGTATTATGAGAAAGAACCAGACTCATTCTTCAGGAATCCGAAAATAAGCTCTATTTTATGGGTTATGCACGAATTCGGATTCTCCTATAAAACAAATTCATTAACTCAAACCAAGTTAAGACTGCTTTGTCCTTCATATTTATTCATGTCTAATCAAGTTTAAACGATAAACAACGTTGTACTTTGTAGAATGAGAAAGAACTTCTTCAGCAATAAGCATCTCTCGACATATGACGAAATACAGATTTTGCTATAAAATTAATTCCTTCTATCAGCCTGACTTAAAACTTTTTGTCCTCCTTATTTATCCACTTCAAATCAAGTTTCAACAATTAAAAAAAATTTTTAGTTTGAGAAAGAACAACTTAATCTTCAGCAATCAGTATTAAAAAGAGGTGCAAATGCCAACCATACATACCTAAAAGGTGGAGCGGAAGTATTCAGCTGCAAGTAGGTGTGAATGTTCGACCATAATTTGTAAAAAGCGGGTAAGAAAAGGTTCGAATGCCCGACTATATATTAACAAAAGCGGGAGGAGAGGTCTTCGGATGAGAGTGGGTGAGAATTTCCAACCATAATCTATAAAATACGGTGAAAAAAAATATGTGAATGCCTCATAGAACACTAAAAGCGGAAGTGTTCGGCTGCAAGAAGGTGTGAATGTCCGACTATATTTGGTGAAAAGCAGGTGAAGCAAGGTCTGAATGCCCAACCTTACATCATCAAAAGCGAGATCAGAGGTGTTTGGCTGCAAGAAGGCCATAGTTTGCCAAAAGCGGGTAAGGTGCGAATGACCGACTAAATATCAACAAAAGTGGGGGCGGAGGTCTTCGGATGCAGGTGGGTGTGAATATCCCACCATACAAGTATGGTGGAGAGGAAGCTGTGAATGGCCGACCATAGTAAAAGGCGGGTGAGAGAAGGTGCGAATGTCAAACCATACATAATCAAAACAGGGAGCGGAGGTGTTCTGCTGTAAGAAGGTGTGAATGTCCAACCATAGTTGGTAAAAAGCGGGTAAGAAAAGGTTAAAATACCCGACTGTACACAATCAATAACGGGAGCGGAGTTGTTCGGCTACTAAAAGGTGTGAAAGTCCAACCATGGTTTGTAAAAAGCGGGTAAGAAAAGGTGCGAATGCCCGACAATGTATGATCAAAAGAGGGAGTGGAGGTTTTCGGCTGCAAGAAGGTCTGAATGTCCAACCATAATTTGTAAAAACCGGGGAAGAAAAGGCTCGAAAGCCCGACTATACACCATCAAAAGTGGGAGCGGAGGTGTTCAGCTTCAAGACGGTCTGAATGTCCATCAATAATTGCTAGAAAACATGAAAGAAAATTTTCGAATATCAAACTGCACATGATCCTGAGCGGGAGAGGAGGTGTTCAGCTGCAAGAAGGTGTGAATGTCTACCCATAATTACTGAAAAATGGGTAAGAAAAGGTGCGAATGCCTAACCATACATCATCAAAAGAGGGAGCGGAGGTGTTCCGCTGTAAGACGGTGTGAATGTCCGACCATAGATGGTAAAAAGCGGGTAAGAAAAGGTTAAATTACCCGACTGTACACAATCAA
The DNA here is from genome assembly GCF_036924035.1 of Leuresthes tenuis. Classification (NCBI taxonomy): domain Eukaryota; kingdom Metazoa; phylum Chordata; class Actinopteri; order Atheriniformes; family Atherinopsidae; genus Leuresthes; species Leuresthes tenuis. The sequence goes on along the minus strand of NW_027325419.1, from coordinate 165,955 downwards.
AAGAGGGAGCGGAGTTGTTCAGCTAAGAGAAGATGTGAAAGTCCGACCTTGGTTTGTAAAAAGCGGGTAAGAAAAGGTTCGTATCCCCGAATATACACCATCAAAAGCGGAAGCGGAGGTGTTCGGCTGCAAGATATTGTGAACGTCCGACCAAAGTTTGTAAAAAGCAGTTAAGAAAAGGTTCGAATATCTAACCAAACATAATCAAAAGCGGGAGCAGAGCTGTTCGACTGGAAGTAGGTGTGAATGTCAGATCATAATTTGCAAAAAGCTGATGAGAAAGGGTGAGAATGCCCGACTATACACCATCAAATGCGGTAGCGGAGTTGTTCGGCTGTGAGTAGGTGTGAATCTCCAACCATAATTGCTGAAAAATGTGTTAGAAAAGGTAAAAATGCCGGTCCATACATAATCAAAATCGGGAGAGGTGGTGTTCAGCTGCAAGAAGGTCTACATGTCCATCAATAATTGCTAGAAAACATGAAAGAAAATTTTCGAAAATCAAACCACACATGATCATAAGTGGGAGAGGAGGTGTTCAGCTGCAAGAAGGTGTGAATGTCCACCCATAATACCTGAAAAATGGGTAAAAAAAAGGTGCGAATGCCCAACCATACATCATCAAAAGCAGGAGTGCATGTGTTCGGCTACAAGAAGGTGTGAACGTCCACTCAAAGTTTGTAAAAAGCAGTTAAGAAAAGGTTCGAATATCCAACCATACATAATCAAAAGCGAGAGCAGAGCTGTTCGACTGCAAGTAGGTGTGAATGTCAGATCATAATTTGCAAAAAGCTGATGAGAAAGGGTGAGAATGCCCGACTATACACCATCAAATGCGGTAGCGGAGTTGTTCGGCTGTGAGTAGGTGTGAATCTCCAACCATAATTGCTGAAAAATGTGTTAGAAAAGGTAAAAATGCCGGTCCATACATAATCAAAATCGGGAGAGGTGGTGTTCAGCTGCAAGGTCTAAATGTCCATCAATAATTGCTAGAAAACATGAAAGAAAATTTTCGAAAATCAAACCACACATGATCATAAGTGGGAGAGGAGGTGTTCAGCTGCAAGAAGGTGTGAATGTCCACCCATAATACCTGAAAAATGGGTTAAAAAAAAGGTGCGAATGCCCAACCATACATCATCAAAAGCAGGAGTGCATGTGTTCGGCTACAAGAAGGTGTGAACGTCCAACCAAAGTTTGTAAAAAGCAGTAAAGAGAAGGTTCGAATATCCAACCATACATAATCAAAAGCGGGAGCAGAGCTGTTCAACTGCAAGTAGGTGTGAATGTCAGATCATAATTTGCAAAAAGCTGATGAGAAAGGGTGAGAATGCCCGACTATACACCATCAAATGCGGGATCGGAGTTGTTCGGCTGTGAGTAGGTGTGAATCTCCGACCATAATTGCTGAAAAATGTGTTAGAAAAGGTAAGAATGCCGGTCCATACATCATCAAAAGCGAGAGAGGTTGTGTTCGGCTGCAAGTAGGTGTGAATGTCCAGCCATAATTACTCACAAACGGGTAAGAAAAGGTAGTATTGCCAGACCATATATGATCAAAACAGGGAGCGGAGGTGGTTCAGCTGCAAGAAGGTTTGAATGTCCGACTAAAGTTCAAATATATTAACAAAAGCGGGAGGAGAGGTCTTCGGATGCAAGTGGTTGTGAATGTCCGACTATATTTGGTGAAAAGCAGGTGAAGCAAGGTCTGAATGCCCAACCTTACATCATCAAAAGCGAGATCAGAGGTGTTGGGCTGCAAGAAGGCCATAGTTTGCCAAAAGCGGGTAAGGTGCGAATGACCGACTAAATATCAACAAAAGTGGGGGCGGAGGTCTTCGGATGCAGGTGGGTGTGAATATCCCACCATACAAGTATGGTGGAGAGGAAGCTGTGAATGGCCGACCATAGTAAAAGGCGGGTGAGAGAAGGTGCGAATGTCAAACCATACATAATCAAAACAGGGAGCAGAGGTGTTCTGCTGTAAGAAGGTGTGAATGTCCAACCATAGTTGGTAAAAAGCGGGTAAGAAAAGGTTAAAATACCCGACTGTACACAATCAATAGCGGGAGCGGAGTTGTTCGGCTACTAAAAGGTGTGAAAGTCCGACCATGGTTTGTAAAAAGCGGGTAAGAAAAGGTGCGAATGCCCGACAATGTATGATCAAAAGAGGGAGTGGAGGTTTTCGGCTGCAAGAAGGTCTGAATGTCCAACCATAATTTGTAAAAACCGGGGAAGAAAAGGCTCAAAAGCCCGACTATACACCATCAAAAGTGGGAGCGGAGGTGTTCAGCTGCAAGACGGTCTGAATGTCCATCAATAATTGCTAGAAAACATGAAAGAAAATTTTCCAATATCAAACTGCACATGATCATAAGCGGGAGAGGAGGTGTTCAGCTGCAAGAAGGTGTGAATGTCTACCCATAATTACTGAAAAATGGGTAAGAAAAGGTGCGAATGCCTAACCATACATCATCAAAAGAGGGAGCGGAGGTGTTCCGCTGTAAGACGGTGTGAATGTCGGACCATAGATGGTAAAAAGCGGGTAAGAAAAGGTTAAATTACCCGACTGTACACAATCAAAAGAGGGAGCGGAGTTGTTCAGCTAAGAGAAGGTGTGAAAGTCCGACCTTGGTTTGTAAAAAGCGGGTAAGAAAAGGTTCGTATGCCCGAATATACATCATCAAAAGCGGAAGCGGAGGTGTTCGGCTGCAAGATATTGTGAACGTCCGACCAAAGTTTGTAAAAAGCAGTTAAGAAAAGGTTCGAATATCTAACCAAACATAATCAAAAGCGGGAGCAGAGCTGTTCAACTGGAAGTAGGTGTGAATGTCAGATCATAATTTGCAAAAAGCTGATGAGAAAGGGTGAGAATGCCCGACTATACACCATCAAATGCGGTAGCGGAGTTATTCGGCTCTGAGTAGGTGTGAATCTCCAACCATAATTGCTGAAAAATGTGTTAGAAAAGGTAAAAATGCCGGTCCATACATCATCAAAATCGGGAGAGGTGGTGTTCAGCTGCAAGAAGGTCTAAATGTCCATCAATAATTGCTAGAAAACATGAAAGAAATTTTTCGAAAATCAAACCACACATGATCATAAGTGGGAGAGGAGGTGTTCAGCTGCAAGAAGGTGTGAATGTCCACCCATAATACCTGAAAAATGGGTAAAAAAAAGGTGCGAATGCCCAACTATACACCATCAAAAGCGGAAGCGGAGGTGTTCGGCTGCAAGACGGTGTGAACGTCCGACCAAAGTTTGTAAAAAGCATTAAGAAAATGTTCGAATATCCAACCAAACATAATCAAAAGCGGGAGCAGAGCTGTTCGACTGCAAGTAGGTGTGAATATCAGATCATAATTTGCAAAAAGCTGATGAGAAAGGGTGAGAATGCCCGACTATACACTATCAAATGTGGGAGCGGAGGTGTTCGTCTGTGAGTAGGTGTGAATGTCCGACCATAATTGCTGAAAAATGTGTTAGAAAAGGTAAGAATGCCGGTCCATACATCATCAAAATCGGGAGAGGTGGTGTTCAGCTTCAAGACGGTCTGAATGTCCATCAATAATTGCTAGAAAACATGAAAGAAAATTTTCGAATATCAAACTGCACATGATCCTGAGCGGGAGAGGAGGTGTTCAGCTGCAAGAAGGTCTGAATGTCCATCAATAATTGCTAGAAAACATGAAAGAAAATTTTCGAATATCAAACTGCACATGATCCTGAGCGGGAGAGGAGGTGTTCAGCTGCAAGAAGGTGTGAATGTCTACCCATAATTACTGAAAAATGGGTAAGAAAAGGTGCGAATGCCTAACCATACATCATCAAAAGAGGGAGCGGAGGTGTTCCGCTGTAAGACGGTGTGAATGTCCGACCATAGATGGTAAAAAGCGGGTAAGAAAAGGTTAAATTACCCGACTGTACACAATCAAAAGAGGGAGCGGAGTTGTTCAGCTAAGAGAAGATGTGAAAGTCCGACCTTGGTTTGTAAAAAGCGGGTAAGAAAAGGTTCGTATCCCCGAATATACACCATCAAAAGCGGAAGCGGAGGTGTTCGGCTGCAAGATATTGTGAACGTCCGACCAAAGTTTGTAAAAAGCAGTTAAGAAAAGGTTCGAATATCTAACCAAACATAATCAAAAGCGGGAGCAGAGCTGTTCGACTGGAGGTAGGTGTGAATGTCAGATCATAATTTGCAAAAAGCTGATGAGAAAGGGTGAGAATGCCCGACTATACACCATCAAATGCGGTAGCGGAGTTGTTCGGCTGTGAGTAGGTGTGAATCTCCAACCATAATTGCTGAAAAATGTGTTAGAAAAGGTAAAAATGCCGGTCCATACATAATCAAAATCGGGAGAGGTGGTGTTCAGCTGCAAGAATGTCTAAATGTCCATCAATAATTGCTAGAAAACATGAAAGAAAATTTTCGAAAATCAAACCACACATGATCATAAGTGGGAGAGGAGGTGTTCAGCTGCAAGAAGGTGTGAATGTCCACCCATAATACCTGAAAAATGGGTAAAAAAAAGGTGCGAATGCCCAACCATACATCATCAAAAGCAGGAGTGCATGTGTTCGGCTACAAGAAGGTGTGAACGTCCACTCAAAGTTTGTAAAAAGCAGTTAAGAAAAGGTTAGAATATCCAACCATACATAATCAAAAGCGAGAGCAGAGCTGTTCGACTGCAAGTAGGTGTGAATGTCAGATCATAATTTGCAAAAAGCTGATGAGAAAGGGTGAGAATGCCCGACTATACACCATCAAATGCGGTAGCGGAGTTGTTCGGCTGTGAGTAGGTGTGAATCTCCAACCATAATTGCTGAAAAATGTGTTAGAAAAGGTAAAAATGCCGGTCCATACATAATCAAAATCGGGAGAGGTGGTGTTCAGCTGCAAGAATGTCTAAATGTCCATCAATAATTGCTAGAAAACATGAAAGAAAATTTTCGAAAATCAAACCACACATGATCATAAGTGGGAGAGGAGGTGTTCAGCTGCAAGAAGGTGTGAATGTCCACCCATAATACCTGAAAAATGGGTTAAAAAAAAGGTGCGAATGCCCAACCATACATCATCAAAAGCAGGAGTGCATGTGTTCGGCTACAAGAAGGTGTGAACGTCCAACCAAAGTTTGTAAAAAGCAGTAAAGAGAAGGTTCGAATATCCAACCATACATAATCAAAAGCGGGAGCAGAGCTGTTCAACTGCAAGTAGGTGTGAATGTCAGATCATAATTTGCAAAAAGCTGATGAGAAAGGGTGAGAATGCCCGACTATACACCATCAAATGCGGGATCGGAGTTGTTCGGCTGTGAGTAGGTGTGAATCTCCGACCATGATTGCTGAAAAATGTGTTAGAAAAGGTAAGAATGCCGGTCCATACATCATCAAAAGCGAGAGAGGTTGTGTTCGGCTGCAAGTAGGTGTGAATGTCCAGCCATAATTACTCACAAACGGGTAAGAAAAGGTAGTATTGCCAGACCATATATGATCAAAACAGGGAGCGGAGGTGGTTCAGCTGCAAGAAGGTTTGAATGTCCGACTAAAGTTCAAATATATTAACAAAAGCGGGAGGAGAGGTCTTCGGATGCAAGTGGTTGTGAATGTCCGACTATATTTTGTGAAAAGCAGGTGAAGCAAGGTCTGAATGCCCAACCTTACATCATCAAAAGCGAGATCAGAGGTGTTGGGCTGCAAGAAGGCCATAGTTTGCCAAAAGCGGGTAAGGTGCGAATGACCGACTAAATATCAACAAAACAGGGAGCGGAGGTGTTCTGCTGTAAGAAGGTGTGAATGTCCGACCATAGTTGGTAAAAAGCGGGTAAGAAAAGGTTAAAATACCCGACTGTACACAATCAATAACGGGAGCGGAGTTGTTCGGCTACTAAAAGGTGTGAAAGTCCAACCATGGTTTGTAAAAAGCGGGTAAGAAAAGGTGCGAATGCCCGACAATGTATGATCAAAAGAGGGAGTGGAGGTTTTCGGCTGCAAGAAGGTCTGAATGTCCAACCATAATTTGTAAAAACCGGGGAAGAAAAGGCTCGAAAGCCCGACTATACACCATCAAAAGTGGGAGCGGAGGTGTTCAGCTGCAAGACGGTCTGAATGTCCATCAATAATTGCTAGAAAACATGAAAGAAAATTTTCCAATATCAAACTGCACATGATCATAAGCGGGAGAGGAGGTGTTCAGCTGCAAGAAGGTGTGAATGTCTACCCATAATTACTGAAAAATGAGTAAGAAAAGGTGCGAATGCCTAACCATACATCATCAAAAGAGGGAGCGGAGGTGTTCCGCTGTAAGACGGTGTGAATGTCGGACCATAGATGGTAAAAAGCGGGTAAGAAAAGGTTAAATTACCCGACTGTACACAATCAAAAGAGGGAGCGGAGTTGTTCAGCTAAGAGAAGGTGTGAAAGTCCGACCTTGGTTTGTAAAAAGCGGGTAAGAAAAGGTTCGTATGCCCGAATATACATCATCAAAAGCGGAAGCGGAGGTGTTCGGCTGCAAGATATTGTGAACGTCCGACCAAAGTTTGTAAAAAGCAGTTAAGAAAAGGTTCGAATATCTAACCAAACATAATCAAAAGCGGGAGCAGAGCTGTTCAACTGGAAGTAGGTGTGAATGTCAGATCATAATTTGCAAAAAGCTGATGAGAAAGGGTGAGAATGCCCGACTATACACCATCAAATGCGGTAGCGGAGTTATTCGGCTCTGAGTAGGTGTGAATCTCCAACCATAATTGCTGAAAAATGTGTTAGAAAAGGTAAAAATGCCGGTCCATACATCATCAAAATCGGGAGAGGTGGTGTTCAGCTGCAAGAAGGTCTAAATGTCCATCAATAATTGCTAGAAAACATGAAAGAAATTTTTCGAAAATCAAACCACACATGATCATAAGTGGGAGAGGAGGTGTTCAGCTGCAAGAAGGTGTGAATGTCCACCCATAATACCTGAAAAATGGGTAAAAAAAAGGTGCGAATGCCCAACTATACACCATCAAAAGCGGAAGCGGAGGTGTTCGGCTGCAAGACGGTGTGAACGTCCGACCAAAGTTTGTAAAAAGCATTAAGAAAATGTTCGAATATCCAACCAAACATAATCAAAAGCGGGAGCAGAGCTGTTCGACTGCAAGTAGGTGTGAATATCAGATCATAATTTGCAAAAAGCTGATGAGAAAGGGTGAGAATGCCCGACTATACACTATCAAATGTGGGAGCGGAGGTGTTCGTCTGTGAGTAGGTGTGAATGTCCGACCATAATTGCTGAAAAATGTGTTAGAAAAGGTAAGAATGCCGGTCCATACATCATCAAAATCGGGAGAGGTGGTGTTCAGCTTCAAGACGGTCTGAATGTCCATCAATAATTGCTAGAAAACATGAAAGAAAATTTTCGAATATCAAACTGCACATGATCCTGAGCGGGAGAGGAGGTGTTCAGCTGCAAGAAGGTCTGAATGTCCATCAATAATTGCTAGAAAACATGAAAGAAAATTTTCGAATATCAAACTGCACATGATCCTGAGCGGGAGAGGAGGTGTTCAGCTGCAAGAAGGTGTGAATGTCTACCCATAATTACTGAAAAATGGGTAAGAAAAGGTGCGAATGCCTAACCATACATCATCAAAAGAGGGAGCGGAGGTGTTCCGCTGTAAGACGGTGTGAATGTCCGACCATAGATGGTAAAAAGCGGGTAAGAAAAGGTTAAATTACCCGACTGTACACAATCAAAAGAGGGAGCGGAGTTGTTCAGCTAAGAGAAGATGTGAAAGTCCGACCTTGGTTTGTAAAAAGCGGGTAAGAAAAGGTTCGTATCCCCGAATATACACCATCAAAAGCGGAAGCGGAGTTGTTCGGCTGCAAGATATTGTGAACGTCCGACCAAAGTTTGTAAAAAGCAGTTAAGAAAAGGTTCGAATATCTAACCAAACATAATCAAAAGCGGGAGCAGAGCTGTTCGACTGGAGGTAGGTGTGAATGTCAGATCATAATTTGCAAAAAGCTGATGAGAAAGGGTGAGAATGCCCGACTATACACCATCAAATGCGGTAGCGGAGTTGTTCGGCTGTGAGTAGGTGTGAATCTCCAACCATAATTGCTGAAAAATGTGTTAGAAAAGGTAAAAATGCCGGTCCATACATAATCAAAATCGGGAGAGGTGGTGTTCAGCTGCAAGAATGTCTAAATGTCCATCAATAATTGCTAGAAAACATGAAAGAAAATTTTCGAAAATCAAACCACACATGATCATAAGTGGGAGAGGAGGTGTTCAGCTGCAAGAAGGTGTGAATGTCCACCCATAATACCTGAAAAATGGGTAAAAAAAAGGTGCGAATGCCCAACCATACATCATCAAAAGCAGGAGTGCATGTGTTCGGCTACAAGAAGGTGTGAACGTCCAACCAAAGTTTGTAAAAAGCAGTTAAGAAGAGGTTCGAATATCCAACCATACATAATCAAAAGCGGGAGCAGAGCTGTTCGACTGCAAGTAGGTGTGAATGTCAGATCATAATTTGCAAAACGCTGATGAGAAAGGGTGAGAATGCCCGACTATACACCATCAAATGCGGGAGCGGAGTTGTTCGGCTCTGAGTAGGTGTGAATCTCCGACCATAATTGCTGAAAAATGTGTTAGAAAAGGTAAGAATGCCGGTCCATACATCATCAAAAGCGAGAGAGGTTGTGTTCGGCTGCAAGTAGGTGTGAATGTCCAGCCATAATTACTCACAAACGGGTAAGAAAAGGTAGTATTGCCAGACCATATATGATCAAAACAGGGAGCGGAGGTGGTTCAGCTGCAAGAAGGTTTGAATGTCCGACTAAAGTTCAAATATATTAACAAAAGCGGGAGGAGAGGTCTTCGGATGAGAGTGGTTGAAAATTTCCAACCATAATGTATAAAATGCGGTGAAAAAAAGGTGTGATAGAACACTAAAAGGTGGAGCGGAAGTGTTCGGCTGCAAGAAGGTGTGAATGTCCGACTATATTTGGTGAAAAGCAGGTGAAGCAAGGTCTGAATGCCCAACCTTACATCATCAAAAGCGAGATCAGAGGTGTTTGGCTGCAAGAAGGCCATAGTTTGCCAAAAGCGGGTAAGGTGCGAATGTCCGACTAAATATCAAATAAATTTGGGGCGGAGGTCTTCGGATGCAAGTGGGTGTGAATGTCCGACTATATTTGGTGAAAAGCAGGTGAAGCAAGGTCTGAATGCCCAACCTTACATCATCAAAAGCGAGATCAGAGGTGTTGGGCTGCAAGAAGGCCATAGTTTGCCAAAAGCGGGTAAGGTGCGAATGACCGACTAAATATCAACAAAAGTGGGGGCGGAGGTCTTCGGATGCAGGTGGGTGTGAATATCCCACCATACAAGTATGGTGGAGAGGAAGCTGTGAATGGCCGACCATAGTAAAAGGCGGGTGAGAGAAGGTGCGAATGTCAAACCATACATAATCAAAACAGGGAGCGGAGGTGTTCTGCTGTAAGAAGGTGTGAATGTCCGACCATAGTTGGTAAAAAGCGGGTAAGAAAAGGTTAAAATACCCGACTGTACACAATCAATAACGGGAGCGGAGTTGTTCAGCTAAGAGAAGATGTGAAAGTCCGACCTTGGTTTGTAAAAAGCGGGTAAGAAAAGGTTCGTATCCCCGAATATACACCATCAAAAGCGGAAGCGGAGGTGTTCGGCTGCAAGATATTGTGAACGTCCGACCAAAGTTTGTAAAAAGCAGTTAAGAAAAGGTTCGAATATCTAACCAAACATAATCAAAAGCGGGAGCAGAGCTGTTCGACTGGAAGTAGGTGTGAATGTCAGATCATAATTTGCAAAAAGCTGATGAGAAAGGGTGAGAATGCCCGACTATACACCATCAAATGCGGTAGCGGAGTTGTTCGGCTGTGAGTAGGTGTGAATCTCCAACCATAATTGCTGAAAAATGTGTTAGAAAAGGTAAAAATGCCGGTCCATACATAATCAAAATCGGGAGAGGTGGTGTTCAGCTGCAAGAAGGTCTACATGTCCATCAATAATTGCTAGAAAACATGAAAGAAAATTTTCGAAAATCAAACCACACATGATCATAAGTAGGAGAGGAGGTGTTCAGCTGCAAGAAGGTGTGAATGTCCACCCATAATACCTGAAAAATGGGTAAAAAAAAGGTGCGAATGCCCAACCATACATCATCAAAAGCAGGAGTGCATGTGTTCGGCTACAAGAAGGTGTGAACGTCCACTCAAAGTTTGTAAAAAGCAGTTAAGAAAAGGTTCGAATATCCAACCATACATAATCAAAAGCGAGAGCAGAGCTGTTCGACTGCAAGTAGGTGTGAATGTCAGATCATAATTTGCAAAAAGCTGATGAGAAAGGGTGAGAATGCCCGACTATACACCATCAAATGCGGTAGCGGAGTTGTTCGGCTGTGAGTAGGTGTGAATCTCCAACCATAATTGCTGAAAAATGTGTTAGAAAAGGTAAAAATGCCGGTCCATACATAATCAAAATCGGGAGAGGTGGTGTTCAGCTGCAAGGTCTAAATGTCCATCAATAATTGCTAGAAAACATGAAAGAAAATTTTCGAAAATCAAACCACACATGATCATAAGTGGGAGAGGAGGTGTTCAGCTGCAAGAAGGTGTGAATGTCCACCCATAATACCTGAAAAATGGGTTAAAAAAAAGGTGCGAATGCCCAACCATACATCATCAAAAGCAGGAGTGCATGTGTTCGGCTACAAGAAGGTGTGAACGTCCAACCAAAGTTTGTAAAAAGCAGTAAAGAGAAGGTTCGAATATCCAACCATACATAATCAAAAGCGGGAGCAGAGCTGTTCAACTGCAAGTAGGTGTGAATGTCAGATCATAATTTGCAAAAAGCTGATGAGAAAGGGTGAGAATGCCCGACTATACACCATCAAATGCGGGATCGGAGTTGTTCGGCTGTGAGTAGGTGTGAATCTCCGACCATAATTGCTGAAAAATGTGTTAGAAAAGGTAAGAATGCCGGTCCATACATCATCAAAAGCGAGAGAGGTTGTGTTCGGCTGCAAGTAGGTGTGAATGTCCAGCCATAATTACTCACAAACGGGTAAGAAAAGGTAGTATTGCCAGACCATATATGATCAAAACAGGGAGCGGAGGTGGTTCAGCTGCAAGAAGGTTTGAATGTCCAACTAAAGTTCAAATATATTAACAAAAGCGGGAGGAGAGGTCTTCGGATGCAAGTGGTTGTGAATGTCCGACTATATTTGGTGAAAAGCAGGTGAAGCAAGGTCTGAATGCCCAACCTTACATCATCAAAAGCGAGATCAGAGGTGTTGGGCTGCAAGAAGGCCATAGTTTGCCAAAAGCGGGTAAGGTGCGAATGACCGACTAAATATCAACAAAAGTGGGGGCGGAGGTCTTCGGATGCAGGTGGGTGTGAATATCCCACCATACAAGTATGGTGGAGAGGAAGCTGTGAATGGCCGACCATAGTAAAAGGCGGGTGAGAGAAGGTGCGAATGTCAAACCATACATAATCAAAACAGGGAGCAGAGGTGTTCTGCTGTAAGAAGGTGTGAATGTCCAACCATAGTTGGTAAAAAGCGGGTAAGAAAAGGTTAAAATACCCGACTGTACACAATCAATAGCGGGAGCGGAGTTGTTCGGCTACTAAAAGGTGTGAAAGTCCGACCATGGTTTGTAAAAAGCGGGTAAGAAAAGGTGCGAATGCCCGACAATGTATGATCAAAAGAGGGAGTGGAGGTTTTCGGCTGCAAGAAGGTCTGAATGTCCAACCATAATTTGTAAAAACCGGGGAAGAAAAGGCTCGAAAGCCCGACTATACACCATCAAAAGTGGGAGCGGAGGTGTTCAGCTGCAAGATGGTCTGAATGTCCATCAATAATTGCTAGAAAACATGAAAGAAAATTTTCCAATATCAAACTGCACATGATCATAAGCGGGAGAGGAGGTGTTCAGCTGCAAGAAGGTGTGAATGTCTACCCATAATTACTGAAAAATGGGAAAGAAAAGGTGCGAATGCCTAACCATACATCATCAAAAGAGGGAGCGGAGGTGTTCCGCTGTAAGACGGTGTGAATGTCGGACCATAGATGGTAAAAAGCGGGTAAGAAAAGGTTAAATTACCCGACTGTACACAATCAAAAGAGGGAGCGGAGTTGTTCAGCTAAGAGAAGGTGTGAAAGTCCGACCTTGGTTTGTAAAAAGCGGGTAAGAAAAGGTTCGTATGCCCGAATATACACCATCAAAAGCGGAAGCGGAGGTGTTCGGCTGCAAGATATTGTGAACGTCCGACCAAAGTTTGTAAAAAGCAGTTAAGAAAAGGTTCGAATATCTAACCAAACATAATCAAAAGCGGGAGCAGAGCTGTTCAACTGGAAGTAGGTGTGAATGTCAGATCATAATTTGCAAAAAGCTGATGAGAAAGGGTGAGAATGCCCGACTATACACCATCAAATGCGGTAGCGGAGTTGTTCGGCTGTGAGTAGGTGTGAATCTCCAACCATAATTGCTGAAAAATGTGTTAGAAAAGGTAAAAATGCCGGTCCATACATAATCAAAATCGGGAGAGGTGGTGTTCAGCTGCAAGGTCTAAATGTCCATCAATAATTGCTAGAAAACATGAAAGAAAATTTTCGAAAATCAAACCACACATGATCATAAGTGGGAGAGGAGGTGTTCAGCTGCAAGAAGGTGTGAATGTCCACCCATAATACCTGAAAAATGGGTTAAAAAAAAGGTGCGAATGCCCAACCATACATCATCAAAAGCAGGAGTGCATGTGTTCGGCTACAAGAAGGTGTGAACGTCCAACCAAAGTTTGTAAAAAGCAGTAAAGAGAAGGTTCGAATATCCAACCATACATAATCAAAAGCGGGAGCAGAGCTGTTCAACTGCAAGTAGGTGTGAATGTCAGATCATAATTTGCAAAAAGCTGATGAGAAAGGGTGAGAATGCCCGACTATACACCATCAAATGCGGGATCGGAGTTGTTCGGCTGTGAGTAGGTGTGAATCTCCGACCATAATTGCTGAAAAATGTGTTAGAAAAGGTAAGAATGCCGGTCCATACATCATCAAAAGCGAGAGAGGTTGTGTTCGGCTGCAAGTAGGTGTGAATGTCCAGCCATAATTACTCACAAACGGGTAAGAAAAGGTAGTATTGCCAGACCATATATGATCAAAACAGGGAGCGGAGGTGGTTCAGCTGCAAGAAGGTTTGAATGTCCGACTAAAGTTCAAATATATTAACAAAAGCGGGAGGAGAGGTCTTCGGATGCAAGTGGTTGTGAATGTCCGACTATATTTGGTGAAAAGCAGGTGAAGCAAGGTCTGAATGCCCAACCTTACATCATCAAAAGCGAGATCAGAGGTGTTGGGCTGCAAGAAGGCCATAGTTTGCCAAAAGCGGGTAAGGTGCGAATGACCGACTAAATATCAACAAAAGTGGGGGCGGAGGTCTTCGGATGCAGGTGGGTGTGAATATCCCACCATACAAGTATGGTGGAGAGGAAGCTGTGAATGGCCGACCATAGTAAAAGGCGGGTGAGAGAAGGTGCGAATGTCAAACCATACATAATCAAAACAGGGAGCAGAGGTGTTCTGCTGTAAGAAGGTGTGAATGTCCAACCATAGTTGGTAAAAAGCGGGTAAGAAAAGGTTAAAATACCCGACTGTACACAATCAATAACGGGAGCGGAGTTGTTCGGCTACTAAAAGGTGTGAAAGTCCAACCATGGTTTGTAAAAAGCGGGTAAGAAAAGGTGCGAATGCCCGACAATGTATGATCAAAAGAGGGAGTGGAGGTTTTCGGCTGCAAGAAGGTCTGAATGTCCAACCATAATTTGTAAAAACCGGGGAAGAAAAGGCTCGAAAGCCCGACTATACACCATCAAAAGTGGGAGCGGAGGTGTTCAGCTTCAAGACGGTCTGAATGTCCATCAATAATTGCTAGAAAACATGAAAGAAAATTTTCGAATATCAAACTGCACATGATCCTGAGCGGGAGAGGAGGTGTTCAGCTGCAAGAAGGTGTGAATGTCTACCCATAATTACTGAAAAATGGGTAAGAAAAGGTGCGAATGCCTAACCATACATCATCAAAAGAGAGAGCGGAGGTGTTCCGCTGTAAGACGGTGTGAATGTCCGACCATAGATGGTAAAAAGCGGGTAAGAAAAGGTTAAATTACCCGACTGTACACAATCAAAAGAGGGAGCGGAGTTGTTCAGCTAAGAGAAGATGTGAAAGTCCGACCTTGGTTTGTAAAAAGCGGGTAAGAAAAGGTTCGTATCCCCGAATATACACCATCAAAAGCGGAAGCGGAGGTGTTCGGCTGCAAGATATTGTGAACGTCCGACCAAAGTTTGTAAAAAGCAGTTAAGAAAAGGTTCGAATATCTAACCAAACATAATCAAAAGCGGGAGCAGAGCTGTTCGACTGGAAGTAGGTGTGAATGTCAGATCATAATTTGCAAAAAGCTGATGAGAAAGGGTGAGAATGCCCGACTATACACCATCAAATGCGGTAGCGGAGTTGTTCGGCTGTGAGTAGGTGTGAATCTCCAACCATAATTGCTGAAAAATGTGTTAGAAAAGGTAAAAATGCCGGTCCATACATAATCAAAATCGGGAGAGGTGGTGTTCAGCTGCAAGAAGGTCTACATGTCCATCAATAATTGCTAGAAAACATGAAAGAAAATTTTCGAAAATCAAACCACACATGATCATAAGTGGGAGAGGAGGTGTTCAGCTGCAAGAAGGTGTGAATGTCAACCCATAACACCTGAAAAATGGGTAAAAAAAAAGGTGCGAATGCCCAACTATACACCATCAAAAGCGGAAGCGGAGGTGTTCGGCTGCAAGACGGTGTGAACGTCCGACCAAAGTTTGTAAAAAGCATTAAGAAAATATTCGAATATCCAACCAAACATAATCAAAAGCGGGAGCAGAGCTGTTCGACTGCAAGTAGGTGTGAATATCAGATCATAATTTGCAAAAAGCTGATGAGAAAGGGTGAGAATGCCCGACTATACACTATCAAATGTGGGAGCGGAGGTGTTCGTCTGTGAGTAGGTGTGAATGTCCGACCATAATTGCTGAAAAATGTGTTAGAAAAGGTAAGAATGCCGGACCATATATCATCAAAAGCGGGAGAGGTTGTGTTTGGCTGCAAGAAGGTGTGAATGTCCAGCCATAATTACTCATAAACGGGTAAGAAAAGGTACTATTGCCAGACCATATATGATCAAAACAGGGAGCGGAGGTGGTTCAGCTGCAAGAAGGTTTGAATGTCCGACTAAAGTTTGTAAAAAGCGGGTAAGACAAGGTGTGAATGCCCGACAATGTATGATCAAAAGAGGAGCGGAGGTTTTCGGCTGCAAGAAGGTCTGAATGTCCACCCATAATTACTGAAAAATTGGTAAGAAAAGGTGCAAAAGCCCAACCGCACATGATCATAAGTGGATGAGAAGGTGTTCGACTGCAAGTAGGTGTGAATGTAAGATCATAATTTGTAAAAAGCGGGTAAGAAAAGGTAAGAATGCCCAACCATAAATTATCAAAAGCGGCAGCAGAGTTTCGGCTGGTATTTATCAATGTCTAGATAGATTTCAACAAAAAACAACGTTGTACTTTGCAGTAAAAGAAAGTGCAAATCAAAAGTTTTAGGAATCCGACAATAAGCTTATTTTCATGAGTTCTGCACGATTTCGGATTTTATGTATAAAATGAATTTCTTCACGCAAACTAAGTTAACACTGCTTTGTCCTTCATATGTACCCATTTCTACATATATTTCAAGCATAAACTTCCTCATATTACCCTGAATGAGAAAGAGCCACACTTGTGATTAAGCCATACCTCCCTTTTGAGGAGTTCTGCATGATTTGGGATTTTATCTATAAAATTAATTCCTTCACTCAAACTATGTTAAAACGGCTTTTACCTTCATATTTATCAATGTCTCGATAGATTTAAACAAAAAAACAACGTTGTACTTTGCAATAAAAGAAAGAGCAAATCAAAAGTTTTAGGAATCCGAGAATAAGCTTATTTTCATGAGTTCTGCACGATTTCGGATTTTATGTATAAAATAAATTCATTCACTCAAACCAAGTTAAAACTGCTTTTTCCTTCATATTTATCAATGTCTAGATCGACTTCAACAAAGAACAACATTGTATTTTGCAGTAGAAGAAAGAGAAATACTGAAGGATCAGGAATCCGAGAATAAGCTTCTTTTCATACGTTCTGCATGATTTGGGATTTTATGTATAAAATTAATTCCTTCACTCAAACTAAGTTAACACTGCTTTGTCCTTCATATGTACCCATTTCTACATATATTTCAAGCATAAACTTCCTCATATTATCCTGAATGAGAAAGAGCCACACTTGTGATTAAGCCATACCTCCCTTTTGAGGAGTTCTGCATGATTTGGGATTTTATCTATAAAATTAATTCCTTCACTCAAACTATGTTAAAACGGCTTTTACCTTCATATTTATCAATGTCTCGATGGATTTAAACAAAAAAACAACGTTGTACTTTGCAATAAAAGAAAGAGCAAATCAAAAGTTTTAGGAATCCGAGAATAAGCTTATTTTCATGAGTTCTGCACGATTTCGGATTTTATGTATAAAATAAATTCATTCACTCAAACCAAGTTAAAACTGCTTTTTCCTTCATATTTATCAATGTCTAGATCGACTTCAACAAAGAACAACATTGTATTTTGCAGTAGAAGAAAGAGCAATACTGAAGGATCAGGAATCCGAGAATAAGCTTCTTTTCATACGTTCTGCATGATTTGGGATTTTATGTATAAAATTAATTCCTTCACTCAAACTAAGTTAACACTGCTTTGTCTTTCATATGTACCCATTTCTACATATATTTCAAGCATAAACTTCCTCATACTACCCTGAATGAGAAAGAACCACACTTGTGATTAAGCCATACCTCCCTTTTGAGGAGTTCTGCATGATTTGGGATTTTATCTATAAAATCAATTCCTTCACTCAAACTATGTTAAAACGGCTTTTACCTTCATATTTATCAATGTCTCGATAGATTTAAACAAAAAAACAACGTTGTACTTTGCAGTAAAAGAAAGAGCCAATCAAAAGTTTTAGGAATCCGAGAATAAGCTTATTTTCATGAGTTCTGCACGATTTCGGATTTTATGTATAAAATTAATTCATTCACTCAAACCAAGTTAAAACTGCTTTTTCCTTCATATTTATCAATGTCTAGATCGACTTCAACAAAGAACAACATTGTATTTTGCAGTAAAAGAAAGAGCAACACCTTCAGTGTACACTCAGATCAGGAATCCGAGAATAAGCTTATTTTCTTATGGGCAAGTGGGAACTGCTTTGTCCTTCATATTTATCAATGTGTAGATGGATTTCAACTTCTTCTACTGCAAAGTCCAATGTTTTTCTTTGTTGAAGTCGATCTAGACATTGATGAATATGGAAGGACAAAGCAGTTTTAACTTGGTTTGAGCAAAGCAATTCATTTTATAGCAAAATCCGAAATCGTGCAGAACTCATGAAAGCAGGCTTATACTCGGATTCCTGAAACTTTAGATTTGCTCTTTCTTTTACTGCAAAGTACAACGTTGTTTTTATGTTTAAATATTTCTAGACATGGTAAATATGAAGGACAAATCAGTTTTAACATAGTTTGAGTGAAGTAATGCATTTTATAAGCAAAATCCCAAGTCATGCAGAACTCACGAAATGCTTTTTCTCGCTTTTCACTGCTTTTTACAAACTTTGGTCGGACGTTCACACCTTCTTGCATCCGAACACCTCCGCTTCCGCTTTTGATGATGTATATTCGGGCATTCGAACCTTTTTTTACCCGCTTTTTAAAAACCATTGTCGGACTTTCACACCTTCTTGCAGCCGAACACCACCTCTCCCGCTTTTGATGATGTATGGTCCAGTATTCTTACCTTTTCTAACACATTTTTCAGCAATTATGGTCGGACATTCACACCTACTCAGAGCCGAACACCTCCGCTCCCGCATTTGATGGTCTATAGTCGGGCATTCTACAGCGGAAAAGACTCATTCTTATGTTTGGTTAGATATTCGAACCTTTTCTTAACTGCTTTTTACAAACTTTGGTCGGACGTTCACAATATCTTGCAGGTGTATATTCGGGCATACGAACTTTTTCTTACCCGCTTTTTAAAAACCAAGGTTGGACTTTCACACCTTCTCTTAGCTGAACAACTCCGCTCCCTCTTTTGATTGTGTACAGTCGGGTAATTTAACCTTTTCTTAACCGCTTTTTACCATCTATGGTCGGACATTCACACCGTCTTACAGCGGAACACCTCCGCTCCCTCTTTTGATGATGTATGGTTAGGCATTCGCACCTTTTCTTACCCATTTTTCAGTAATTATGGGTAGACATTCACACCTTCTTGCAGCTGAACACCTCCTCTCCTGCTTATGATCATGTGCAGTTTGATATTCGAAAATTTTCTTTCATGTTTTCTAGCAATTATTGATGGACATTCAGACCGTCTTGAAGCTGAACACCTCCGCTCCCACTTTTGATGGTGTATAGTCGGGCTTTCGAGCCTTTTCTTCCCCGGTTTTTACAAATTATGGTTGGACATTCAGACCTTCTTGCAGCCGAAAACCTCCACTCCCTCTTTTGATCATACATTGTCGGGCATTCGCACCTTTTCTTACCCGCTTTTTACAAACCATGGTCGGACTTTCACACCTTCTTGTGGCCGAACAACTCCGCTCCCGCTATTGATTGTGTACAGTCGGGTATTTTAACCTTTTCTTACCCGCTTTTTACAAACTATTGTTGGACATTCACAGCGTCTTACAGCGGAACACCTCCGCTCCCTCTTTTGATGGTGTATGTTCGGGCACTCGAACCTTTTCTTACCCGCTTTTTACAAACTATGGTCAGACATTCAAACCTTCTTGTAGCCGAACACATCCACTCCTGCTTTTGATGATGGGTATTCAAACCTACTTGTTGCCCGCTTTTCATTAATTATGGGTGGACATACACACCTTGTCGCAGCCAAACACCTCCGCTCCCTGTTTTGATCATGTATGATTGGACATTCGCACCTTTTCTCACCCGCTTTTTACTATGGTCGGCCATTCACAGCTTGCTCTCCACCATACTTGTATGGTGGGATATTCACACCCACTTGCATCCGAAGACCTCCGCCCCCACTTTTGTTGATATTTAGTCGGTCATTCGCACCTTACCCGCTTTTGGCAAACTATGGCCTTCTTGCAGCCAAACACCTCTGATCTCGTTTTTGATGATGTAAGGTTGGGCATTCAGACCTTGCTTCACCTGCTTTTCACCAAATATAGTCGAACATTCACACCTTCTTGCAGCCGAACACTTCTGCTCCACCTTTTAGTGTTCTATGGGGTATTCACACCTTTTTTTTCACAGCATTTT
Source organism: Leuresthes tenuis (assembly GCF_036924035.1). Classification (NCBI taxonomy): domain Eukaryota; kingdom Metazoa; phylum Chordata; class Actinopteri; order Atheriniformes; family Atherinopsidae; genus Leuresthes; species Leuresthes tenuis. The sequence continues at coordinate 146,497 of NW_027325419.1, read as the reverse complement.
ATTGATTATGGTTGGAAATTCTCACCCACTCTTATCCGAAGACCTCTCCTCCTGCTTTTGTTAATATATAGTCGGGCATTCAAACCTTTTATTACCCGCTTTTTACAAATTATGGTCGAACATTCACACCTACTTGCAGCCGAACACCTCCGCTCCCGCTTTTGATGGTGTACAGTCGGGCTTTCGAGCCTTTTCTTCCCCGGTTTTTAACAATTATGGTTGTACATTCAGACCTTGCAGCTGAAAACCTCCGCTCCCTCATTTGATCATACATTGTCAGGCATTCACACCTTGTCTTACCCGCTTTTTATAAACTTTAGTCAGACATTCACACCTTGCAGCTGAACCACCTCCGCTCCCTGTTTTGATAATGTATGGTCTGGCAATACTACCTTTTCTTACGGGTTTGTGAGTAATTATGGCTGGACATTCACACCTACTTGCAGCCGAACACCACTTTTCCCATGTATGGTCCGGCATTCTAGTCTTTTCTAACACATTTTTCAGCAATTATGGTTTGACATTCACACCTACTCACAGCCGAACACTTCCGCTCCCGCATTTGATGGTGTATAGTCGGGCATTCTCACCCTTTCTCATCAGCTTTTTGCAAATTATGATCTGACATTCACACCTACTTGCAGTCGAACAGCTCTGCTCCCGCTTTTGATTATGTTTGGTTGGATATTCGAAACTTTTCTTCACTGCTTTTTACAAACTTTGGTCGGACGTTCACACCTTCTTGCAGCCGAACACCTCCGCTTCCGCTTTTGATGGTATATATTCGGTTATTCGAACCTTTTATTACCCGCTTTTTACAAACCATGGTCGGACTTTCACACCTTCTTGTAGCCGAACAACTCCGCTCCCGCTATTGATTGTGTACAGTCGGGTATTTTAACCTTTTCTTACCCGCTTTTTAGCAACTATTGTTGGACATTCACACCGTCTTACAGCGGAACAACTCCGCTCCCTCTTTTGATGGTGTATGTTCGGGCATTCGAACCTTTTCTTACCCGCTTTTTACAAACTATGGTCGGACATTAAAACCTTCTTGTAGCCGAACACATCCACTCCTGCTTTTGATGATGTATGGTTGAGCATTCGCACCTTTTCTTACCCATTTTTTACAAACTATGGTCGGACATTTACACCTTCTTGCAGCTTAACACCTCCTCTCCCGCTTATGATGATGTGTGGTTTGATATTCGAAAATTTTCTTTCATGTTTTCTAACAATTATTGATGGACATTCAGACCTTCTTGCAGCTGAACACCTCCGCTCCCGCTTTTGATGATGTATAGTCGGGCTTTCGAGCCTTTTCTTCCCCGGTTTTTACAAAATTATTGTTTGGACATTCAGACCTTCTTGCAGCCGAAAACCTCCGCTCCCTCTTTTGATCATACATTGTCGGGCATTCGCACCTTCTCTTACCCGCTTAATACAAACCAGGGTCGGACTTTCACACCTTTTAGTAGCCGAACAACTCCGCTCCCGCTATTGATTGTGTACAGTCGGGTATTTTCACCTTTTCTTACCTGCTTTTTACCAACTATGGTCAGACATTCACACCTTCTTACAGTGGAACACCTCCGCTCCCTCTTTTGATGGTGTATGTTCGGGCATTCGAACCTTTTCTTACCCGCTTTTTACAAACTATGGTCGGACATTAAAACCTTCTTGTAGCCGAACACATCCACTCCTGCTTTTGATGATGTATGGTTTGGCATTCGTACCTTTTCTTACCCATTTTGCAGTAATTATGGGTGGACATTCACACCTTTTTGCATTTTAACACCTCCTCTCCCACTTATGATCATGTGCGGTTTGATATTCGAAAATTCTCTTCCATGTTTTCTAGCAATTATGGATGGACATTCAGACCGCTTTTGATGGTGTATAGTCGGGCTTTCGAGCCTTTTCTTCCCCGGTTTTTACAAATTATGGTTGGACATTCAGACCTTGCAGCCGAAAACCTCCGCTCCCTCTTTTGATCATACATTGTCAGGCATTCGCACCTACTTGCAGCCGAATACTTCCGCTCCAGGCCCCCCCAGGCCCCCCCTCAACAGGTGCGCTCTTGTGAAAAAGCAAACAGTGGCAGCAACAAAAACACAACGGGAACACCGTATTGAGGCTTTGTTCTGACCGCTCATTTGGTATGCCGTTTCTTTCAAGCAATTCTCCCGGTTAGCCCGCACTCGGCTCGCTCCCAGAGCCGTGTTTGATAAGATCCGACCATTTTATTACGGGAGGATCAGTATGTATGGATTCTGATGTGACTGATAAACCCATTCGTATCTTAAGCATAATCCAATACATGAGACAACGCCCTGGCACACAATCAAAAAAAAAAGAGAGAGCGGTTTTGTGTCCCCACAGTCCATAATGTAGAAAAGAGAGAAAAAAGCCTTTCTGATTTGGTGTGTGTGCTCACAGTGCAGAGTGTAGAGAAAAGAGAGAAAAGAAAGCCGTTTTGGTGTCACGGGTGTTGTGACTTACACACACACATTTCTGAATTGAGAAAGGAAATTATTTTAGAGGAAGCACTAGAGTTTAGATCCCACATTTGTTGATAGGCATTCATTTATTTCTTCACTTCTGATGAAGTTTCAACAATAAACAACAAACTTTGTATTATGAGAAAGAACCAGACTCATTCTTCAGGAATCCGAAAATAAGCTCTATTTTGCGAGTTATGCACGAATTCGGATTCTCCTATAAAACAAATTCCTTAACTCTAACCAAGTTAAGACTGCTTTGTCCTTCATATTTATTCATGTCTAATCAAGTTTCAACGATAAACAACGTTGTACTTTGTACTTCTTCAGCAATAAGCATCTCTCGACATATGACGAAATACAGATTTTGCTATAAAATTAATTCCTTCTATCAGCCTGACTTAAAACTGTTTGTCCTCCTTATTTATCCACTTCAAATCAAGTTTCAACAATTAGAAAAATTTTGTAGTTTGAGAAAAAACAAATTAATCTTAAGCAATCAGTAGGGTAAGAAAGGGTAAGAAAAGGTGCAAATGCCAACCATACATCACTAAAAGGTGGAGCGGAAGTATTCGGCTGCAAGTAGGTGCGAATGCCTGACAATGTATGATCAAAAGAGGGAGCGGAGGTCTTCGGCTGCAAGGTCTGAATGTACAACCATAATTTGTAAAAACCGGGGAAGAAAAGGCTCGAAAGCCCGACTATACACCATCAAAAGCGGGAGCGGAGGTGTTCGGCTGCAAGTAGGTGTGAATGTTCGACCATAATTTGTAAAAAGCGGGTAAGAAAAGGTTCGAATGCTCGACTATATATTAACCAAAGCAGGAGGAGAGGTCTTCGGATAAGAGTGGGTGAGAATTTACAACCATAATCTATAAAATGCGGTGAAAAAAAAGGTGTGAATACCCCATAGAACACTAAAAGGTAGAGCGGAAGTGTTCGGCTGCAAGAAGGTGTGAATGTCTGACCATAGTTTGTAAAAAGCGGGTAAGAAAAGGTTCGAATGCCCGAACATACACCATCAAAGGAGGGAGCGGAGGTGTTCCGCTGTAAGAAGGTGTGAATGTCCGACCATAGTTGGCAAAAAGCAGGTAAGAAAAGGTTAAAATACCCGATTGTACACAATCAATAGCGGGAGCAGAGTTGTTCCGCTACTAAAAGGTGTGAAAGTCCGACCATGGTTTGTAAAAAGCGGGTAAGAAAAGGTGCGAATGCCCGACAATGTATGATCAAAAGAGGGAGCGGAGGTTCTCGGCTGAAACAAGGTCTGAATGTCCATCCATATTTTGTAAAAATCTGGGAAGAAAAGGCTCGAAAGCCCGACTATACACCATCAACAGCTGGAGCGGAGGTGTTCAGCTGCAAGAAGGTCTGAATGTCCATCAATAATTGCTAGAAAACATGGAAGAGAATTTTCGAATATCAAACCGCACATGATCATAAGCGGGAGAGGAGGTGTTCAGCTGCAAGAAGGTGTGAATGTCCACCCATAATTACTGCAAAATGGGTAAGAAAAGGTACGAATGCCCAACCATACATGATCCTAACAGGGAGCGGAGGTGTTTGGCTGCGACAAGGTGTGTATGTCCACCCATAATTAATGAAAAGCGGGCAACAAGTAGGTTTGAATACCCATCATCAAAAGCAGGAGTGGATGTGTTCGGCTACAAGAAGGTTTGAATGTCTGACCATAGTTTGTAAAAAGCGGGTAAGAAAAGGTTCGAATGCCCGAACATACACCATCAAAGGAGGGAGCGGAGGTGTTCCGCTGTAAGAAGGTGTGAATGTCCAACCATAATTGGCAAAAAGCAGGTAAGAAAAGGTTAAAATACCCTATTGTACACAATCAATAGCGGGAGCGGAGTTGTTCCGCTACTAAAAGGTGTGAAAGTCCGACCATGAATTGTAAAAAGCGGGTAAGAAAAGGTGCGAATGCCCGACAATGTATGATCAAAAGAGGGAGTGGAGGTTTTCGGCTGAAAGAAGGTCTGAATGTCCATCCATAATTTGTAAAAATCGGAGAAGAAAAGGCTCGAAAGCCCGACTATACACCATCAACAGCTGGAGCGGAGGTGTTCAGCTGCAAGAAGGTCTGAATGTCCATCAATAATTGCTAGAAAACATGGAAGAGAATTTTCGAATATCAAACCGCACATGATCATAAGCGGGAGAGGAGGTGTTAAAATGCAAAAAGGTGTGAATGTCCACCCATAATTACTGCAAAATGGGTAAGAAAATGTACGAATGCCCAACCATACATCAACAAAAGCAGGAGTGGATGTGTTCGGCTACAAGAAGGTTTTAATGTCCGACCATAGTTTGTAAAAAGCGGGTAAGAAAAGGTTCGAATGCCCGAACATACACCATCAAAAGAGGGAGCGGAGGTGTTCCACTGTAAGAAGGTGTGAATGTTTGACCATAATTGGTAAAAAGCGGGTAAGAAGAGGTGAAAATACCCGACTGTACACAATAAATAGCGGGAGCGGAGTTGTTCGGCTACTAAAAGGTGTGAAAGTCCGACCCTGGTTTGTAAAAAGCGGGTAAGAGAAGGTGCGAATGCCCGACAATGTATGATCAAAAGAGGGAGCGGAGGTTTTCGGCTGCAAGAAGGTCTGAATGTCCAACAATAATTTTGTAAAAACCGGGGAAGAAAAGGCTCTAAAGCCCGACTATACATCATCAAAAGCGGGAGCGGAGGTGTTCAGCTGCAAGAAGGTCTGAATGTCCATCAATAATTGCTAGAAAACATGAAAGAAAATGTTCGAATATCAAACTGCACATGATCATAAGCGGGAGAGGAGGTGTTCAGCTGCAAGAAGGTGTGAATGTCTACCCATAATTACTGAAAAGCGGGTAAGAAAAGGTTCGTATGCCCGAATATACACCATCAAAAGCGGAAGCGGAGGTGTTCGGCTGCAAGATATTGTGAACGTCCGACCAAAGTTTGTAAAAAGCAGTTAAGAAAAGGTTCGAATATCTAACCAAACATAATCAAAAGCGGGAGCAGAGCTGTTCGACTGGAAGTAGGTGTGAATGTCAGATCATAATTTGCAAAAAGCTGATGAAAAAGGGTGAGAATGCCCGACTATACACCATCAAATGCGGTAGCGGAGTTGTTCGGCTGTGAGTAGGTGTGAATCTCCAACCATAATTGCTGAAAAATGTGTTAGAAAAGGTAAAAATGCCGGTCCATACATCATCAAAATCGGGAGAGGTGGTGTTCAGCTGCAAAAAGGTCTAAATGTCCATCAATAATTGCTAGAAAACATGAAAGAAAATTTTCGAAAATTAAACCACACATGATCATAAGTGGGAGAGGAGGTGTTGAGCTGCAAGAAGGTGTGAATGTCCACCCATAATCCCTGAAAAATGGGTAAAAAAAAGGTGCGAATGCCCAACCATACATCATCAAAAGCAGGAGTGCATGTGTTCGGCTACAAGAAGGTGTGAACGTCCAACCAAAGTTTGTAAAAAGCAGTTAAGAAAAGGTTCGAATATCCAACCAAACATAATCAAGAGCGGGAGCAGAGCTGTTCGACTGCAAGTAGGTGTGAATGTCATATCATAATTTGCAAAAAGCTGATGAGAAAGGGTGAGAATGCCCGACTATACACCATCAAATGCGGGAGCGGAGTTGTTCGGCTGTGAGTAGGTGTGAATCTCCGACCATAATTGCTGAAAAATGTGTTAGAAAAGGTAAGAATGCCGGTCCATACATCATCAAAAGCGAGAGAGGTTGTGTTCGGCTGCAAGTAGGTGTGAATGTCCAGCCATAATTACTCACAAACGGGTAAGAAAAGGTAGTATTGCCAGACCATATATGATCAAAACAGGGAGCGGAGGTGGTTCAGCTGCAAGAAGGTTTGAATGTCCGACTAAAGTTCAAATATATTAAAGAAAGCGGGAGGAGAGGTCTTCGGATGAGAGTGGTTGAAAATTTCTGACCATAATGTATAAAATGCGGTGAAAAAAAGGTGTGATAGAACACTAAAAGGTGGAGCGGAAGTGTTCGGCTGCAAGAAGTTGTGAATGTCCGACTATATTTGGTGAAAAGCAGGTGAAGCAAGGTCTGAATGCCCAACCTTACATCATCAAAAGCGAGATCAGAGGTATTTGGCTGCAAGAAGGCCATAGTTTGCCAAAAGCAGGTAAGGTGCGAATGTCCGACTAAATATCAACAAAATTTGGGGCAGAGGTCTTCGGATGCAAGTGGGTGTGAATATCCAACCATACAAGTATGGTGGAGAGGAAGCTGTGAATAGCCGACCATAGTTTGGAAAAAGCGGGTAAGAAAAGGTTTGAATGCCCGAACATACACCATCAAAAGAGGGATCGGAGGTGTTCCGCTGTACGAAGGTGTGAATGTCTGACCATAGTTCGTAAAATGCGGGTAAGAAAAGGTTTGAATGCCCGAACATACACCATCAAAAGAGGGAGCGGATGTGTTCGGCTACAAGAAGGTGTGAAAGTCCGACCATGGTTTGTAAAAAGCGGGTAAGAAAAGGTGCGAATGTCCGACAATTTATGATCAAAAGAGAGAGCGGAGGTTTTCGGATACAAGAAGGTTTGAATGTCCAACCATAGTAAGTAATAGGTGGGTAAGAAATGGCTCGAATGCCCGACTATACACCATCAAAAGCGGAAGCGGAGGTGTTCGGCTGCAAGACGGTGTGAACGTCCGACCAAAGTTTGTAAAAAGCATTAAGAAAATGTTCGAATATCCAACAAAACATAATCAAAAGCGGGAGCAGAGCTGTTCGACTGCAAGTAGGTGTGAATATCAGATCATAATTTGCAAAAAGCTGATGAGAAAGGGTGTGAATGCCCGACTATACACAATCAAATGTGGGAGCGGAGTTGTTCGTCTGTGAGTAGGTGTGAATGTCCGACCATAATTGCTGAAAAATGTGTTAGAAAAGGTAAGAATGCCGGACCATATATCATCAAAAGCGGGAGAGGTTGTGTTCGGCTGCAAGAAGGTGTGAATGTCCAGCCATAATTACTCACAAACGGGTAAGAAAAGGTACTATTGCCAGACCATATATGATCAAAACAGGGAGCGGAGGTGGTTCAGCTGCAAGAAGGTTTGAATGTCCGACTAAAGTTTGTAAAAAGCGGGTAAGACAAGGTGTGAATGCCCGACAATGTATGATCAAAAGAGGAGCGGAGGTTTTCGGCTGCAAGAAGGTCTGAATGTCCACCCATAATTACTGAAAAATGGGAAAGAAAAGATGCGAAAGCCCAACCGCACATGATCATAAGTGGATGAGAAGGTGTTCGACTGCAAGTAGGTGTGAATGTAAGATCATAATTTGTAAAAAGCGGGTAAGAAAAGGTAAGAATGCCCAACCATAAATTATCAAAAGCGGCAGCAGAGTTTCGGCTGGTATTTATCAATGTCTAGATAGATTTCAACAAAAAACAACGTTGTACTTTGCAGTAAAAGAAAGTGCAAATCAAAAGTTTTAGGAATCCGAGAATAAGCTTATTTTCATGAGTTCTGCACGATTTCGGATTTTATGTATAAAATGAATTTCTTCACGCAAACTAAGTTAACACTGCTTTGTCCTTCATATGTACCCATTTCTACATATATTTCAAGCATAAACTTCCTCATATTACCCTGAATGAGAAAGAGCCACACTTGTGATTAAGCCATACCTCCCTTTTGAGGAGTTCTGCATGATTTGGGATTTTATCTATAAAATTAATTCCTTCACTCAAACTATGTTAAAACGGCTTTTACCTTCATATTTATCAATGTCTCGATAGATTTAAACAAAAAAACAACGTTGTACTTTGCAATAAAAGAAAGAGCAAATAAAAAGTTTTAGGAATCCGAGAATAAGCTTATTTTCATGAGTTCTGCACGATTTCGGATTTTATGTATAAAATAAATTCATTCACTCAAACCAAATTAAAACTGCTTTTTCCTTCATATTTATCAATGTCTAGATCGACTTCAACAAAGAACAACATTGTATTTTGCAGTAGAAGAAAGAGCAACACTGAAGGATCAGGAATCCGAGAATAAGCTTATTTTCTTATGGGCAAGTGGGAACTGCTTTGTCCTTCATATTTATCAATGTGTAGATGGATTTCAACTTCTTCTACTGCAAAGTCCAATGTTTTTCTTTGTTGAAGTCGATCTAGACATTGATGAATATGGAAGGACAAAGCAGTTTTAACTTGGTTTGAGCAAAGCAATTCATTTTATAGCAAAATCCGAAATCGTGCAGAACTCATGAAAGTAAGCTTATTCTCGGATTCCTGAAACTTTAGATTTGCTCTTTCTTTTACTGCAAAGTACAACGTTGTTTTTTTGTTTAAATATTTCTAGACATTGTAAATATGAAGGACAAATCAGTTTTAACAAAGTTTGAGTGAAGTAATGAATTTTATAAGCAAAATCCCAAATCATGCAGAACTCACGAAATGCTTTTTCTCGCTTTTCACTGCTTTTTACAAACTTTGGTCGGACGTTCACACCTTCTTGCATCCGAACACCTCCGCTCCCGCTTTTGATGATGTATATTCGGGCATTCGAACCTTTTTTTACCCGCTTTTTACAAACCATTGTCGGACTTTCACACCTTCTTGCAGCCGAACACCACCTCTCCCGCTTTTGATGATGTATGGTCCAGTATTCTTACCTTTGCTAACACATTTTTCAGCAATTATGGTCGGACATTCACACCTACTCACAGCTGGACACCTCCGCTCCCGCTTTTGATCATACAATGTCGGGACATCGCTCCTTGTCTTACCAGCTTTTTACAAACTTTAGTCGAACATTCACACCTTCTTGCAGCTGAACACCTCCGCTCCCGCTTTTGATGATGTATAGTCGGGCTTTCGAGCCTTTTCTTACCCGGTTTTTACAAATTATGGTTGGACATTCAGACCTTGCAGCCGAACACCTCCGCTCTCTCTTTTGATCATACATTGTTGGGCATTCGCACCTTGTCTTACCTGCTTTTTACAAACTATAGTCAGACATTCACACCTTGCAGCTGAACCTCCGCTCCCTGTTTTGATCATGTATGGTCTGGCAATACTACCTTTTCTTCCCCCGTTTGTGAGTAATTATGGCTGGACATTCACACCTACTTGCAGTCGAACTGCTCTGCTCCCGCTTTTGATTATGTTTGGTTGGATATTCGAACCTTTTCTTAACTGCTTTTTACAAACCATGGTCGGACTTTCACACCTTCTTGTAGCCGAACAACTCCGCTCCCGCTATTGATTGTGTACAGTCGGGTATTTTAACCTTTTCTTACCCGCTTGTTACCAACTATGGTCGGACATTCACACCGTCTTACAGCGGAACACCTCCGCTCCCGCTTTTTATGGTGTATAGTCGGGCATTCGAACCTTTTCTTACCCGCTATTTACAAACTATGGTAAGACATTCAAACCTTCGTGTATCCGAAAACCTCCGCTCTCTCTTTTGATCATACATTGTCGGACATTCGCACCTTTTCTTACCCACTTTTTACAAACCATGGTCGGACTGTCACACCTTCTTGTAGCCGAACACATCCGCTCCCGCTATTGATTGTGTACAGTCGGGTATTTTAACCTTTTCTTACCCGCTTTTTACCAAGTATGGTCGGACATTCACACCTTCGTACAGCGGAACACCTCCGCTCCCTCTTTTGATGGTGTATGTTCGGGCATTCAAACCTTTTCTTACCCGCTTTTTCCAAACTATGGTCGGCTATTCACAGCTTCCTCTCCACCATACTTGTATGGTGGGATATTCACACCCACTTGCATCCGAAAACCTCCGCCCCAAATTTTGTTGATATTTAGTCGGACATTCGCACCTTACCCGCTTTTGGCAAACTATGGCCTTCTTGCAGCCAAACACCTCTGATCTCGCTTTTGATGATGTAAGGTTGGGCATTCAGACCTTGCTTCACCTGCTTTTCACCAAATGTAGTCGGACATTCACACCTTCTTGCAGCCGAACACTTCCGCTCCACCTTTTAGTGTTCTATCACACCTTTTTTTTTCACCGCATTTTATACATTATGGTTGGAAATTTTCAACCACTTTCATCCGAAGACCTCTCCTCCCACTTTTGTTAATATATTTGAAATTTAGTTTGAAATTCAAACCTTCTTGCAGCTGAACCACCTCCGCTCCCTGTTTTGATCATATATGGTCTGGCAATACTACCTTTTCTTACCCGTTTGTGAGTAATTATGGCTGGACATTCACACCTACTTGCAGCCGAACACAACCTCTCTCGCTTTTGATGATGTATGGACCGGCATTCTTACCTTTTCTAACACATTTTTCAGCAATTATGGTCGGAGATTCACACCTACTCACAGCCGAACAACTCCGCTCCCGCATTTGATGATGTATAGTCGGGCATTCTCACCCTTTCTCATCAGCTTTTTGCAAATTATGATCTGACATTCACACCTACTTGCAGTCGAACAGCTCTGCTCCCGCTTTTGATTATGTTTGGTTGGATATTCGAACCTTTTCTTAACTTCTTTTTACATATTTTGGTTGGACGTTCACACCTTCTTGTAGCCGAACACTTCCACTCCTGCTTTTGATGATGTATGGTTGGGCATTCACACCTTTTTTTTGCCCATTTTTCAGGAATTATGGGTGGACATTCACACCTTCTTGCAGCTGAACACCTCCTCTCCCGCTTATGATCATGTGCGGTTTGATTTTCGAAAAGTTTCTTTCATGTTTTCTAGCAATTATTGATGGACATGTAGACCTTCTTGCAGCTGAACACCTCCGCTCCCGCTTTTGATCATACATTGTCAGGCATTCGCACCTTGTCTTACCCACTTTTTACAAACTTTAGTCGAACAGTCACACCTTTTTGCAGCCGAACACCACCTCTACCGCTTTTGATGATGTATGGTCCAGCATTCTTACCTTTTCTAACACATTCTTCAGCAATTATGGTCGGACATTCACACCTACTCAGAGCCGAACACCTCCGCTCCCGCATTTGATGGTCTATAGTCGGGCATTCTACAGCGGAAAAGACTCATTCTTATGTTTGGTTAGATATTCTAACCTTTTCTTAACTGCTTTTTACGAACTTTTGTCGGACGTTCACAATATCTTGCAGCCGAACACCTCCGCTTCCGCTTTTGATGGTGTATATTCGGGCATACGAACCTTTTCTTACCCGCTTTTTACAAACCAAGGTCGGACTTTCACACCTTCTCGTAGCTGAACAACTCCGCTCCCTCTTTTGATTGTGTAAAGTCGGGTAATTTAACCTTTTCTTACCCGCTTTTTACCATCTATGGTTGGACATTCACACCGTCTTACAGCGGAACACCTCCGCTCCCTCTTTTGATGGTGTATGTTCGGGCACTCGAACCTTTTCTTACCCGCTTTTTACAAACTATGGTCAGACATTCAAAGCTTCTTGTAGCCGAACACATCCACTCCTGCTTTTGATGATGTATGGTTGGGCATTCGTACCTTTTCTTACCCATTTTGCAGTAATTATGGGTGGACATTCACACCTTTTTGCATTTTAACACCTCCTCTCCTCTTATGATCATGTGCGGTTTGATATTCGAAAATTCTCTTCCATGTTTTCTAGCAATTATTGATGGACATTCAGACCTTCTTGCAGCTGAACACCTCCGCTCCAGCTGTTGATGGTGTATAGTCGGGCTTTCGAGCCTTTTCTTCCCCGATTTTTACAAATTATGGATGGACATTCAGACCTTCTTTCAGCCGAAAACCTCCGCTCCCTCCTTTGATGGTGTATGTTCGGGCATTCGAACCTTTTCTTACCCGCTTTTTACAAACTATGGTCAGACATTCAAACCTTCTTGTAGCCGAACACATCCACTCCTGCTTTTGATGATGGGTATTCATACCTACTTGTTGCCCGCTTTTCATTAATTATGGGTGGACATACACACCTTGTCGCAGCCAAACACCTCCGCTCCCTGTTAGGATCATGTATGGTTGGGCATTCGTACCTTTTCTTACCCATTTTGCAGTAATTATGGGTGGACATTCACACCTTCTTGCATTTGAACACCTCCTCTCCCGCTTATGATCATGTGCGGTTTGATATTCGAAAATTCTCTTCCATGTTTTCTAGCAATTATTGATGGACATTCAGACCTTCTTGCAGCTGAACACCTCCGCTCCAGCTGTTGATGGTGTATAGTCGGGCTTTCGAGCCTTTTCTTCCCCGATTTTTACAAATTATGGATGGACATTCAGACCTTCTTTCAGCCGAAAACCTCCGCTCCCTCCTTTGATGGTGTATGTTCGGGCATTCGAACCTTTTCTTACCCGCTTTTTACAAACTATGGTCAGACATTCAAACCTTCTTGTAGCCGAACACATCCACTCCTGCTTTTGATGATGGGTATTCATACCTACTTGTTGCCCGCTTTTCATTAATTATGGGTGGACATACACACCTTGTCGCAGCCAAACACCTCCGCTCCCTGTTAGGATCATGTATGGTTGGGCATTCGTACCTTTTCTTACCCATTTTGCAGTAATTATGGGTGGACATTCACACCTTCTTGCATTTGAACACCTCCTCTCCCGCTTATGATCATGTGCGGTTTGATATTCGAAAATTCTCTTCCATGTTTTCTAGCAATTATTGATGGACATTCAGACCTTCTTGCAGCTGAACACATCCGCTCCAGCTGTTGATGGTGTATAGTCGGGCTTTCGAGCCTTTTCTTCGCAGATTTTTACAAAATATGGATGTACATTCAGACCTTGTTTCAGCCGTAAACCTCCGCTCCCTCTTTTGATCATACATTGTCGGGCATTCGCACCTTTTCTTACCCGCTTTTTACAAACCATGGTCGGACTTTCACACCTTTTAGTAGCGGAACAACTCTGCTCCCGCTATTGATTGTGTACAATCGGGTATTTTAACCTTTTCTTACCTGCTTTTTGCCAACTATGGTCGGACATTCACACCTTCTTACAGCGGAACACCTCCGCTCCCTCCTTTGATGGTGTATGTTCGGGCATTCGAACCTTTTCTTACCCGCTTTTTACAAACTATGGTCAGACATTCAAACCTTCTTGCAGCCGAACACTTCCGCTCTACCTTTTAGTGTTCTATGGGGTATTCACACCTTTTTTTTCACCGCATTTTATAGATTATGGTTGTAAATTCTCACCCACTCTTATCCGAAGACCTCTCCTCCTGCTTTGGTTAATATATAGTCGGGCATTCGAACCTTTTCTTACCCGCTTTTTACAAATTATGGTCGAACATTCACACCTACTTGCAGCCGAACACCTCCGCTCCCGCTTTTGATGGTGTATAGTCGGGCTTTCGAGCCTTTTCTTCCCCGGTTTTTACAAATTATGGTTGGACATTCAGACCTTGCAGCCGAAAACCTCCGCTCCCTCTTTTGATCATACATTGTCAGGCATTCGACAATGCCTGCAACTTGCAGCCGAATACTTCCGCTCCACCTTTTAGTGATGTATGGTTGGCATTTGCACCTTTTCTTACCCTTTCTTACCCTACTGATTGCTTAAGATTAAGTTGTTTTTTCTCAAACTACAAAATTTTTTTAATTGTTGAAACTTGATTTGAAGTGGATAAATAAGGAGGACAAACAGTTTTAAGTCAGGCTGATAGAAGGAATTAATTTTATAGCAAAATCTGTATTTCGTCATATGTCGAGAGATGCTTATTGCTGAAGAAGTTCTTTCTCATTCTACAAAGTACAACGTTGTTTATCGTTGAAACTTGATTAGACATGAAAAAATATGAAGGACAAAGCAGTCTTAACTTGGTTAGAGTTAAGGAATTCGTTTTATAGGAGAATCCGAATCCGTGCATAACTCGTAAAATAGAGCTTATTTTCGGATTCCTGAAGAATGAGTCTGGTTCTTTCTCATAATACAAAGTTTGTTGTTTATTGTTGAAACTTCATCAGAAGTGAAGAAATAAATGAATGCCTATCAACAAATGTGGGATCTAAACTCTAGTGCTTCCTCTAAAATAATTTCCTTTCTCAATTCAGAAATGTGTGTGTGTAAGTCACAACACCCGTGACACCAAAACGGCTTTCTTTTCTCTCTTTTCTCTACACTCTGCACTGTGAGCACACACACCAAATCAGAAAGGCTTTTTTCTCTCTTTTCTACATTATGGACTGTGGGGACACAAAACCGCTCTCTCTTTTTTTTTTTGATTGTGTGCCAGGGCGTTGTCTCACGTATTAGATTATGCTTACGATACGAATGGGTTTATCAGTCACATCAGAATCCATACATACTGATCCTCCCGTAATAAAATGGTCGGATCTTATCAAACACACTTTGTTTCTTGTGACAATCAAGTCAGCGAAACAGCGTATACACGTCAAGACACTGAATCAAGTTTGCCACAAGAACTCATAAGTTTGGCAGTATTGCTCTGCCGTCAGCAATCATACACCCATTTTATTTTCGTGAGACATGTGCAGGCACCTGTTCATCTACTGTTCTATCACTATGAATTAGTTTATCTATTATCAATAAGGATACTTCTACAACTACTATCAAAGTATGTCCAGACTTCTTATGTTGTCAGTTGCTATATATGAATAAGTGGGTAGCTACTGACAAGCATTAAGCATGTCACACAGCCCAAACATATAACATTTCAGGACACACCACACAGTTAACAACCACAGTGAAGCGTGTCAAAGCCCAAACATGTAACATTCAACAGGACACTTACACAACACATTCAAATCAAACAGTCAGACAACATACAAGAACATATACCCCAGCCGGCATTGCTCCCTGCCTATTTTCGTACAGCACACTATGTGTGCGCACACCTTTATTCACAAACTCTTCAACTTATACTCTTTTACCAAAGCTGCTACAGCTCGATTGGCCGAATACCCTTAGATCCTATTTCGGTGAATTTGACATCTGCCTTACATGTAACAGATTAGCGGTTTAGCAGTTTTAATTTAGTTTGAGTGAAGGAATTCATTTTATAGCAAAATCCGAAATCGTGAAGCACTCATGAAAGTAAGCTTATTCTCGGATTCCTGAAACTTTAGATTTGCTCTTTCTTTTACTGCAAAGTACAACGTTGTTTTTTTTTGTTTAAATCTTTCTAGACATGGTAAATATGAAGGACAAAGCAGTTTTAACATAGTTTGAGTGAAGGAATTCATTTTATAGATAAAATCCCAAGAGTCTGCTGAGAAAAGAGAGTGAATGCGAAGTGGACTTTAACACGGCTCTGGGAGCGAGGCGAGTGTGGGCTAACCGGGAGAATTGCTTGAAAGAAATGCGACACCGAATGAACGGATAGAACAAAGCCTCAATACGGTGTTCCCGTGGTGTTTTTGTTGCTGCCTTGTCGATTGCACAGGGGCAAGCGTTTCAACCAAGCAACGCTCACCATGGGGAAGGTGGCTATGGCAACTAGCCTGATGCCCTGCTCCCGCAGTGACGGATAATCGTACTCTGGTTTCTCTTCATAACATACAAGTCTTTCGCCTTTTACTAAAGACTTTCGTGGAGAGCAGCACTAATGAGTTGTTTCTATTTTTGGCAGGCTTTACCTTTGCGGGTGAAGCCCTTTCTGTCTGTGCAAAAGAAATCTTGTTACTGTGTAGAGTGACTTCTCTGAGTAGAGTCGCCTTACTTGTTGCGATTGTGCCGATGTTCGAAGCTGGAGTTCGAAGTTGTTGCTTGAATGGTGCTTGCTGGAGCATGCGGGAGTGCAAAGTTATACCATTTAAAAGGGCTGAAGAGTGCTCAGTGCAGCGGGTGGGCGGAGGTGCAACGTGACACTCTGGCCACCTATGGCCATAAAAAGAACACTGCTACAAGTGCGCATTGTGCCAGCAAGGGCCCTCGGACCTGAAACAGTGGACAGTTATCGCTTCTCTGCCTTTTGGCTAAGATCAAGTGTAGTATCTGTTCTTATCAGTTTAATATGTCCTCTATACGAGGACAACATATTAAATGGATTTTTAAGAATAGGAGTTGAAAAAGAAGCTTGCTCCGTTCACTCCAAGCATCGACCCAGTACTGCAGTGCCGCTGGGAACGGTGCGCTCTTCTCTGCTATTGTGAAAAAGCAAACAGCGGTGCAGGATGGAAGTTTCAGGGAGCCCAAGATTAAACTTTCTTTTAATCTGCTGAGAAAAGAGAGTGAATGCGAAGTAGACTTTAACACAGCTCTGGGAGCGAGCCGAGTGTGGGCTAACCGGGAGAATTGCTTGAAAGAAACGCGACACCAAATGAGTGGTCAGAACAAAGCCTCAATACGGTGTTCCCGTGGTGTTTGTGGCTGCCTTGTCTTTTGCACAGAGTAAAAGACAAGGCAGCCATCGAATAGGGCCCGATTGTTCCTACTTGGTCAGCCGAGGAGCAAGGGGGGGGAGCAAGCGTCTCAACCAAGCAAATCTCACCAAGTAGGAACAATCGGGCCCTATTCGATGGCTGCAACACCTGAAAGAGATATTGATGCGAGACCCGATCAAAAGCTTTTTCAAAGTCTAAATTTAAGATGACAAGCCGGGTGTTTCTGTCTCTAGCGTAATCAATGATGTCTCGAATCAGTACGAGGCTGTCGGTGAGTTGTCTCTCTGAGATGGCACAAGCCTGGTCTGGGTGAATTACCTCCTCTAAAACAGAGGACATCAGTGTCGTTAAAACCTTGCTAAAAAGTTTACAGTCAAAGTTTAAAAGTGTGATGGGCCTCCAATTCTTTAGGTCAGTCTTATCATTTTTATCAGAAGTGAAGAAATAAATGAATGCCTATCAACAAATGTGGGATCTAAACTCTAGTGCTTCCTCTAAAATAATTTCCTTTCTCAATTTAGAAATGTGTTAGAAAAGGTAAAAATGCCGGTCCATACATAATCAAAATCGGGAGAGGTGGTGTTCAGCTGCAAGAAGGTCTAAATGTCCATCAATAATTGCTAGAAAACATGAAAGAAAATTTTCGAAAATCAAACCACACATGATCATAAGTGGGAGAGGAGGTGTTCAGCTGCAAGAAGGTGTGAATGTCCACCCATAATACCTGAAAAATGGGTAAAAAAAAGGTGCGAATGCCCAACCATACATCATTAAAAGCAGGAGTGCATGTGTTCGGCTACAAGAAGGTGTGAACGTCCAACCAAAGTTTGTAAAAAGCAGTTAAGAAAAGGTTCGAATATCCAACCATACATAATCAAAAGCGGGAGCAGAGCTGTTCGACTGCAAGTAGGTGTGAATGTCAGATCATAATTTGCAAAAAGCTGATGAGAAAGGGTGAGAATGCCCGACTATACACCATCAAATGCGGTAGCGGAGTTGTTCGGCTGTGAGTAGGTGTGAATCTCCAACCATAATTGCTGAAAAATGTGTTAGAAAAGGTAAAAATGCCGGTCCATACATCATCAAAATCGGGAGAGGTGGTGTTCAGCTGCAAGAAGGTCTAAATGTCCATCAATAATTGCTAGAAAACATGAAAGAAAATTTTCGAAAATCAAACCACACATGATCATAAGTGGGAGAGGAGGTGTTCAGCTGCAAGAAGGTGTGAATGTCCACCCATAATACCTGAAAAATGGGTAAAAAAAAGGTGCGAATGCCCAACCATACATCATCAAAAGCAGGAGTGCATGTGTTCGGCTACAAGAAGGTGTGAACGTCCAACCAAAGTTTGTAAAAAGCAGTTAAGAAAAGGTTTGAATATCCAACCATACATAATCAAAAGCGGGAGCAGAGCTGTTCGACTGCAAGTAGGTGTGAATGTCAGATCATAATTTGCAAAAAGCTGATGAGAAAGGGTGAGAATGCCCGACTATACACCATCAAATGCGGGAGCGGAGTTGTTCGGCTGTGAGTAGGTGTGAATCTCCGACCATAATTGCTGAAAAATGTGTTAGAAAAGGTAAGAATGCCGGTCCATACATCATCAAAAGCGAGAGAGGTTGTGTTCGGCTGCAAGTAGGTGTGAATGTCCAGCCATAATTACTCACAAACGGGTAAGAAAAGGTACTATTGCCAGACCATATATGATCAAAACAGGGAGCGGAGGTGGTTCAGCTGCAAGAAGGTTTGAATGTCCGACTAAAGTTCAAATATATTAACAAAAGCGGGAGGAGAGGTCTTCGGATGAGAGTGGTTGAAAATTTCCAACCATAATGTATAAAATGCGGTGAAAAAAAGGTGTGATAGAACACTAAAAGGTGGAGCGGAAGTGTTCGGCTGCAAGAAGGTGTGAATGTCAGACTATATTTGGTGAAAAGCAGGTGAAGCAAGGTCTGAATGCCCAACCTTACATCATCAAAAGCGAGATCAGAGGTGTTTGGCTGCAAGAAGGCCATAGTTTGCCAAAAGCGGGTAAGGTGCGAATGTCCGACTAAATATCAACAAAATTTGGGGCGGAGGTCTTCGGATGCAAGTGGGTGTGAATGTCCGACTAAATATCAACAAAATTTGGGGCGGAGGTCTTCGGATGCAAGTGGGTGTGAATGTCCGACTATATTTGGTGAAAAGCAGGTGAAGCAAGGTCTGAATGCCCAACCTTACATCATCAAAAGTGAGATCAGAGGTGTTTGGCTGCAAGAAGGCCATAGTTTGCCAAAAGCGGGTAAGGTGCGAATGACCGACTAAATATCAACAAAAGTGGGGGCGGAGGTCTTCGGATGCAAGTTGGTGTGAATATCCCACCATACAAGTATGGTGGAGAGGAAGCTGTGAATGGCCGACCATAGTAAAAGGCGGGTGAGAGAAGGTGCGAATGTCCAACCATACATAATCAAAACAGGGAGCGGAGGTGTTCTTCTGTAAGAAGGTGTGAATGTCCAACCATAGTTGGTAAAAAGCGGGTAAGAAAAGGTTAAAATACCCGACTGTACACAATCAAAACCGGAAGCGTAGGTGTTCGGCTGCAAGAAGGTGTGAACGTCCGACCAAAGTTTGTAAAAAAGCAGTTAAGAAAAGGTTCGAATATCTAACCAAACATAATCAAAAGCGGGAGCAGAGCTTTTCGACTGCAAGTAGGTGTGAATGTCAGAGAATAATTTGCAAAAAAGCTGATGAGAAAGGGTGAGAAATCCCGACTATACACCATCAAATGCGGTAGCGGAGTTGTTCGGCTGTGAGTAGGTGTGATTCTCCAACCATAATTGCTGAAAAATGTGTTAGAAAAGGTAAGAATGCCGGTCCATACATCATCAAAAGCGGGAGAGGTGGTGTTCGGCTGCAAGTAGGTGTGAATGTCCATTAATAATTGCTTTAAAACATGAAAGAACATTTTCAAATATCAAACCTTACATGATCATTAGCGGGAGAGGAGGTGTTCAGCTGCAAGAAGATGTGAATATCCACCCATAATTACTGAAAAATGGGTAGGAAAAGATGCGAATGTCCAACCATAAATCATCAAAAGCAGGAGTGGAGTTGTTCAGCTACAAGAAGGTATGAAAGTCCAACCATGGTTTGTAAAAAGCGGGTAAGAGAAGGTTCGAATACCCGAATATATACCATCAAAAGCGTAAGCGGGGGTGTTCGGCTGCAAGAAGGTGTGAACGTCCGACCAAAGTTTGTAAAAAGCAGTTAAGAAAAGGTTTGAATATCCAACCGAACATAATCAAAAGCGGGAGAGGTGGTTTTTCGGCTGCAAGTAGGTGTGAATGTCCAGCCATAATTACTCACAAACGGGGGAAGAAAAGGTAGTATTTCCAGACCACACATGATCAAAACAGGGAATGGAGGTGGTTCAGCTGCAAGGTGTGAATGTCTGACTAAAGTTTGTAAAAACCGTGTAAGACAAGGGGCGAATGCCCGACAATGTATGATCAAAAGAGGGAGCGGAGGTTTTCGGCTGCAAGGTCTGAATGTCCAACGATAATTTGTAAAAATCGGGGAAGAAAAGGCTCGAAAGCCCGACTATACACCATCAAAAGCGGGAGCAGAGGTGTTCAGGTGCAAGAAGGTGTGAATGTCCGACCAAAAATTACTGAAAAATGGGTAAGAAAAGGTGCGAATGCCAAATCATACATCATCAAAAGCAGGAGCGGATGTGTTCGGCTACAAGAAGGTTTGAATGTCCAACCATAGTAAGTAATAGGTGGGTAAGAAAAGGCTCGAATGCCCGACTATATACCATCAAAAGCTGCAAGACGGTGTGAACGTCCGACCAAAGTTTGTAAAAAGCAGTTAAGAAAATGTTCGAATATCCAACCAAACATAATCAAAAGCGGGAGCAGAGCTGTTCGACTGCAAGTAGGTGTGAATATCAGATCATAATTTGCAAAAAGCTGTTGAGAAAGGGTGAGAATGCCCGACTATACACTATCAAATGTGGGAGCGGAGGTGTTCGTCTGTGAGTAGGTGTGAATGTCCGACCATAATTGCTGAAAAATGTGTTAGAAAAGGTAAAAATGCCGGACCATATATCATCAAAAGCGGGAGAGGTTGTGTTCGGCTGCAAGTAGGTGTGAATGTCCAGCCATAATTACTCACAAACGGGTAAGAAAAGGTACTATTGCCAGACCATATATGATCAAAACAGGGAGCGGAGGTGGTTCAGCTGCAAGAAGGTTTGAATGTCCGACTAAAGTTTGTAAAAAGCGGGTAAGACAAGGTGTGAATGCCCGACAATGTATGATCAAAAGAGGAGCGGAGGTTTTCGGCTGCAAGAAGGTCTGAATGTCCACCCATAATTACTGAAAAATGGGTAAGAAAAGGTGCGAAAGCCCAACCGCACATGATCATAAGTGGATGAGAAGGTGTTCGACTGCAAGTAGGTGTGAATGTAAGATCATAATTTGTAAAAAGCGGGTAAGAAAAGGTAAGAATGCCCAACCATAAATTATCAAAAGCGGCAGCAGAGTTTCGGCTGGTATTTATCAATGTCTAGATAGATTTCAACAAAAAACAACGTTGTACTTTGCAGTAAAAGAAAGTGCAAATCAAAAGTTTTAGGAATCCGAGAATAAGCTTATTTTCATACGTTCTGCATGATTTGGGATTTTATGTATAAAATGAATTCCTTCACTCAAACTAAGTTAACACTGCTTTGTCCTTCATATGTACCCATTTCTACATATATTTCAAGCATAAACTTCCTCATACTACCCTGAATGAGAAAGAGCCACACTTGTGATTAAGCCATACGCCCCTTTTGAGGAGTTCTGCATGATTTGGGATTTTATCTATAAAATCAATTCCTTCACTCAAACTATGTTAAAACGGCTTTTACCTTCATATTTATCAATGTCTCGATAGATTTAAACAAAAAAACAACGTTGTACTTTGCAGTAAAAGAAAGAGCCAATCAAAAGTTTTAGGAATCCGAGAATAAGCTTATTTTCATGAGTTCTGCACGATTTCGGATTTTATGTATAAAATTAATTCATTCACTCAAACCAAGTTAAAACTGCTTTTTCATTCATATTTATCAATGTCTAGATCGACTTCAACAAAGAACAACATTGTATTTTGCAGTAGAAGAAAGAGCAAAACTGAAGGATCAGGAATCCGAGAATAAGCTTATTTTCTTATGGGAACTGCTTTGTCCTTCATATTTATCAATGTGTAGATGGATTTCAACTTCTTCTACTGCAAAGTCCAATGTTTTTCTTTGTTGAAGTCGATCTAGACATTGATGAATATGGAAGGACAAAGCAGTTTTAACTTGGTTTGAGCAAAGCAATTCATTTTATAGCAAAATCCGAAATCGTGCAGAACTCATGAAAGCAGGCTTATACTCGGATTCCTGAAACTTTAGATTTGCTCTTTCTTTTACTGCAAAGTACAACGTTGTTTTTTTGTTTAAATCTTTCTAGACATGGTAAATATGAAGGACAAATCAGTTTTAACATAGTTTGAGTGAAGTAATGCATTTTATAAGCAAAATCCCAAATCATGCAGAACTCACGAAAAGCTTTTTCTCGCTTTTCACTGCTTTTTACAAACTTTGGTCGGACGTTCACACCTTCTTGCATCCGAACACCTCCGCTTCCGTTTTTGATGATGTAATTTCGGGAATTCGAACCTTTTATTACCCGCTTTTTACAAACCATTGTCGGACTTTCACACCTTCTTGCAGCCGAACACCACCTCTCCCGCTTTTGATGATGTATGGTCCAGTATTCTTACCTTTTCTAACACATTTTTCAGCAATTATGGTCGGACATTCACACCTACTCACAGCTGGACACCTCCACTCCCGCTTTTGATCATACAATGTCGGGGCATCGCTCCTTGTCTTACCAGCTTTTTACAAACTTCAGTCGAACATTCACACCTTCTTGCAGCTGAACACCTCCGCTCCCGCTTTTGATGATGTATATTCGGGCTTTTCTTACCCGGTTTTTACAAATTATGGTTGGACATTCAGACCTTGCAGCCGAACACCTCCGCTCTCTCTTTTGATCATACATTGTCGGGCATTCGCACCTTGTCTTACCCGCTTTTTACAAACTATAGTCAGACATTCACACCTTGCAGCTGAACCTCCACTCCCTGTTTTGATCATGTATGGTCTGGCAATACTACCTTTTCTTCCCCCGTTTGTGAGTAATTATGGCTGGACATTCACACCTACTTGCAGTCGAACAGCTCTGCTCCCGCTTTTGATTATGTTTGGTTGAGCTGGAGCGGAGGTGTTCGGCTGCAAGTAGGTGTGAATGTTCGACCATAATTTGTAAAAAGCGGGTAAGAAAAGGTTTGAATGCCCGACTATATATTAACAAAAGCAGGAGGAGAGGTCTTCGGATAAAAGTGGGTGAGAATTTCCAACCATAATCAATAAAATGCGGTGAAAAAAAGGTGTGAATACCCCATGGTGATTGTACTGTACAATTCATGGTCGGACTTTCACACCTTTTAGTAGCGGAACAACTCTGCTCCCGCTATTGATTGTGTACAATAGGGTATTTTAACCTTTTCTTACCTGCTTTTTGCCAATTATGGTTGGACATTCACACCTTCTTACAGCGGAACACCTCCGCTCCCTCCTTTGATGGTGTATGTTCGGGCATTCGAACCTTTTCTTACCCGCTTTTTACAAACTATGGTCAGACATTCAAACCTTCTTGTAGCCGAACACATCCACTCCTGCTTTTGATGATGGGTATTCAAACCTACTTGTTGCCCGCTTTTCATTAATTATGGGTGGACATACACACCTTGTCGCAGCCAAACACCTCCGCTCCCTGTTAGGATCATGTATGGTTGGGCATTCGTACCTTTTCTTACCCATTTTGCAGTAATTATGGGATCATGTGCGGTTTGATATTTGAAAATTCTCTTCCATGTTTTCTAGCAATTATTGATGGACATTCAGACCTTCTTGCAGCTGAACACCTCCGCTCCAGCTGTTGATGGTGTATAGTCGAGCTTTCGAGCCTTTTCTTCCCAGATTTTTACAAAATATGGATGGACATTCAGACCTTGTTTCAGCCGAAAACCTCCGCTCCCTCTTTTGATCATACATTGTCGGGCATTCGCACCTTTTCTTACCCGCTTTTTACAAACCATGGTCGGACTTTCACACCTTTTAGTAGCGGAACAACTCTAATCCCGCTATTGATTGTGTACAATCGGGTATTTTAACCTTTTCTTACCTGCTTTTTACCAACTATGGTCGGACATTCACACCTTCTTACAGCGGAACACCTCCGCTCCCTCCTTTGATGGTGTATAGTCGGGCTTTCGAGCCTTTTCATCCCCGGTTTTTACAAATAATGGTTGGACATTCAGACCTTGCAGCCGAAAACCTCCGCTCCCTCTTTTGATCATACATTGTCAGGCATTCGCACCTACTTGCAGCCGAATACTTCCGCTCCACCTTTTAGTGATGTATGGTTGGCATTTGCACCTTTTCTTACCCTTTCTTACCCTACTGATTGCTTAAGATTAAGTTGTTTTTTTCTCAAACTACAACATTTTTTTAATTGTTGAAACTTGATTTGAAGTGGATAAATAAGGAGGACAAACAGTTTTAAGTCAGGCTGATAGAAGGAATTAATTTTATAGCAAAATCTGTATTTCGTCATATTTCGAGAGATGCTTATTGTTGAAGAAGTTCTTTCTCATTCTACAAAGTACAACGTTGTTTATCGTTGAAACTTGATTAGACATGAATAAATATGAAGGACAAAGCAGTCTTAACTTGGTTAGAGTTAAGGAATTCGTTTTATAGGAGAATCCGAATTCGTGCATACCTACTTGCAGCCGAACACCACCTCTCCCGCTTTTGATGATGTATGGACCGGCATTCTTACCTTTTCTAACACATTTTTCAGCAATTATGGTTGGAGATTCACACTTACTCACAGCCGAACAACTCCGCTACCGCATTTGATGGTGTATAGTCGGGCATTCTCACCCTTTCTCATCAGCTTTTTGCAAATTATGATCTGACATTCACACCTACTTGCAGTCGAACAGCTCTGCTCCCGCTTTTGATTATGTATGGTTGGATATTCGAACCTTTTCTTAACTGCTTTTTACAAACTTTGGTTGGACGTTCACACCTTCTTGTAGCCGAACACATGCACTCCTGCTTTTGATGATGTATGGTTGGGCATTCGCACCTTTTTTTTACCCATTTTTCAGGTATTATGGGTGGACATTCACACCTTCTTGCAGCTGAACACCTCCTCTCCCACTTATGATCATGTGTGGTTTGATTTTCGAAAATTTTCTTTCATGTTTTCTAGCAATTATTGATGGACATTTAGACCTTCTTGCAGATGAACACCACCTCTCCCGATTTTGATTATGTATGGACCGGCATTTTTACCTTTTCTAACACATTTTTCAGCAATTATGGTTGGAGATTCACACCTACTCACAGCCGAACAACTCCGCTACAGCATTTGATGGTGTATAGTCGGGCATTCTCACCCTTTCTCATCAGCTTTTTGCAAATTATGATCTGACATTCACACCTACTTCCAGTCGAACAGCTCTGCTCCCGCTTTTGATTATGTTTGGTTAGATATTCGAACCTTTTCTTAACTGCTTTTTACAAACTTTGGTCGGACGTTCACAATATCTTGCAGCCGAACACCTCCGCTTCCGCTTTTGATGGTGTATATTCGGGCATACGAACCTTTTCTTACCCGCTTTTTACAAACCAAGGTCGGACTTTCACACCTTCTCTTAGCTGAACAACTCCGCTCCCTCTTTTGATTGTGTACAGTCGGGTAATTTAACCTTTTCTTACCCGCTTTTTACCATCTATGGTCGGACATTCACACCGTGTTACAGCGGAACACCTCCGCTCCCTCTTTTGATGATGTATGGTTAGGCATTCGCACCTTTTCTTACCCATTTTTCAGTAATTATGGGTAGACATTCACACCTTCTTGCAGCTGAACACCTCCTCTCCCGCTTATGATCATGTGCAGTTTGATATTCGAAAATTTTCTTTCATGTTTTCTAGCAATTATTGATGGACATTCAGATCGTCTTGCAGCTGAACACCTCCGCTCCCACTTTTGATGGTGTATAGTCGGGCTTTCGAGCCTTTTCTTCCCCGGTTTTTAAAAAATTATGGTTGGACATTCAGACCTTCTTGCAGCCGAAAACCTCCACTCCCTCTTTTGATCATACATTGTCGGGCATTCGCACCTTTTCTTACCCGCTTTTTACAAACCATGGTCGGACTTTCACACCTTTTAGTAGCCGAACAACTCCGCTCCCGCTATTGATTGTGTACAGTCGGGTATTTTAACCTTTTCTTACCCGCTTTTTACCAACTATGGTTGGACATTCACACCTTCTTACAGCAGAACACCTCCGCTCCCTGTTTTGATTATGTATGGTTTGACATTCGCACCTTCTCTCACCCGCCTTTTACTATGGTCGGCCATTCACAGCTTCCTCTCCACCATACTTGTATGGTGGGATATTCACACCCACTTGCATCCGAAGACCTCCGCCCCCACTTTTGTTGATATTTAGTCGGTCATTCGCACCTTTTGGCAAACTATGGCCTCCTTGCAGCCAAACACCTCTGATCTCGCTTTTGATGATGTAAGGTTGGGCATTCAGACCTTGCTTCACCTGCTTTTCACCAAATATAGTCGGACATTCACACCCACTTGCATCCGAAGACCTCCGCCCCAAATTTTGTTGATATTTAGTCGGACATTCGCACCTTACCCCCTTTTGGCAAACTATGGCCTTCTTGCAGCCAAACACCTCTGATCTCGCTTTTGATGATGTAAGGTTGGGCATTCAGACCTTGCTTCACCTGCTTTTCACCAAATATAGTCGGACATTCACACCTTCTTGCAGCCGAACACTTCCGCTCCACCTTTTAGTGTTCTATCACACCTTTTTTTCACCGCATTTTATACATTATGGTTGGAAATTTTCAACCACTCTCATCCGAAGACCTCTCCTCCCGCTTTTGTTAATATATTTGAACTTTAGTCGGACATTCAAACCTTCTTGCAGCTGAACCACCTCCGCTCCCTGTTTTGATCATATATGGTCTGGCAATAGTACCTTTTCTTACCCGTTTGTGAGTAATTATGGCTGGACATTCACACCTACTTGCAGCCGAAAAACCACTTCTCCCGCTTTTGATGATGTATTGTCCGGCATTCTAGTCTTTTAGCAACCTTGCAGACTTTGCACTAAAGTTTGTAAAAAGTGGGTAAGACAAGGTGCGAATGCCTGACAAAGAAGTTCTTCAGTGGAAGAACCTAGAGTCTTCCCCTCCGACTCACCAAATGAGGTCTCCTTTTTAACTTCAGCTCTGCAATCAACCCCCAGGGACTCAAAGTTAAATGCAACATTGCGTCAGAGGCCAACACCGAGAGTCCGAAAAGGAAATATAGATCACCCTACTCACTTTTCACCTAAAGAAATGAAGGAAGAGCTAGTTTCCCAAGAAATAACCTGTGTGTAATTTGTTTTGATAACTTAGAAAAACGAAAATGACATACCTACTTTCCTTTATGCTTTTAATGGTTCTCACCTTCTCAACACTAAATGTGAGAAGTGTGAAATCAAAGACAAGAGCCCAGAGTATTTTATCCTTCTTAGACTCCATAAAATCAGATTTGTTTTTAATACAAGAATGTGGACTACCTTTTTTAAAAAACCATAGACAATGGGAGGAAATGTGGCCCCATTTATCGATATGGAGTGGCTCAAATCAAAATAAAAATGATGGTGTGGTCATTCTAATTAAAAATCTGCATGTTCTAGTGAAAGGTAGCACAGTGGTGAGAGACGGACGGGCACTTTTAGCACACTTGAATTTTATGGGGCAAGACTTTAACCTCTTAAATATTTATGGTTTCAATGGAAAAAATGAAAGGTATGACCTTTTAGAAGATATACAGCTTTACATGCTAGGGCAAGTACCTTTAGTTGTAGGAGGGGATTTTAACTGTATCTTGAGCAGGAAAGATAGAAAAAGAGCAGGGGTAGATTTTAAAGTGGATAAGACTTCGATTTTACTTCAGGGCATATGCAGGGATTTTAAGCTTACTGACTGTTTTAAAACCATGCATCCCAGAGAGGAGGGCTTCACCTGGTTTAGTCATGATGGCACCAGAGCCTCTCGCATTCAGACCACCTTATGCTCTCCTGCACCCTTTCACCCCCTTCTGGTGTGACGGTAGGAAGTGGTCTGTGGAAACTCAACTGTTCCCTGTTCCCTAACAGGGAATGTTATAAAGAGTGGCAGACCCTTCAAGACCTCTACGAAACACATGCACAATGGTGGGAAATGGTGAAGGAAACGACCCAGACTTTTTTTAAACAGCAAGGTAAACGTAAAAAAAGGAAAGAGAATAGATGTATGATGGGACTACATAAACGCTTACAGCGCTACTTTAAACTAAATCAGTGTGGCATAGACTTTAAAGAAGAAATCAAAGATGTCAAAAAGGAAATGTCAGTTTTAGCAGAAATAAAGAGTAAAGGAATTTTTGTAAGAAGCAGGGAGCAGGAAATTGAGGAAGGTGAAAAAGAAAGAAAGTTATAAATAAAAAGGAGTGTATTCAAAATCTAAAAAGAGAAGATGGGTTTTTAACAAAATCCACACAAGAGATGATTGAAACTGTACATACCTTTTATAGTAACATGTACAAAGAGAAACCAGTGCACTTGGAAACATCGGCAGAAATCTTAAAATTCGTTGACAAAACCGTAAAAGAGAATGCACACTTGACACAGAATTTTACTGCTTTAGAGTTAAAAAAATGCCTAACAGGTTTTAAGAGAAGTCGAGCTCCGGGTTTAGATGGGCTTCCTGCAGAATTCTATCTGACCTATTGGGACCTTTTATCATCAGACATTTTAGATGTTTTTAAAGATTTTGAAAAACTCGACCGACTGCCTGACAGTTTTAGAGTGGGAATAGTGACTCTACTTTATAAAAAAAATGATAAGACTGACCTAAAGAATTGGAGGCCCATCACACTTTTAAACTTTGACTGTAAACTTTTTAGCAAGGTTTTAGCGACACGGATGTCCTCTGTTTTAGAGGAGGTAATTCACCCAGACCAAGCTTGTGCCATCTCAGGGAGACAACTCACCGACAGCCTCGTACTGATTCGAGACATCATTGATTACGCTAGAGACAGAAACACCCGGCTTGTCATCTTAAATTTAGACTTTGAAAAAGCATTTGATGGGGTCTCGCATCAATATCTCTTTCAGGTGTTGCAGCCATCGAAAAGGGCCCGATTGTTCCTACTTGGTGAGCTTTGCTTGGTTGAGACGCTTGCCCCCCCCCCCCCCCCCCCCCTGCTCCTCGGCTGACCAAGTAGAAACAATCTATTCGATGGCTGCCTTGTCTTTTACTCTGTGCAAAAGACAAGGCAGCCACAAACACCACGGGAACACCGTATTGAGGCTTTGTTCTGACCACTCATTTGGTGTCGCGTTTCTTTCAAGCAATTCTCCCGGTTAGCCCGCACTCGGCTCGCTCCCAGAGCCGTGTTAAAGTCCACTTCGCATTCACTCTCTTTTCTCTGCAGACTCTTGGGATTTTATCTATAAAATGAATTCCTTCACTCAAACTATGTTAAAACTGCTTTGTCGTTCATATTTACCATGTCTAGAAAGATTTAAACAAAAAAAACAACGTTGTACTTTGCAGTAAAAGAAAGAGCAAATCTAAAGTTTCAGGAATCCGAGAATAAGCTTACTTTCATGAGTGCTTCACGATTTCGGATTTTGCTATAAAATGAATTCCTTCACTCAAACTAAATTAAAACTGCTAAACCGCTAATCTGTTACATGTAAGGCAGATGTCAAATTCACCGAAATAGGATCTAAGGGTATTCGGCCAATCGAGCTGTAGCAGCTTCGGTAAAAGAGTATAAGTTGAAGAGTTTGTGAATAAAGGTGTGCGCACACATAGTGAGCTGTAGGAAAATAGGCAGGGAGCAATGCCGGCTGGGGTATATGTTCTTGTATGTTGTCTGACTGTTTGATTTGAATGTGTTGTGTAAGTGTCCTGTTGAATGTTTGGGCTTTGACACTTCACTGTGGTTGTTAACTGTGTGGTGTGTCCTGAAATGTTATATGTTTGGGCTATGTGACATGCTTAATGCTTGTCAGTAGCTACCCACTTATTCATATATAGCAACTGACAACATAAGAAGTCTGGACATACTTTGATAGTAGTTGTAGAAGTATCCTTATTGATAATAGATAAACTAATTCATAGTGATAGAACAGTAGATGAACAGGTGCCTGCACGTCTCACGAAAATAAAATGGGTGTATGATTGCTGACGGCAGAGCAATACTGCCAAACTTATGAGTTCTTGTGGCAAACTTGATTCAGTGTCTTGACGTGTATACGCTGTTTCGCTGACTTGATTGTCACAAGAAACAAAGTGTGTTTGATAAGATCCGACCATTTTATTACGGGAGGATCAGTATGTATGGATTCTGATGTGACTGATAAACCCATTCGTATCTTAAGCATAATCTAATACGTGAGACAACGCCCTGGCACACAATCAAAAAAAAAAAGAGAGAGCGGTTTTGTGTCCCCACAGTCCATAATGTAGAAAAGAGAGAAAAAAGCCTTTCTGATTTGGTATGTGTGCTCATAGTGCAGAGTGTAGAGAAAAGAGAGAAAAGAAAGCCGTTTTGGTGTCACGGGTGTTGTGACTTACACACACACATTTCTGAATTGAGAAAAGAAATTATTTTAGAGGAAGCAGTAGAGTTTAGATCCCACATTTGTTGATAGGCATTCATTTATTTCTTCACTTCTGATGAAGTTTCAACAATAAACAACAATTATGAGAAAGAACCAGACTCATTCTTCAGGAATCCGAAAATAAGCACGAATTCGGATTCTCCTATAAAACGAATTAATTAAGTCAAACCAAGTTAAGACTGCTTTGTCCTTCATATTTATTCATGTCTAATCAAGTTTCATCGATAAACAACGTTGTACTTTGTAGAATGAGAAAGAACTTCTTCAGCAATAAGCATCTCTCGACATATGACGAAATACAGATTTTGCTATAAAATTAATTTCTTCTATCAGCGTGACTTAAAACTGTTTGTCCTCCTTATTTATCCACTTCAAATCAAGTTTCAACAATTAAAAAAAAATTGTAGTTTGAGAAAGAACAACTTAATCTTCAGCAATCAGTATAAAAAGAGGGTAACAAAAGGTGCAAATGCCAACCATACATCACTAAAAGGTGGAGCGGAAGTATTCAGCTGCAAGTAGGTGTGAATGTTCGACCATAATTTGTAAAAAGTGGGTAAGAAAAGGTTCGAATGCCCGACTAAATATTAACAAAAGCGGGAGGAGAGGTCTTCGGATGAGAGTGGGTGAGAATTTCCTACCATACAAGTATGGTGGAGAGGAAGCTGTGATTGGCCGACAATAGTAAAAAGCAGGTGAGAAAAGGTGCGAATGTCAAAACATACATGATCAAAACAGGGAGCGGAGGTGTTTGGCTGCGACAAGGTGTGAATGTCCACCCATAATTAATGAAAAACGGGCAACAAGTAGGTTCGAATGCCCAACCATACATCATCAAAAGCAGGAGTGGATGTGTTCGGCTTCAAGAAGGTATGAATGTCCATCAATAATTGCTAGAAAACATGAAAGAAAATTTTCGAATATCAAACCGCACATAATCATAAGCGGGAGAGGAGGTGTTCCGCTGCAAGAAGGTGTGAATATCCACCCATAATTACTGAAAAATGGGTAAGAAAAGGTGCGAATGCCCAACCATACATCATCAAAAGCAGGAGTGGATGTGTTCGGCTACAAGAAGGTTTGAATGTCCGACCATAGTTTGTAAAAAGCGGGTAAGAACAGGTTTGTATGCCCGACTGTACACAATCAAAAGAGGGAGCGGAGTTGTTCAGCTACAAGAAGGTGTGAAAGTCCGACCATGGTTTGTAAAAAGCGGGTAAGAACAGGTTCGTATGCCCGAATATACACCATCAAATGCGGGAGCGGAGGTGTTCGGCTGTGAGTAGGTGTGAATCTCCAACCATAATTGCTGAAAAATGTGTTAGAAAAGGTAAGAATGCCGGTCCATACATCATCAAAAGCGGGAGAGGTGGTGTTCGGCTGCAAATAGGTGTGAATGTCCAGCCATAATTACTCACAAATGGGTAAGAAAAGGTAGTATTGCCAGACCATACATGATCAAAACAGGGAGCGGAGGTGTTCCGCTGTAAGAAGGTGTGAATGTCCGACCATAGTTGGTAAAAAGCGGGTAAGAAAAGGTTAAAATACACGACTGTACACAATCAATAGCGGGAGCGGAGTTGTTCGGCTACTAAAAGGTGTGAAAGTCCGACCCTGGTTTTAAAAAGCGGGTAAGAAAAGGTTCGAATGCCCGAACATACACCATCAAAAGAGGTAGCGGAGGTGTTCCGCTGTAAGACGGTGTGAATGTCCGATCATAGTTTGTAAAAAGCGGGTAAGAAAAGGTTAAAATACCCGACTGTACACAATCAAAAGAGGGAGCGGAGTTGTTCAGCTAAGAGAAGGTGTGAAAGTCCGACTATGGTTTGTAAAAAGCGGGTAAGAAAAGGTTCGTATGCCCGAATATACACTATCAAAACCGGAAGCGTAGGTGTTCGGCTGCAAGAAGGTGTGAACGTCCGACCAAAGTTTGTGAAAAAGCAGTTAAGAAAAGGTTCGAATATCTAACCAAACATAATCAAAAGCGGGAGCAGAGCTGTTCGACTGCAAGTAGGTGTGAATGTCAGAGAATAATTTGCAAAAAGCTGATGAGAAAGGGTGAGAAATCCCGACTATACACCATCAAATGCGGTAGCGGAGTTGTTCGGCTGTGAGTAGGTGTGATTCTCCAACCATAATTGCTGAAAAATGTGTTAGAAAAGGTAAGAATGCCGGTCCATACATCATCAAAAGCGAGAGAGGTTGTGTTCGGCTGCAAGTAGGTGTGAATGTCCAGCCATAATTACTCACAAACGGGTAAGAAAAGGTACTATTGCCAGACCATATATGATCAAAACAGGGAGCGGAGGTGGTTCAGCTGCAAGAAGGTTTGAATGTCAAACTAAAGTTCAAATATATTAACAAAAGCGGGAGGAGAGGTCTTCGGATGAAAGTGGTTGAAAATTTCCAACCATAATGTATAAAATGCGGTGAAAAAAAAGGTGTGATAGAACACTAAAAGGTGGAGCGGAAGTGTTCGGCTGCAAGAAGGTGTGAATGTCCGACTATATTTGGTGAAAAGCAGGTGAAGCAAGGTCTGAATGCCCAACCTTACATCATCAAAAGCGAGATCAGAGGTGTTTGGCTGCAAGAAGGCCATAGTTTGCCAAAAGCGGGTAAGGTGCGAATGTCCGACTAAATATCAACAAAATTTGGGGCGGAGGTCTTCGGATGCAAGTGGGTGTGAATATCCCACCATACAAGTATGGTGGAGAGGAAGCTGTGAATAGCCGACCATAGTTTGGAACAAGCGGGTAAGAAAAGGTTTGAATGCCCGAACATACGCCATCAAAAGAGGGAGCGGAGGTGTTCCGCTGTACGAAGGTGTGAATGTCCGACCATACTCGGTAAAAAGCGGGTAAGAAAAGGTTAAAATACCCGACTGTACACAATCAATAGCGGGAGCGGATGTGTTCGGCTACAAGAAGGTGTGACAGTTCGACCATGGTTTGTAAAAAGCGGGTAAGAAAAGGTGCGAATGTCCGACAATATATGATCAAAAGAGAGAGCGGAGTATTACGGATACACGAAGGTTTGAATGTCCTACCATAGTTTGTAAATAGCGGGTAAGAAAAGGTTCGAATGCCCGACTATACACCATAAAAAGCGGGAGCGGAGGTGTTCCGCTGTAAGACGGTGTGAATGTCCGACCATAGTTGGTAAAAAGCGGGTAAGAAAAGGTTAAAATACCCGACTGTACACAATCAATAGCGGGAGCGGAGTTGTTCGGCTACAAGAAGGTGTGAAAGTCCGACCATGGTTTGTAAAAAGCAGTTAAGAAAAGTTTCGAATATCCAACCAAACATAATCAAAAGCGGGAGCAGAGCTGTTCGACTGCAAGTAGGTTTGAATGTCCAGCCATAATTACTCACAAACGGGGGAAGAAAAGGTAGTATTGCCAGACCATACATGATCAAAACAGGGAGCGGAGGTTCAGCTGCAAGGTGTGAATGTCTGACTATAGTTTGTAAAAAGCGGGTAAGACAAGGTGCGAATGCCCAACAATGTATGATCAAAAGAGAGAGCGGAGGTGTTCGGCTGCAAGGTCTGAATGTCCAAACATAATTTGTAAAAACCGGGTAAGAAAAGGCTCGAAAGCCCGACTATACATCATCAAAAGCGGGAGCGGAGGTGTTCAGCTGCAAGAAGGTGTGAATGTTCGACTAAAGTTTGTAAAAAGCTGGTAAGACAAGGAGCGATGTCCCGACATTGTATGATCAAAAGCGGGAGCGGAGGTGTCCAGCTGTGAGTAGGTGTGAATGTCCGACCATAATTGCTGAAAAATGTGTTAGAAAAGGTAAGAATACTGGACCATACATCATCAAAAGCGGGAGAGGTGGTGTTCGGCTGCAAGAAGGTGTGAAAGTCCGACAATGGTTTGTAAAAAGCGGGTAAAAAAAGGTTCGAATGCCCGAATATACATCATCAAAAGCGGGAGCGGAGGTGTTCGGATGCAAGAAGGTGTGAACGTCCGACCAAAGTTTGTAAAAAGCAGTGAAAAGCGAGAAAAAGCTTTTCGTGAGTTCTGCATGATTTGGGATTTTGCTTATAAAATGCATTACTTCACTCAAACTATGTTAAAACTGATTTGTCCTTCATATTTACCATGTCTAGAAAGATTTAAACAAAAAAACAACGTTGTACTTTGCAGTAAAAGAAAGAGCAAATCTAAAGTTTCAGGAATCCGAGTATAAGCCTGCTTTCATGAGTTCTGCACGATTTCGGATTTTGCTATAAAATGAATTGCTTTGCTCAAACCAAGTTAAAACTGCTTTGTCCTTCCATATTCATCAATGTCTAGATCGACTTCAACAAAGAAAAACATTGGACTTTGCAGTAGAAGAAGTTGAAATCCATCTACACATTGATAAATATGAAGGACAAAGCAGTTCCCACTTGCCCATAAGAAAATAAGCTTATTCTCGGATTCCTGATCCTTCAGTGTTGCTCTTTCTTCTACTGCAAAATACAATGTTGTTCTTTGTTGAAGTCGATCTAGACATTGATAAATATGAAGGAAAAAGCAGTTTTAACTTGGTTTGAGTGAATGAATTCATTTTATACATAAAATCCGAAATCGTGCAGAACTCATGAAAATAAGCTTATTCTCGGATTCCTAAAACTTTTGATTGGCTCTTTCTTTTACTGCAAAGTATAACGTTGTTTTTTTGTTTAAATCTATCGAGACATTGATAAATATGAAGGTAAAAGCCGTTTTAACATAGTTTGAGTGAAGGAATTGATTTTATAGATAAAATCCCAAATCATGCAGAACTCCTCAAAAGGGGCGTATGGCTTAATCACAAGTGTGGTTCTTTCTCATTCAGGGTAGTATGAGGAAGTTTATGCTTGAAATATATGTAGAAATGGGTACATATGAAGGACAAAGCAGTGTTAACTTAGTTTGAGTGAAGGAATTCATTTTATACATAAAATCCCAAATCATGCAGAACGTATGAAAAGAAGCTTATTCTCGGATTCCTGATCCTTCAGTTTTGCTCTTCTACTGCAAAATACAATGTTGTTCTTTGTTGAAGTCGATCTAGACATTGATAAATATGAAGGAAAAAGCAGTTTTAACTTGGTTTGAGTGAATGAATTCATTTTATACATAAAATCCGAAATCGTGCAGAACTCATTAAAATAAGCTTATTCTCGGATTCCTAAAACTTTTGATTTGCTCTTTCTTTTATTGCAAAGTACAACGTTGTTTTTTTGTTTAAATCTATCGAGACATTGATAAATATGAAGGTAAAAGCCGTTTTAACATAGTTTGAGTGAAGGAATTAATTTTATAGATAAAATCCCAAATCATGCAGAACTCCTCAAAAGGGAGGTATGGCTTAATCACAAGTGTGGCTCTTTCTCATTCAGGGTAATATGAGGAAGTTTATGCTTGAAATATATGTAGAAATGGGTACATATGAAGGACAAAGCAGTGTTAACTTAGTTTGCGTGAAGAAATTAATTTTATACATAAAATCCGAAATCGTGCAGAAAATAAGCTTATTCTCGGATTCCGAAAACTTTTGATTTGCACTTTCTTTTACTGCAAAGTACAACGTTGTTTTTTGTTGAAATCTATCTAGACATTGATAAATACCAGCCGAAACTCTGCTGCCACTTTTGATAATTTATGGTTGGGCATTCTTACCTTTTCTTACCCGCTTTTTACAAATTATGATCTTACATTCACACCTACTTGCAGTCGAACACCTTCTCATCCACTTATGATCATGTGCGGTTGGGCTTTCGCACCTTTTCTTACCCATTTTTCAGTAATTATGGGTGGACATTCAGACCTTCTTGCAGCCGAAAACCTCCTCTCCCGCTTATGATCATGTGCGGTTTGATTTTCGAAAAGTTTCTTTCATGTTTTCTAGCAATTATTGATGGACATGTAGACCTTCTTGCAGCTGAACACCTCCGCTCCCGCTTTTGATCATACATTGTCAGGCATTCGAACCTTGTCTTACCCACTTTTTACAAACTTTAGTCGAACAGTCACACCTACTTGCAGCCGAACACAACCTCTCTCGCTTTTGATGATGTATGGACCGGCATTCTTACCTTTTCTAACACATTTTTCAGCAATTATGGTCGGACATTCACACCTACTCATAGCCGAACAACTCCGCTCCCGCATTTGATGGTGTATAGTCGGGCATTCTCACCCTTTCTAATCAGCTTTTTTCAAATTATGATCTGACATTCACACCTACTTGCAGTCGAACAGCTCTGCTCCCGCTTTTGATTATCTTTGGTTGGATATTCGAACCTTTTCTTAACTGCTTTTTACAAACTTTGGTTGGACGTTCACACCTTCTTGTAGCCGAACACATGCACTCCTGCTTTTGATGATGTATGGTTGGGCATTCGCACCTTTTTTTTACCCATTTTTCAGGTATTATGGGTGGACATTCACACCTTCTTGCAGCTGAACACCTCCTCTCCCACTTATGATCATGTGTGGTTTGATTTTCGAAAATTTTCTTTCATGTTTTCTAGCAATTATTGATGGACATTTAGACCTTCTTGCAGCTGAACACCACCTCTCCCGATTTTGATGGTGTATAGTCGGGCTTTCGAGCCTTTTCTTCCCTGGTTTTTACAAATTATGGTTGGACATTCAGACCTTCTTGCAGCCGAAAACCTTCACTCCCTCTTTTGATCATACATTGTCGGGCATTCGCACCTTTTCTTACCCGCTTTTTACAAACCATGGTCGGACTTTCACACCTTTTAGTAGCCGAACAACTCCGCTCCCGCTATTGATTGTGTACAGTCGGGTATTTTAACCTTTTCTTACCCGCTTTTTACCAACTATGGTTTGACATTCACACCTTCTTACAGCAGAACACCTCCGCTCCCTGTTTTGATTATGTATGGTTTGACATTCGCACCTTCTCTCACCCGCCTTTTACTATGGTCGGCCATTCACAGCTTCCTCTCCACCATACTTGTATGGTGGGATATTCACACCCACTTGCATCCGAAGACCTCCGCCCCCACTTTTGTTGATATTTAGTCGGTCATTCGCACCTTACCCGCTTTTGGCAAACTATGGCCTTCTTGCAGCCAAACACCTCTGATCTCGCTTTTGATGATGTAAGGTTGGGCATTCAGACCTTGCTTCACCTGCTTTTCACCAAATATAGTCGGACATTCACACCCACTTGCATCCGAAGACCTCCGCCCCAAATTTTGTTGATATTTAGTCGGACATTCGCACCTTACCCGCTTTTGGCAAACTATGGCCTTCTTGCAGCCAAACACCTCTGATCTCGCTTTTGATGATGTAAGGTTGGGAATTCAGACCTTGCTTCACCTGCTTTTCACCAAATATAGTCGGACATTCACACCTTCTTGCAGCCGAACACTTCCGCTCCACCTTTTAGTGTTCTATCACACCTTTTTTTCACCGCATTTTATACATTATGGTTGGAAATTTTCAACCACTCTCATCCGAAGACCTCTCCTCCCGCTTTTGTTAATATATTTGAACTTTAGTCGGACATTCAAACCTTCTTGCAGCTGAACACCTCCGCTCCCTGTTTTGATCATATATGGTCTGGCAATACTACCTTTTCTTACCCGTTTGTGAGTAATTATGGCTGGACATTCACACCTACTTGCAGCCAAACACAACCTCTCTCGCTTTTGATGATGTATGGACCGGCATTCTTACCTTTTCTAACACATTTTTCAGCAATTATGGTCGGAGATTCACACCTAGTCACAGCCGAACAACTCCGCTCCCGCATTTGATGGTGTATAGTCGGGCATTCTCACCCTTTCTCATCAGCTTTTTGCAAATTATGATCTGACATTCACACCTACTTGCAGTCGAACAGCTCTGCTCCCGCTTTTGATTATGTATGGTTGGATATTCGAACCTTTTCTTAACTGCTTTTTACAAACTTTGATTGGACGTTCACACCTTCTTGTAGCCGAACACATGCACTCCTGCTTTTGATGATGTATGGTTGGGCATTCGCACCTTTTTTTTACCCATTTTTCAGGTATTATGGGTGGACATTCACACCTTCTTGCAGCTGAACACCTCCTCTCCCACTTATGATCATGTGTGGTTTGATTTTCAGAAATTTTCTTTCATGTTTTCTAGCAATTATTGATGGACATTTAGACCTTCTTGCAGCTGAACACCACCTCTCCCGATTTTGATTATGTATGGACCGGCATTTTTACCTTTTCTAACACATTTTTCAGCAATTATGGTTGGAGATTCACACCTACTCACAGCCGAACAACTCCGCTACCGCATTTGATGGTGTATAGTCGGGCATTCTCACCCTTTCTCATCAGCTTTTTGCAAATTATGATCTGACATTCACACCTACTTGCAGTCGAACAGCTCTGCTCCCGCTTTTGATTATGTATGGTTGGATATTCGAACCTTTTCTTAACTGCTTTTTACAAACTTTGGTTGGACGTTCACACCTTCTTGTAGCCGAACACATGCACTCCTGCTTTTGATGATGTATGGTTGGGCATTCGCACCTTTTTTTTACCCATTTTTCAGGTATTATGGGTGGACATTCACACCTTCTTGCAGCTGAACACCTCCTCTCCCACTTATGATCATGTGTGGTTTGATTTTCGAAAATTTTCTTTCATGTTTTCTAGCAATTATTGATGGACATTTAAACCTTCTTGCAGCTGAACACCACCTCTCCCGATTTTGATTATGTATGGACCGGCATTTTTACCTTTTCTAACACATTTTTCAGCAATTATGGTTGGAGATTCACACCTACTCACAGCCGAACAACTCCGCTACCGCATCTGATGGTGTATAGTCGGGCATTCTCACCCTTTCTCATCAGCTTTTTGCAAATTATGATCTGACATTCACACCTACTTCCAGTCGAACAGCTCTGCTCCCGCTTTTGATTATGTTTGGTTAGATATTCGAACCTTTTCTTAACTGCTTTTTACAAACTTTGGTCGGACGTTCACAATATCTTGCAGCCGAACACCTCCGCTTCCGCTTTTGATGGTGTATATTCGGGCATACGAACCTTTTCTTACCCGCTTTTTACAAACCAAGGTCGGACTTTCACACCTTCTCTTAGCTGAACAACTCCGCTCCCTCTTTTGATTGTGTACAGTCGGGTAATTTAACCTTTTCTTACCCGCTTTTTACCATCTATGGTCGGACATTCACACCGTCTTACAGCGGAACACCTCCGCTCCCTATTTTGATGATGTATGGTTAGGCATTCGCACCTTTTCTTACCCATTTTTCAGTAATTATGGGTAGACATTGACACCTTCTTGCAGCTGAACACCTCCTCTCCCGCTTATGATCATGTGCAGTTTGATATTCGAAAATTTTCTTTCATGTTTTCTAGCAATTTTTGATGGACATTCAGACCGTCTTGCAGCTGAACACCTCCGCTCCCACTTTTGATGGTGTATAGTCGGGCATTCGAGCCTTTTCTTCCCCGGTTTTTACCAATTATGGTTGGACATTCAGACCTTCTTGCAGCCGAAAACCTCCACTCCCTCTTTTGATCATACATTGTCGGGCATTCGCAACTTTTCTTACCCGCTTTTTACAAACCATGGTCGGACTTTCACACCTTTTAGTAGCCGAACAACTCCGCTCCCGCTATTGATTGTGTACAGTCGGGTATTTTAACCTTTTCTTACCCGCTTTTTACCAACTATGGTTGGACATTCACACCTTCTTACAGCAGAACACCTCTGCTCCCTGTTTTGATTATGTATGGTTTGACATTCGCACCTTCTCTCACCCGCCTTTTACTATGGTCGGCCATTCACAGCTTCCTCTCCACCATACTTGTATGGTTGGATATTCACACCCACTTGCATCCGAAGACCTCCGCCCCCACTTTTGTTGATATTTAGTCGGTCATTCGCACCTTACCAGCTTTTGGCAAACTATGGCCTTCTTGCAGCCAAACACCTCTGATCTCGCTTTTGATGATGTAAGGTTGGGCATTCAGACCTTGCTTCACCTGCTTTTCACCAAATATAGTCGGACATTCACACCTTCTTGCAGCCGAACACTTCCGCTTTTAGTGTTCTATGAGGCATTCACATGTTTTTTTTCACTGTATTTTATAGATTATGGTTGGAAATTCTCACCTACTCTCATCCGAAGACCTCTCCTCCCGCTTTTGTTAATATATAGTCGGGCATTCGAACCTTTTCTTACCCGCTTTTTACAAATTATGGTCGAACATTCACACCTACTTGCAGCTGAATACTTCCGCTCCACCTTTTAGGTATGTATGGTTGGCATTTGCACCTCTTTTTATACTGATTGCTGAAGATTAAGTTGTTCTTTCTCAAACTACAAATTTTTTTTAATTGTTGTTAATTGAAGTGGATAAATAAGGAGGACAAACAGTTTTAAGTCAGGCTGATAGAAGGAATTAATTTTATAGCAAAATCTGTATTTCGTCATATGTCGAGAGATGCTTATTGCTGAAGAAGTTCTTTCTTATTCTACAAAGTATAACGTTGTTTATCGTTGAAACTTGATTAGACATGAATAAATATGAAGGACAAAGCAGTCTTAACTTGGTTTGAGTTAATGAATTCGTTTTATAGGAGAATCCGAATTCGTGCATAACTCATAAAATAGAGCTTATTTTCGGATCCCTGAAGAATGAGTCTGGTTCTTTCTCATAATACAAAGTTTGTTGTTTATTGTTGAAACTTCATCAGAAGTGAAGAAATAAATGAATGCCTATCAACAAATGTGGGATCTAAACTCTAGTGCTTCCTCTAAAATAATTTCCTTTCTCAATTTAGAAATGTGTGTGTGTAAGTCACAACACCCGTGACACCAAAACGGCTTTCTTTTCTCTACACTCTGCACTATGAGCACACACACCAAATCAGAAAGGCTTTTTTCTCTCTTTTCTACATTATGGACTGTGGGGACACAAAACCGCTCTCTCTTTTTTTTTTTGATTGTGTGCCAGGGCGTTGTCTCACGTATTAGATTATGCTTACGATACGAATGGGTTTATCAGTCACATCAGAATCCATACATACTGATCCTCCCGTAATAAAATGGTCGGATCTTATCAAACACACTTTGTTTCTTGTGACAATCAAGTCAGCGAAACAGCGTATACACGTCAAGACACTGAATCAAGTTTGCCACAAGAACTCATAAGTTTGGCAGTATTGCTCTGCCGTCAGCAATCATACACCCATTTTATTTTCGTGAGACATGTGCAGGCACCTGTTCATCTACTGTTCTATCACTATGAATTAGTTTATCTATTATCAATAAGGATACTTCTACAACTACTATCAAAGTATGTCCAGACTTCTTATGTTGTCAGTTGCTATATATGAATAAGTGGGTAGCTACTGACAAGCATTAAGCATGTCACACAGCCCAAACATATAACATTTCAGGACACACCACACAGTTAACAACCACAGTGAAGTGTCAAAGCCCAAACATGTAACATTCAACAGGACACTTACACAACACATTCAAATCAAACAGTCAGACAACATACAAGAACATATACCCCAGCCGGCATTGCTCCGTGCCTATTTTCCTACAGCTCACTATGTGTGCGCACACCTTTATTCACAAACTCTTCAACTTATACTCTTTTACCAAAGCTGCTACAGCTCGATTGGCCGAATACCCTTAGATCCTATTTCGGTGAATTTGACATCTGCCTTACATGTAACAGATTAGCGGTTTAGCAGTTTTAATTTAGTTTGAGTGAAGGAATTCATTTTAT
This sequence comes from Leuresthes tenuis, assembly GCF_036924035.1. Lineage (NCBI taxonomy): Eukaryota > Metazoa > Chordata > Actinopteri > Atheriniformes > Atherinopsidae > Leuresthes > Leuresthes tenuis. The sequence continues at coordinate 104,068 of NW_027325419.1, read as the reverse complement.
AGCAAAATCCGAAATCGTGAAGAACTCATGGAAGTAAGCTTATTCTCGGATTCCTGAATCTTTAGATTTGCTCTTTCTTTTACTGCAAAGTACAATGTTGAGCAGCACTAATGAGTTGTTTCTATTTTTGGCAGGCTTTACCTTTGCGGATGAAGCCCTTTCTGTCTGTGCAAAAGAAATCTTGTTACTGTGCAGAGTGACTTCTCTGAGTAGAGTCGCCTTACTTGTTGCGACTGTGCCGATGTTCGAAGCTGGAGTGCAAAGATGTTGCTTGAATGGTGCTCGCTGGAGCGTGCGGTAGTGTAAAGTTATACCATTTAAAAGGGCTGAAGAGTGCTCAGTGCAGCGGGTGGGTGGAGGTGCGGAATGCGAAGTAGACTTTCACACCTTCTTTTAGCCGAACAACTCCGCTCCCGCTATTGATTGTGTAGAGTCGGGTATTTTAACCTTTTCTTACCCGCGTTTTACCAACTATGGTCGGACATTCACACCTTCTTACAGCGGAACACCTCCGCTCCCTCTTTTGATGGTGTATGTTCTGGCATTCGAACCTTTTCTTACCCACTTATTACAAACTATGCTCGGACATTCACACCTTGCAGCGAAACACCTCCGCTCCCTCTTTTGATTGTGTATGTTCGGGCATTCGAACCTTTTCTTACCCGCCTTTTACAAACTATGGTCGGACATTCAAACCTTCTTGTGGCCGAACACATCCACTTCTGCTTTTTATGATGTATAGTTGGGCATTCACACCTTTTCTTACCCATTTTTCAGTAATTATTGGTGGACATTCAGACCTTCTTGCAGCTGAACACCTCTGCTCCCGCTTTTGATGGTGTATAGTCGGGCTTTCGAGGCTTTTCTTCAACGGTGTTTACAAATTATGGTTGGAAATTCAGACCTTGCAGCCGAACACCTCCGCTCCCTCTTTTGATCATACATTGTCGGGCATTCGCACCTTGTCTTACCCGCGTTTTACAAACCATGGTCGGACTTTCACACCTTCTTGTAGCCGAACAACTCCGCTCCCGCTATTGATTGTGTACAGTCGGGTATTTTAACCTTTTCTTACCCGCTTTTTACCAATTATGGTCGGACATTCACACCATCTTACAGCGGAACACCTCCGCTCCCTCTTTTGATGGTGTATGTTCGGGCATTCAAACTTTTTCTTACCCACTTTTTACAAACTATGGTCGGACATTCAAACCTTCTTGTAGCAGAACACATCCACTTCTTCTTTTGATGATGTATGGTTGGGCATTCGCACCTTTTCTTACCCATTTTTCAGGAATTATGGGTGGACATTCACACCTACTTGCAGTCGAACAGCTCTGCTCCCACTTTTGATTATGTTTGGTTGGATATTCGAAACTTTTCTTAACTGCTTTTTACAAACTTTGGTCAGACGTTCACACCTTCTTGCAGCCGAACACCTCCGCTTCCGCTTTTGATGGTATATATTCGGGCATTCGAACCTTTTCTTACCCGCTTTTTACCAACTATGGTCGGACATTCACACCGTCTTTCAGCGGAACACCTCCGCTCCCTCTTTTGATGGTGTATGTTCGGGCATTCGCACCTTTTCTTACCTGCTTTTTACAAACTTTGGTCGGACGTTCACACCTTCTTGCAGCCGAACACCTCCGCTTCCGCTTTTGATGGTATATATTCGGGCATTCGAACCTTTCTTACCCGCTTTTTACCAACTATGGTCGGACATTCGCACCATCTTACAGCCGAACACCTCTTCTCCCGCTTTTGATGATGAATGGTCCGGCATTCTTACCTTTTCTAACACATTTTTCAGCAATTATTGTCGATCATTCACACCTTTCTCATCAGCTTTTTGCAAATTATGATCTGACATTCACACCTACTTGCAGCCGAACACCTCGGCTTCCGCTTTTGATGGTGTATATTTTGGCATTCGAACCTTTTCTTACCCGCTTTTTACAAACCATGGTAGGACTTTCACACCTTCTTTTAGCCGAACAACTCCGCTCCCGCTATTGATTGTGTAGAGTCGGGTATTTTAACCTTTTCTTACCCGCTTTTTACCAACTATGGTCGGACATTCACACCTTCAACATGCCCTTCTATGTCCACAATTTTGGCGTCACGAACAGGATCCCTCGACTGGTGTCTCTGGACCGGACCGCAGTGCATGGCCAGCCTGGACTGAAGTAGCTGTTCCAGCCTCATACCTCCAAGGCCTTTTCTGAGAGAGAGGACTGGCAGGTCCTTTTCCTGAATACCAGCGCTGGGATCATTTTTTAAATATGATAGTCTGAGATGATAGGACTGCTTTTTAGTTTTTATTTGAATAAAAGAGGGTTTCCCAGTTGTGTCATTAGTGAGACAGAGATTTCATGGGTAAGGGAAACTTTTGAAGCAGTCCGAAGAAGTGTGAAGTACTCCGAAGAAGTGTGAGTACAGATTAAGGTCCTCATTGGAGACGTCCTTTGAGTGAAGGAATATATTTCCCCATTCCAAGTCTGAGAATGGGAAACAGTAGGTCTCAGACTTTTGACCCTACCGGGGGACCTAAGCATGTTGAAATGAAAAAGAAATATGGTCCAGAGGTTTTCCACCTGAAGGTTCTTTTAGTATGTTAGAAATAAGAAAATTAGAAGAAAAGTTTTGCAAATATGAGAAAGAGATGAAGCAAAAAAAAAGAAAATTAAGTTTAAATAAGAAGTAAGAAAGGTATAGAATGTTGGAAAAAATAAAGTGTATTAAGAGAAAGAAAGGAAAATGTTACACGAATGCCATGACGGAATGATGATAATAATTTAGTATGTGGACGAAAAGATAATTCAGCTCTGATTAAGACTGAATCTTCTTTTAAACCATCACCATATTCCACTGATAACACTTTTTCTCCTTCTGCACCTCTTTACCCCACCCTGAGCGCTCTCGCTGTGCCGGATCCAGACCTGGACTCCTGCCCTCCACGACGCCTGCAACAACAACAGCCAGCCCTGCCACAAGCCTCTGGCTCTCGGGAAGAAGGGACTTCTTCCATCCTCCCTCGGGAAGAAATTCCATCATTCTCACAACATCAGTTACATAGGTCTGATGATGAGGAAAAGGAAGACGTTTGGTTCTCCAGCGTACCTGCCCAAGAACTTTTAACGCAAGTGACAAAAATCCTTTACCCACAATCTGGACTTCAGAGATCTAAACGTGAGAAAAAACAAAACCAGATTCAAACCATGCCTATGGTTAAAGTTGCAGTTCCCACTGGACCATTACTGGTTTATCGACCCTGGACTGAGACTGACATCATGGAAGCATAACAATGCTTACCAGATCCAGAGATTTCTGGACCCCATTTTGCTGACGAGTTGCGAGATTTCTGCGCACAATTCTGCCCGACCAGGGTTGAATTGCGTCGCATATTGGCAAAAAAGTTCAAACTGACCGACCTCTGCAAAATAGAGGCCAGTATGCTACAACTGGATTTGCGACCTACCAACAGTGAACGAGGACATAATGATAACGCTCAATATGAAGCAGCCATCCAAAGACTGTGTCAAGCCATCACCACTCAATTTCCAACCAAAATCAATATGTCCCACATTTACACCTGCAAACAGAAACCCGGTGAAGGGACTGATGATTTTGTACACCGCATCCTTGAGGAAGTCAGCAAGCACAGCGGTCATCAGAGACCAAGGGATTTGGGTAATGAATCAGGACCATGGGAGAGTATTGCATGCAATGCAATAATTAAAGGCCTCATGCCAGATGTCGCCACTGAAGTAAAGAACATTTACGTGGGATGGTGTGAGGGTCCTCGTTTGGCTGACGTTCGCCGATATGCTCGCCATGCTGAGAGCCAAGTTGAGACGCTTAAGATATAGGACAAGTGTGAAAAGGAGCTGCATTTGGCAGCCATGACCATGTATTACGCAGTTGGTTTAAACAGAGGACGAGGCCGAAGTCGAAGACGTGGACGTGTGGGAGAGGAGGTCGAAATGGGCCACGCCAGAGCTATGATCCGAATATTTGTTTTTACTGTGGCTGTGTCCACAGCTGAAAAGTGATGAAATTGGGCAAAAGGCTGACTGAGGGTGGGAGGCAGGTTCTGGACGTCACGTGGCAGCGGAGCCTCCACTAATGGGTGATAGCACAAACACACTCACACATTTTTCCTGCTCTGTGTAGTGAAGAAACGCTTGCCGACTGTGATTCACGTAGTAAAGTTTTGCATGCTATTTCCGTCCTAGAGCAAAGATATTTCTCTCAGAATATAGGAACTTATGTTCATCAGTAGTGACGTCAGGGGAGTTTGATTGTCCTCCAAAGTTAAGTGGAAACCACGTTTACTATATGTCTGCATCAGGCCAGGTTGTGAAGGAGAAAATGACATCGCCCATTGCGTGTGTCACTCCAGATGGGCTCTCCTTCAAACACTCATTTTTGTTATCAGAGTTGTGTCCCATTAACCTGATGGGCTGTGATCTCATGTGTAAATTAGGCATTATTTTAACTTCTACACCAGAGGGTGTTAACGTTATGTTACAGCCTGACAAAGTTTTCACAGCAGTGCAGTTTGATTCATCTGCACTTACATATGCTTATGAGTGGAAACTTCCCAGCTCTCCTTTTTCACAACAACTAGTGGAAGAAGCAAAAGCGTTAGTTTCACCCCTTTCTGATTTCATGCAACCTGCTGATTTGCACTGCACATCACACATTTCTTTGGGGCCTGACAATGACTATGAGAAGAAGTGAAAAAATATGTGCGCCTACTTTATTGACTCCAGAGAACTTAGATTTTTTTAATGTTTGTGGTACTCGCCCTCACATTTCCTTGGCCAAACGTACACACTGGCAGTGACAAGGTGTGGGAGAGTTTGTTGCTACATGTCAGAAAGAAATGGAGTGGACTGTTTCACCTGCTGATCCAAATTTGATGTGTTCATCAGGTTTTTGCAAATTATGATCTGACATTCACACATGCTTTTGATGATGTATGGTTGGGCATTCGCACCTTTTTTTACCCATTTTTCAGGAATTATGGGTGGACATTCACACCTTCTTGCAGCTGAACACCTCCTCTCCCGCATATGATCATGTGCGGTTTGATATTCGAAAATTTTCTTTCATGTTTTCTAGCAATTATTGATGGACATTCAGACCTTCTTGCAGCTGAACCCCTCTGCTCCCGCTTTTGATGGTGTATAGTTGGGCTTTCGAGCCTTTTCTTCCCCGGTTTTTACAAATTATGGTTGGACATTCAGACCTTCTTTTAGCCGAAAACCTCCGCTCCCTCTTTTGATCATACATTGTCGGGCATTCGCACCTTTTCTTACCCGCTATTTACAAAAAATGGTCGGCCATTCACACCTTCTTGTAGCCGAACACATTCGCTCCCGCTATTGATTGTGTACAGTCGGGTATTTTAACCAACTACGGTCGGACATTCACACCTTCTTATGGCGGAACACCTCCGCTACCTCTTTTGATGGTGTATGTTCGGGCATTCGAACCTTTTCTTACCCGCTTTTTACAAACTATGCTCGGACATTCAAACCTTCTTGTAGCCTAACACATCCAGTACTGCTTTTGATGATGTATGGTTGGGCATTCGCACCTTTTTTTTTACCCATTTTTGAGGAATTATGGGTGCACATTCACACCTTCTTGCAGCTGAACACCTCCTCTCCCACTTATGATCATGTGCGGTTGGATATTCGAAATTTTTTTTTCATGTTTTCTAGCAATTATTGATGGACAATCAGACCTTCTTGCAGCTGAACACCTCCGCTCCCGCTTTTGATGGTGTATAGTTGGGCTTCCGAGCCTTTTCTTCCCCGGTTTTTACAAATTATGGTTGGACATTTAGACCTTCTTGCAGCCGAAAACCTCCGTTCCCTCTTTTGATCATACATTGTCGGGCATTCGCACCTTTTCTTACCCGCTTTTTACCAATTATGGTCGGATATTCACACCTTCTTACAGCGGAAAACCTCCGCTCCCTTTTTTGATCATTTATGGTCTGGCAATACTACCTTTTCGTACCCGTTTTTGAGTAATTATGGCTGGACATTCACAGCTTCTTGCAGCCGAACACCTCTTCTCCCGCTTTTGATGATGAATGGTCCGGCATTCTTACCTTTCCTAACACATTTTTCAGCAATTATTGTCGGTCATTCACACCTTTCTCATCAGCTTTTTGCAAATTATGATCTGACATTCACACCTACTTGCAGCCGAACACCTCGGCTTCCGCTTTTGATGGTGTATATTTTGGCATTCGAACCTTTTCTTACCCGCTTTTTACCAACTATGGTCGGATATTCACACCTTCTTACAGCGGAACACCTCCGCTCCCTCTTTTGATGGTGTATGTTCTGGCATTCGAACCTTTTCTTACCCACTTTTTACAAACTATGCTCGGACATTCACACCTTCTTGCAGCGAAACACGTCCGCTCCCTCTTTTGATTGTGTACAGTCGGGTTTTTTAACCTTTTCTTACCCGCTTTTTACCAACTATGGTCGGACATTCCCACCTACTTGCAGTCGAACAGCTCTGCTCCCACTTTTGATTATGTTTGGTTGGATATTCAAACCTTTTCTTAACTGCTTTTTACAAACTTTGGTCGGACGTTCACACCGTCTTTCAGCGGAACACCTCCGCTCCCTCTTTTGATGGTGTATGTTCGGGCATTCGCACCTTTTCTTACCCGCTTTTTACAAACTATGGTCGTACATTCAAACCTTCTTGTAGCCGAAAACCTCCACTCCCTCTTTTGATCATACTTTGTCGGGCATTCGCACCTTTTCTTACCCGCTTTTTACAAACTATGCTCGGACATTCAAACCTTCTTGTAGCCAAACACATCCACTCCTGCTTTTGTTGATGTATGGTTGGGCATTCGAACCTACTTGTTGCCCGCTTTTCATTAATTATGGGTGGACATTCACACCTTGTCGCAGCCAAACACCTCCGCTCCCTGTTTTGATCATGTATGGTTGGACATTCGCACCTTTTCTCACCCGCTTTTTGCAAACTATGGTCGGCCATTCACAGCTTCCTCTCCACCATACTTGTATGGTGGGATATTCACACCCACTTGCATCCGAAGACCTCCGCCCCCACTTTTGTTGATATTTAGTCGGTCATTCACACCTTACCCGTTTTCTTGCCGCCAAACACCTCTGATCTCGCTTTTGATGATGTAAGATTGGGCATTCAGACCTTTCTTTTCCTGCTTTTCACCAACTATATATATAACATTCACACCTTCTTGCAGCCGAACACTTCCGCTCCACCTTTTAGGTATCTATCACACCTTTTTTTTCACCGCATTTTATAGATTATGGTTGGAAATTCTCAACCACTCATCCAAAGACCTCTCCTCCCGCTTTTGTTAATATATTTGAACTTTAGTCAGACATTCACACCTACTTGCAGCCGAACACCACCTCTCTAGCTTTTGAGGATGTATGGTCCGGCATTCTTACCGTTTCTAACACATTTTTCAGCAATTATGGTAGGACATTCACACCTTCTTGCAGCTGAACACCTCCTCTCCCACTTATGATCATGTGCGGATTGATTTTCGAAAATTTTCTTTCATGTTTTCTAGCAATTAAAAATGGACATTTAGACCTTCTTGCAGCTGAACACCTCCGCTCCCGCTTTTGATCATACATTGTCAGGCATTCACACCTTGTCTTACCCGCTTTTTACAAAATTTAGTCGAACATTCACACCTTTTTGCAGCCGAACACAGTTTTTTGCAGCCGAATTTGGGCATTCGAACCTTTTCATACCCACTTTTTACCAACTATGGTCGGACATTCACACCGTCTTACAGCGGAACACCTCCGCTCCCTCTTTTGATGGTGTATGTTCGGGCATTCGAACCTGTTCTTACCCGCTTTTTACAAACTATGCTCGGACATTCAAACCTTCTTGTAGCCGAACACATCCACTCCTGCTTTTGATGATGTATGGTTGGGCATTCGAACCTACTTGTTGCCCGCTTTTCATTAATTATGGGTGGCCATTCACACCTTGTCGCAGCCAAACACCTCCGCTCCCTGTTTTGATCATGTATGGTTGGACATTCGCACCTTTTCTCACCCGCTTTTTGCAAACTATGGTCGGCCATTCACAGCTTCCTCTCCACCATACTTGTATGGTGGGATATTCACACCCACTTGCATCCGAAGACCTCCGCCCCCACTTTTGTTGATATTTAGCCGATCATTCGCACCTTACCCGCTTTTGGCAAACTATGGCCTTCTTGCAGCCAAAAACCTCTGATCTCGCTTTTGATGATGTAAGGTTGGGCATTCAGACCTTGCTTCACCTGCTTTTCACCAAATATAGTCGGACATTCACACCTTCTTGCAGCCGAACACTTCCGATTCACCTATTAGTTTTCTATGGGGCATTCACACCTTTTTTTACACCGCATTTTATAAAAACACCACAGGAACACCGTATTGAGGCTTTGTTCTGACCGCTCATTCGGTGTCGCGTTTCTTTCAAGCAATTCTCCTGGTTAGCCCGCACTCGGCTCGCTCCCAGAGCCGTGTTAAAGTCTGCTTCGCATTCACTCTCTTTTCTCAGCAGATTAAAAGAAACTTCCATCCTGCACCGCTCTTTGCTTTTTCACAAGAGCAGAGGAGAGCGCACCGTTCCCAGCGGCACTGCAGTACCGGGTCGATGCTTGGAGTGAACGGAGCAAGCTCCTTTTTCAACTCCTATTGATAAAAATCCATTTAATATGTAGTCCTCGCATAGACATGTCACATATTAAACTGATAAGTACAGATACTACACTTGATCTTAGCCAAAAGGCCGAGAAGCGATAACTGTCCACTGGTTCACGTCCGAGGGCCCTTCCTGGCACAATGCGCACTTGTAGCGGTGTTCTTTTTATGGCCATAGTGTCACTTTGCACCTCCGCCCACCCGCTGCACTGAGCACTCTTCAACCCTTTTAAATGGTATAACTTTACACTACAGCACGCTCCAGCGAGCACCATTCAAGCAACATCGGCACAGTCGCAACAAGTAAGGCGACTCTACTCAGAGAAGTCACTCTGCACAGTGACAAGATTTCTTTTGCACAGACAGAAAGGGCTTCCCCCGCAAAGGTAAAGCCTGCCAAAAATAGAAACAATTCATTAGTGCTGCTCTCCACGGAAGTCTTTAGTAAAAGGCGAAAGACTTGTACATTATGAAGAGAAACCAGTGTACGATTATCCATCACTGCGGGAGCAGGGCATCAGGCTAGTTGGCATAGCCACCTTCCCCATGGTGAGCTTTGCTTGGTTGAGACGCTTGCTCCCCCCCCTTGCTCCTCGGCTGACCAAGTAGGAACAATCGGGCCCTATTCGATGGCTGCCTTGTCTTTTACTCTGTGCAAAAGACAAGGCAGCCACAAACAACACGGGAACACCGTATTGAGGCTTTGTTCTGACTGCTCATTCGGTGTCGCGTTTCTTTCAAGCAATTCTCCCGGTTAGCCCGCACTCGGCTCGCTCCCAGAGCCGTGTTAAAGTCTGCTTCGCATTCACTCTCTTTTCTCAGCAGATTAAAAGAAAGTTTCATCTTAGGCTCCCTGAAACTTCCATCCTGTTTGCTTTTTCACAAGAGCAGAGGAGAGCGCACCATTCCTAGTGGCACTGCAGTACCGGGTCGATGCTTGGAGTGAACGGAGCAAGCTCCTTTTTCAACTCCTATTGATAAAAATCCATTTAATATGTAGTCCTCGCAAAGAGGACATATCAGACATTAAACTGATAAGAACAGATACTACACTTGATCTTAGCCAAAAGGCCGAGAAGCGATAACTGTCCACTGGTTCACGTCCGAGGGCCCTTCCTGGCACAATGCGCACTTGTAGCGGTGTTCTTTTTATGGCCATAGTGTCACTTTGCACCTCCGCCCACCCGCTGCACTGAGCACTCTTCAGCCCTTTTAAATGGTATAACTTTACACTACCACACGCTCCAGCGAGCACCATTCAAGCAACAACTTTGCACTCCAGCTTCGAACATCGGCACAGTCGCAACAAGTAAGGCGACTCTACTCAGAGAAGTCACTCTGCACAGTAACAAGATTTCTTTTGCACAGACAGAAAGGGCTTCATCCGCAAAGGTAAAGCCTGCCAAAAATAGAAACAACTCATTAGTGCTGCTCAACGTTGTACTTTGCAGTAAAAGAAAGAGCAAATCTAAAGTTTCAGGAATCCGAGAATAAGCTTACTTTCATGAGTTCTTCACGATTTCGGATTTTGCTATAAAATGAATTCCTTCACTCAAACTAAATTAAAACTGCTAAACCGCTAATCTGTTACATACAAGGCAGATGTCAAATTCACCGAAATAGGATCTAAGGGTATTTGGCCAATCGAGCTGTAGCAGCTTCGGTAAAAGAGTATAAGTTGAAGAGTTTGTGAATAAAGGTGTGCGCACACATAGTGAGTTGTAGGAAAATAGGCAGGGAGCAATGCTGGCTGGGGTATATGTTCTTGTATGTTGTCTGACTGTTTGATTTGAATGTGTTGTGTAAGTGTCCTGTTGAATGTTACATGTTTGGGCTTTGACACGCTTCACTGTGGTTGTTAACTGTGTGGTGTGTCCTGAAATGTTATATGTTTGGGCTGTGTGACATGCTTAATGCTTGTCAGTAGCTACCCACTTATTCATATATAGCAACTGACAACATAAGAAGTCCGGACATACTTTGATAGTAGTTGTAGAAGTATCCTTATTGATAATAGATAAACTAATTCATAGTGATAGAACAGTGGATGAACAGGTGCCTGCACATGTCTCATGAAAATAAAATGGGTGTATGATTGCTGACGGCAGAGCAATACTGCCAAACTTATGAGTTCTTGTGGCAAACTTGATTCAGTGTCTTGACGTGTATACGCTGTTTCGCTGACTTGTCACAAGAAACAAAGTGTGTTTGATAAGATCCGACCATTTTATTACGGGAGGATCAGTATGTATGGATTCTGATGTGACTGATAAACCCATTCGTATCTTAAGCATAATCTAATACGTGAGACAACGCCCTGGCACACAATCAAAAAAAAAAAGAGAGAGAGCGGTTTTGTGTCCCCACAGTCCATAATGTAGAAAAGAGAGAAAAAAGCCTTTCTGATTTGGTGTGTGTGCTCACAGTGCAGAGTGTAGAAAAAACAGAGAAAAGAAAGCCGTTTTGGTGTCACAGGTGTTGTGACTTACACACACACATTTCTGAATTGAGAAAGGAAATTATTTTAGAGAAAGCACTAGAGTTTAGATCCCACATTTGTTGATAGGCATTCATTTAATTTTTCTTTTAATCAGTTTTAAAGTGAATACTAACTGAGAAATGAAAAAGGTGAAGAGTTTAGAAGCTTGGTTCAAGAGCAAAACTTGGTTTATGATCAGCTGAGTCTCTAAACAGAACAGCAAAGGGCTTCATCGAACATTTAAAAAAGATTCAGATTGTTAGAATATCCAGAATTTATAGGAATGGTGGTGATTACTCTTATTTTCTAGAATGGAAATAACTGCACCATGTCTGTTTTATGAATTTAAGGGGCTAAAAAGTTTTGTTCTCGTTTTTCTATGATTAACCGAATGTATGTGAGAGTCCAAACAGACAGAAGGGTTACTTGCTGCAAGATTAAACATTTGCATTAACTGACTCCAGCAACTCTGAGTCTCATTGAGAGACTTTTCTCAACAATTGGGTCCTCAAACCAGATCTCAACGTTTTTTCCGCTTTCCAGGGTCGGAGCTGAAACCGTGCACGGGGGAGTCCAGTACTCCTAATGAAAGACCCCCTGCTGAATTGCGGTAATTAGGGGCCAGTGTCCACTGAAAGGGGGAAAAAGGGACGAGATCGTACTTTTGAATCAATGGCCAGAAGCCATTGGCAGTGCAGGCATCAACAATAATGGTGTTATTTCACCCATTAACACTTAAGGTACCTCATGCAGTGGCTGTGATATGGTTACTTAACAAAATATCTTTACCAGACATCTCTCCTACATAACAGTTCTTCTTTCACAGCCACACCTTGTTGTCGAGAGATGTGCTACACTTAATCCATCCAAACTGCTACCTACCCCACAGATGGAAAGCCTCATGATTGCATGTCAGAAATAACCATCAGTGTTTTACCCAGGCCAGACTTAACTGATATACGTTATGAAAATGCAGAAATAACTATATTTATTCAACAGGTCAAGCAAAAAACCCTGATGGCACAAATGCTACAGGATTTGCAGTAGTAACAGAAACTGAAGTTTTCTTAAAACAACCACTACCAAAAAATTACTCTGTTCAAGCAGTCGAATTGGTAGCTTTAACTGAAGCTTGTAAATTAAATAACAAAAAGGTTGTTAACGTTTACACTGACAGTCAGTATGCCTTCTCAACTGTACATGTGTTAACACAGCATTGGAAAAACAGGTATGTTGACATCCACAGCTAAATGTATAAACTACAAATATTTTAGCATTATTAGATGTTATTCAATTGCCATCTACAATAGACTCGTATGAATGACCGGAAGGAAAACCATACTGCCAAAGAATTTGTTTAAATATGCTGCAGTATTGAGCCACGGACCATGTCATGTCTCAACAGGAGGGATGGAAGCAATAATGAACAAGGTTTTTACAGCATATGGTTTTACTAATTATTGAATTTTTTTTTTTAGAATAAATAAATGAATAAAGTTTTGTCTAGCAGGTCAAATATGTGCAAAATACATTCCACAGGGCAATCTAAGACCAAAACGAAGATAATTCCCTAAGCCAGTGTATCATTTTCAACATATTTGTTTGGATTTCATTATTTCATTATTGTGTAGATTTCATTGAACTAAATTAATGTTAAGGGAAACGATTCTGCTCAGTGACAACAGAGGTTTTTACCAAATGGTCTGAAATATTTCCATGTGCACAAGCAGATGCACTCTCAGTAGCAAAATCACGCGTAAAATAACTTATTTCTAGATTTGAAATACCTGAAAAGATCTTCAGTGATAATTTGACACACTTTGTAAACTATGTCATCTCACTGATGGCAAAGAACTTAAAATAGACCTTAGAAACCACTGTGATATAGAAGGTTTCGCTAACACATTGGAATTGTTTTACTATTTACATATGCATGTGCAGTGAAGAATTGCTTGCTGCTGATAAATGCAAAGAAGAACAGCTTACACATAGATGCTCACATATAGGCTGCTGAATGCAATGAAGACCTGCTTATCCAGTAAATTTCAATGTCAATGTGTAATATTCAATTAGGATTTGCAAAACAGTGAAGTTAAACAATGAATGGGTCCATAGTCGGTATGAGAAGACTACAGGAATATTTACCTGGGTGTACGTTCAAACAGAGATGAGAAAATTGCGATAATTATATTGTTTGTTTGTTTGTTAGTATGTATATGAATGTTATGTGTATAAACTGTGTTGAGTTGTAGTTACTCAGTAGTGTCTCAGTGAAACAACCGACGGGGGAAGCCTTGCGGTGACAACAAAAGCAGTGTTTTACTGATCAGTCAAGTTGCTCCAGTGTACTCCATACAAACTGGTTGGCTACTGAAGGGATAGAAAATGGGGAATACTTGTTTTAAAGCAAACAAGGAATTAGATGGGAAAAATATATGTTTTAACGGGACCCAGACAATATTAAATACTCAGACAGATGGGAGAAGAAGTGTAGTTTTGTAGGAAATCACAAAATTATTACATAAAATTAGTAAAATCAATTGAAGAATGCCTTTCTGAAGAGCTGTTTACCACAGATGAGCAGCTTTGCGACCAAGCACATTGTAGATCGCTTTACTGCCAAAATGATCTAGTTTAATGGATTGGTTTAGACATGCATAACAGCATTTTAAGAACAAAGAGAGAAACAAAAAGGGACAACGCTTCATGGTGGAAGGTGATGTATAAATAACTGTGTATATGATGAAGGAGAGACCATTTGAGCAGCACAGCCATTTCGCAGCACAGGGACAGCAGTCCAAGTTAAAGGATCTCCCACGTGGTATCACCTGTCACACTGTGTCAAGGCATCAAAAAAAGAAAAAATCACCAAACTCAAGGACAAAGAGACGAAGACTCCGGTGAACGAAGAGAGAGGACTTACAAACCAGAAATACAAAAGGATGCTCGATATCAAGATCCAGAAGAAGAGGCTAACAATGCCACGAACACTTACGATGCTGGGAATGATGCCAGCAATGAACAGAGAAGAAGATTCAGTGTCATCAATCTGCAACACGTGCCTCTAATGAGGGGGTGAATATAGAATCCTCAACGATTACAACGTCTCTGGGAACTGTGACAACAACAAGGTTTAAACCATTTTGATATATATTGTAACCTATTGGCTAAGGAATAGTGCTGAAAATGAGGTAAATCTAATCCACCACTGTCCTTGGTCTTCTGTAGGGTTTGTAAACTAATACGTGGTGGTTTGTTTTTTGGAGATGCATGAATCTAGTGACTTAAACCAAGTAGCAGATGGTTTTATGGGGATCATTGAGAACAAATAGTTAACTTTTGGTAGTATCATCATTTTAATGGTTGTAACTCTCCCCATAAGTGATATAGGTAAGGACTTCCAACGAGAGAGATCGTCCTCTACTCTCTTTAATAATTGCACATAATCCATCTGTACTTATCAGTTTAATATGTGATATGTCTATGCAAGGACTACATATTAAATGGATTTTTATCAATAGGAGTTGAAAAAGGAGCTTGCTCCGTTCACTCCAAGCATCGACCCGGTATTGCAGTGCCGCTGGGAACGGTGCGCTCTCCTCTGCTGTTGTGAAAAAGCAAACAGCGGTGCAGGATGGAAGTTTCTTTTAGTCTGCTGAGAAAAGAGAGTGAATGCGAAGCAGACTTTAACACGGCTCTGGGAGCGAGCCGAGTGCGGGCTAACCAGGAGAAATGCTTGAAAGAAACGCGACACCGAATGAGCGGTCAGAACAAAGCCTCAATACGGTGTTCCTGTGGTGTTTTTATAAAATGCGGTGAAAATAAAGGTGTGAATGCCCCATAGAAAACTAAAAGGTGGAGCGGAAGTGTTCGGCTGCAAGAAGGTGTGAATGTCCGACTATATTTGGTGAAAAGCAGGTGAAGCAAGGTCTGAATGCCCAACCTTACATCATCAAAAGCGAGATCAGAGGTTTTTGGCTGCAAGAAGGCCATAGTTTGCCAAAAGCGGGTAAGGTGCGAATGACCGACTAAATATCAACAAAAGTGGGGGCGGAGGTCTTCGGATGCAAGTGGGTGTGAATATCCCACCATACAAGTATGGTGGAGAGGAAGCTGTGAATGGCCGACCATAGTTTGCAAAAAGCGGGTGAGAAAAGGTGCGAATGTCCAACCATACATGATCAAACCAGGGAGCGGAGGTGTTTGGCTGCGACAAGGTGTGAATGTCCACCCATAATTAATGAAAAGCGGGCAACAAGTAGGTTCGAATGCCATACCATACATCATCAAAAGCACGAGTGGATGTGTTCGGCTACAAGAAGGTTTGAATGTCCGAGCATAGTTTGTAAAAAGCGGGTAAGAAAAGGTTCGAATGCCCGAACATACACCATCAAAAGAGGGAGTGGAGGTGTTCCGTTGTAAGACGGTGTGAATGTCCGACCATAGTTGGTAAAAAGTGGGTATGAAAAGGTTCGAATGCCCAAATTCGGCTGCAAAAAACTGTGTTCGGCTGCAAAAAGGTGTGAATGTTCGACTAAAGTTTGTAAAAAGCGGGTAAGACAAGGTGCGAATGCCTGACAATGTATGATCAAAAGCGGGAGCGGAGGTGTTCAGCTGCAAGAAGGTCTAAATGTCCATTATTAATTGCTAGAAAACATGAAAGAAAATTTTCGAAAATCAATCCGCACATGATCATAAGTGGGAGAGGAGGTGTTCAGCTGCAAGAAGGTGTGAATGTCCTACCATAATTGCTGAAAAATGTGTTAGAAACGGTAAGAATGCCGGACCATACCTCATCAAAAGCTAGAGAGGTGGTGTTCGGCTGCAAGTAGGTGTGAATGTCTGACTAAAGTTCAAATATATTAACAAAAGCGGGAGCGGAGGTGTTCAGCTGCAAGAAGGTCTGAATGTCCATCAATAATTGCTAGAAAACATGAAAGAAAATTTTCGAATATCAAACCGCACATGATCATAAGCGGGAGAGGAGGTGTTCAGCTGCAGGAAGGTTTGAATGTCCACCCATAATTCCTGAAAAATGGGTAAAAAAAAAGGTAAGAATGCCCAACCATACATCATCAAAAGCAGGTGTGAATGTTAGATCATAATTTGCAAAAAGCTGATGAGAAAGGGTGAGAATGCCCGACTATACACCATCAAATGCAGGAGCGGAGGTGTTCGGCTGTAAGGAGGTGTGAATCTCCGACCATAATTCCTGAAAAATGTGTTAGAAAAGGTAAGAATGCCGGACCATACATCATCAAAAGCGGGAGAGGTGGTGTTCGGCTGCAAGTAGGTGTGAATGTCCAGCCATAATTACTCACAAACGGGTAAGAAAAGGTAGTATTGCCAGACCATATATGATCAAAACAGGGAGCGGAGGTGGTTCAGCTGCAAGAAGGTTTGAATGTCCGACTAAAGTTCAAATATATTAACAAAAGCGGGAGGAGAGGTCTTCGGATGAGAGTGGTTGAAAATTTCCAACCATAATGTATAAAATGCGGTGAAAAAAAGGTGTGATAGAACACTAAAAGGTGGAGTGGAAGTGTTCGGCTGCAAGAAGGTGTGAATGTCCGACTATATTTGGTGAAAAGCAGGTGAAGCAAGGTCTGAATGCCCAACCTTACATCATGAAAAGCGAGATCAGAGGTGTTTGGCTGAGAGAAGGCCACAGTTTGCGATGCAATAATTAAAGGCCTCATGCCAGATGTTGCCACTGAAGTAAAGAACATTTACGTGGGATGGTGTGAGGGTCCTCGTTTGGCTGACGTTCGCCGATATGCTCGCCATGCTCAGAACCAAGTTGAGACGCGTAAGACAACCAAAAGGGACAAGTGTGAAAAGGAGCTGCATTTGGCAGCCATGACCATGTATTACGCAGTTGGTGTAAACAGAGGACGAGGCCGAAGTCGAAGACGTGGACGTGTGGGAGAGGAGGTCGAAATGGGCCACGCCAGAGCTATGATCCGAATATTTGTTTTTACTGTGGCCAGACTGGACACGGGAAGAAGGACTGTCCACAGCTGAAAAGTGATGAAATTGGGCAAAAGACTGACTGAGGGTGGGAGGCAGGTTCTGGACGTCACGCGGCAGCGGAGCCTCCACTAATGGGTGATAGCACAAACACACTCACACATTTTTCCTGCTCTGTGTAGTGAAGCAACGCTTGCCGACTGTGATTCACGTAGTAAAGTTTTGCATGCTATTTCCGTCCTAGAGCAAAGATATTTCTCTCAGAATATAGGAACTTATGTTCATCAGTAGTGACGTCAGGGGAGTTTGATTGTCCTCCAAAGTTAAGTGGAAACCACGTTTACTGTATGTCTGCATCAGGCCAGGTTGTGAAGGAGAAAATGACAATGCCCATTGCGTGTTGTCACTCCCGATGAGCTCTCCTTCAAACACTCATTTTTGTTATCAGAGTTGTGTCCCATTAACCTGATGGGCTGTGATCTCATGTGTAAATTAGGCATTATTTTAACTTCTACACCAGAGGGTGTTAAGGTTATGTTACAGCCTGACAAAGTTTTCACAGCAGTGCAGTTTGATTCATCGGCACTTACATATGCTTATGAGTGGAAACTTCCCAGCTCTCCTTTTTCACAACAACTAGTGGAAGAAGCAAAAGCGTTAGTTTCACCCCTTTCTGATTTCATGCAACCTACTGATTTGCACTGCACATCACACATTTCTTTGGGGCCTGACAATGACTATGAGAAGAAGTGAAAAAATATGTGCGCCTACTTTATTGGCTGTGTCGCTCACTCCAGAGCACTTCGATTTTTTTAATGTTTGTGGTACTCGCCCTCACATTTCCTTGGCCAAACGTACACACAGGCAGTGACAAGGTGTGGGAGAGTTTGTTGCTACATGTCAGAAAGAAATGGAGTGGACCGTTTCACCTGCTGATCCAAATTTGATGTTTTCTGAACGATTGTCAGCATACAAAAAAACATTTTTGAGTACAATGCATTGTCAAAGAACTGTGGACTTAATTCCTACCACAGAATCACATTTTGAAGCATGTTTTTTATCTGAAACAGATTTGTCTTCGATACCCATGTTGGCTGAAGTGCCCAATGATCTTTGGGCTAAGAGCAAATATGATGTGGGGTTGATAAAAGGCTGTGAACCAGTAATTGTCACCCCTAAATCAGACTTTTGTCCATGTAAAAAACAATACCCTTTTAAGCCTGAAGCAATTAAAGGGATTAAACCTGTTTTTCAATCTTTTCAGAAAACAGGCGTTATTGTTCCTTTTGAAAATTCACCTGTGCTTACTCCATTGATTCCTGTTAAAAAGATTAAAGATGCTGGCCAGCCAGATGAATGGCGTTTTGTACAGGACCTCCAAGCGGTGAATGCTGCAGTTCAGCCACATGCTCCTACTGTGCCCAACCCACACACTATTTTGTCTCAAATTACATCAGATGCACAGTTTTTCTCAGTGGTTGACTTGTCGCCAGTGCACCCTGATAGCCCATTTTGGTTTGCTTTTTAGTTTGAAGGGAGATCTTGGACTTTTACCCGGTTATGCCAGGGGTACTGTGAAAGTCCCACTATTTACAATGCTGCCCTCAAAGCTAGTCTGGATTAACTTCAATCAACCACAGGCTCTGCTCTTTTGCAGTATGTGGATGACATCCTTTTATGTAGTCCATCTAAACAACAGTGTGAAAAAGACAGTGAATCTGTTGAAACATCTTCATTCTTATAGCCATAAAGCCAGCCTTTCTAATTTACAGTTTGTACAGGACGAAGTCACCTTTTTGGGTCATGTGATTTCTAAGGATGGGCGCTCACTTTCTCCTAAACGTGTTGCTGCAGTTCAGATCATTCCTAAACCGGTTACTAAAAAACAGCTTATGTCATTCTTAGGTATAACATCTTACTGCAGGAACTTTATTCCTAACTACTCTTTTCTCGAAGCTCTCTTAGGTGCTCTTATCCATGGTAAAGGCCTCCAGTCAGCTGACCGTGTTCCATGGACTCCTGAGGCTGAATCAGCCTTTAGTCAGCTTAAGCTGGCTCTTCAAACAGCACCAACACTTGGCATTCCAGATCCTCATAAACCTTTCATACAGGCAGTTGATGAGAAGCATGACATCTGTTCTTATGCAGGAACATGGGGCAGGCAAAGGCCAGTGGCTCATTTCTCAGCAAAACTGGACTCTGTGGCTGCAGGCCTGCCTGGTTGTCTTCGTGTTGTTGCAGCTGCAGAGAAAGCTGTCCTGGCCTCCCAAGATATTGTGGGCTACGCTAATTTGACTTTTTTGGTTCCTCATGCTGTTGCCATTATTCTTCTCGAGCAGAAAACTTCACATCTTTCAACTGCTCGTTGGCTCAGATACACCTCTGTGATATGCCAAATGTCACTGTTAAACGTTGTACTGTTCTGAATCCTGCTACTTTGCTTCCGACTCCTGAGGATGGGCTGTGAAGCTGTTTTGGAACAAGTTTGTACACCCCGACCTGATCTTTTAGAGACTCCTCTTCCAAACTCTGACATGATTCTTTTTGTAGATGGATCAGCTTTGCGTGATCCAGCCACAGGTACTAACTGTGTTTGGTTTGCAGTATGTTCTTCACATGACACTTTGTTGTCTGGTTCTCTTCCTAAACATTTCTCTGCTCAAACTACTGAGCTTATTGCACTTACTGAAGCTTGTAAGTTGGCAGCTGGTAAGTCTGTCACTATTTACACAGATTCCAGATATGCTTTTGGTGTTGTTCATGACTTTGGTGCGCTGTGGAAACACAGGCATTTCCTTAAATCAGATGGTAAAACTATTCTGAACTCCAAGCAGGTTTCTGATCTTCTTGATGTGATCCTTTTGCCTACAGCAATCTCGGTCTGTAAGTGTGCGGCTCACACTAACTCAGACGATCCTGTTGCTTGTGGCAATGCCAGAGCTGATGCTGCAGCTAAGCAAGCAGCTAAATCTTTTCCTGTTTTCGCTTCCCTCTCTTTGCAGGCAGAAGACTCCCTCACAGATCTCCATGCTTTGCAAACTTTTGCCTCTGCAGATGAAATTTGGTCCTCTGGACGCATTTGGTCCTCTGTGGGTGCAACTCATATGGATGGTGTTTGGATGGGACCTGATGGTAAACCCTGTCTACCTAAACATTTTTTTCCTCATTTTTCAAAATTGACACATGGGTTGGACCATGTGTCAAAAGGGGGGATGCTGAATGCACTCACTGCTCAGTGGTTCACAAAAGGGTTCAGTTCATATGCGCAAAAATACTGTCAGTCATGTATGGTTTGTGCCACACATAATGTAGGAAAGGCATTACACACATCGCAAGTTGCACACCCTCCACCAGAGAAACCTTTTGAACATTTGATGATGGATTTTGTTGAACTCACACCAGCTGAAAGAAAGAAATATGCACTAGTAATAGTGGACGTGTTTAGTAAATGGGTTGAAGTTTTCCCTGCAAAACATGCAAACAGTAATGCAGTGACTAAAGCACTGCTAAACAGAAATCATTCCTAGATGGGGCATTCCAGAGAAGATCAGCAGTGATAATGGCACACATTTTGTAAACACTGCATTGACTGAGGTTGGTAAATTCTTGGGAATAACCTTGCGCACACATTGTGCTTATCATCCACAGAGTGGAGGTGCTGTGGAAAGAGAAAATGGTACATTAAAGTCCAAGTTAGCCAAATGTTGTGAAGAAACAGGTCTGCCATGGACAAAAGTATTACCTATTGTGCTTACCTACATGAGAATGAGAATCAGAGCTCAAGTGAATCTCAGCCCATTTGAAATTTTATTTGGCAGACCTCCTAACCTGGGATTGGGACCTGTAACCAGACCCCTCCCTTCCACAACTGTTTGTGATGATGCTATGTTGTCTTACTGTCGAAACCTTTCCACTGTTCTATCTCAAGTTTCACAGACAGTAAAAGCAGCCCTTCCAGCCACAGAAAACACACCACTCCAACCAGATGACAGGTGGTGAAGGAACTTCGCAGGAAACATTGGAAGTCCAAACGTTGGCAAGGCCCGTTCCAGGTGCTACTGGTCACTCATACAGCTGTTAAAGTTGCAGAGAGAGCAACCTGGATTCATGCCAGTCACTGTAAGAAGGTACCAGAACCAGTAGTTGACTTCCACCCTGACATACATCAGCCTAACCAACACGCCCGGAAGGACAAAGATAAGAGTCAGCAGTAAAAGCTGTACTCCACCGGTGTGTTAAGTGCTAGTAACCTCTGACACCAAAGATTGAAACATCCTTGCTGAGACCTGCGATGAAGGTGATCATACACATGCTGTGAACCATGGCAGAAACTGTTTGTTGTTTGTATTTTCTTATTTGTAACCAGCATGTGCACATTGTACACATTCGTCCTGTACAAACTGTAACTTAGAAAGGCTGGCTTTATGGCCATAAGAAGGAAGATGTTTCAACAGATTCACTGTCTTTTTCACACTGTTGTTTAGATGGACTACATAAAAGGATGTCATCCACATACTGCAAAAGAGCAGAGCCTGTGGTTGATTGAAGTTAATCCAGACTAGCTTTGAGGGCAGCATTGTAAATAGTGGGACTTTCACAGTACCCCTGGCATAACCGGGTAAAAGTCCAAGATCTCCCTTCAAACTAAAAAGCAAACCAAAATGGGCTATCAGGGTGCACTGGCGACAAGTCAACCACTGAGAAAAACTGTGCATCTGATGTAATTTGAGACAAAATAGTGTGTGGGTTGGGCACAGTAGGAGCATGTGGCTGAACTGCAGCATTCACCGCTTGGAGGTCCTGTACAAAACGCCATTCATCTGGCTGGCCAGCATCTTTAATCTTTTTAACAGGAAACAATGGAGTAAGTACAGGTGAATTTTCAAAAGGAACAATAACGCCTGTTTTATGAAAAGATTGAAAAACAGGTTTAATCCCTTTAATTGCTTCAGGCTTAAAAGGGTATTGTTTTTTACATGGACAAATGTCTGATTTAGGGGTGACAATTACTGGTTCACAGCCTTTTATCAACCCCACATCATATTTGCTCTTAGCCCAAAGATCATTGGGCACTTCAGCCAACATGGGTATCGAAGACAAATCTGTTTCAGATAAAAAACATGCTTCAAAATGTGATTCTGTGGTAGGAATTAAGTCCACAGTTCTTTGACAATGCATTGTACTCAAAAATGTTTTTTTGTATGCTGACAATCGTTCAGAAAACATCAAATTTGGATCAGCAGGTGAAACGGTCCACTCCATTTCTTTCTGACATGTAGCAACAAACTCTCCCACACCTTGTCACTGCCAGTGTGTACGTTTGGCCAAGGAAATGTGAGGGCGAGTACCACAAACATTAAAAAATCGAAGTGCTCTGGAGTGAGCGACACAGCCAATAAAGTAGGCGCACATATTTTTTCACTTCTTCTCATAGCCCCAAAGAAATGTGTGATGTGCAGTGCAAATCAGTAGGTTGCATGAAATCAGAAAGGGGTGAAACTAACGCTTTTGCTTCTTCCACTAGTTGTTGTGAAAAAGGAGAGCTGGGAAGTTTCCACTCATAAGCATATGTAAGTGCCGATGAATCAAACTGCACTGCTGTGAAAACTTTGTCAGGCTGTAACATAACCTTAACACCCTCTGGTGTAGAAGTTAAAATAATGCCTAATTTACACATGAGATCACAGCCCATCAGGTTAATGGGACACAACTCTGATAACAAAAATGAGTGTTTGAAGGAGAGCTCATCGGGAGTGACAACACGCAATGGGCATTGTCATTTTCTCCTTCACAACCTGGCCTGATGCAGACATACAGTAAACGTGGTTTCCACTTAACTTTGGAGGACAATCAAACTCCCCTGACGTCACTACTGATGAACATAAGTTCCTATATTCTGAGAGAAATATCTTTGCTCTAGGACGGAAATAGCATGCAAAACTTTACTACGTGAATCACAGTCGGCAAGCGTTTCTTCACTACACAGAGCAGGAAAAATGTGTGAGTGTGTTTGTGCTATCACCCATTAGTGGAGGCTCCGCTGCCGCGTGACGTCCAGAACCTGCCTCCCACCCTCAGTCAGCCTTTTGCCCAATTTCATCACTTTTCAGCTGTCCAGTCTGGCCACAGTAAAAACAAATATTCGGATCATAGCTCTGGCGTGGCCCATTTCGACCTCCTCTCCCACACGTCCACGTCTTTGACTTCGGCCTCGTCCTCTGTTTACACACACTGCGGAATACATGGTCATGGCTGCCAAATGCAGCTCCTTTTCACACTTGTCCCTTTTGGTTGTCTTACGCATCTCAACTTGGTTATGAGCATGGCGAGCATATCGGCGAACGTCAGCCAAACGAGGACCCTCACACCATCCCACGTAAATGTTCTTTACTTCAGTGGCGACATCTGGCATGAGGCCTTTAATTATTGCATCGCAAACTGTGGCCTTCTCTCAGCCAAACACCTCTGATCTCGCTTTTCATGATGTAAGTTCCTGCGTATGCTGCCACTTACCTGGATGACGTCATCATCCATAGCAACAGCTGGGCGGAGCATGTTCAGCAGATGGCGGCAGTGCTGGAGTCACTGCGGCAGGCGGGGCTCACGG
Source organism: Leuresthes tenuis (assembly GCF_036924035.1). Classification (NCBI taxonomy): domain Eukaryota; kingdom Metazoa; phylum Chordata; class Actinopteri; order Atheriniformes; family Atherinopsidae; genus Leuresthes; species Leuresthes tenuis. The sequence goes on along the minus strand of NW_027325419.1, from coordinate 80,268 downwards.
CCAACCCAAAGAAGTGTGCAGTTGGATGGAGGGAGGTACGGTATCTGGGGTACCACTTGGGCGGCGGACAGGTGCGTCCACAGGTAGACAAGACAGCAGCGATTGCAGCCTGCCCAAAACCTAAGATCAAGAAAGAGGTGAGGCGGTTTTTGGGGCTGGCCGGATATTACCGGCGATTTATTCCCAACTTCGCGAAAAGGTGCCTCTGATCCGGTCCGGTGGACGAAGCAGTGCCAGGTGTCACTTGAGAGGGTAAAGCAGACCCTCTGTGGGGAGCCTCTTCTCCACACACCTAACTCCTCTCTCCCATTTGTCCTGCAGACTGATGCATCGGGAAGGGGGTCAGGGGCTGTTCTGTCCCAGCAGGTGCGGGGCGTTGACCGCCCAGTGCTTTACATCAGCCAGAAACTATCCGAGAGGGAGACCAGATACAACACGATGGAGAGGGAGTGCCTGGCCATCCGGTGGGTGGTCGGCGCTATGCGGTATTACTTGCTGGGGCGCCCATTCACCCTTTGCTCGGACCTTGCTCCCCTCCAGTGGCTCCACCGAATGAAAAATGTCAATGCACGGATCACCCGCTGGTATCTGGCACTACAGCCTTTTAAATTCATAGGCCGGGGGCACAGATGGCGGTGGCCGACTTCCTTTACAGCTCGCATGGCGAGGTGGGGGGGGTGGGGGGGTGGGGGGGGGGGTGGGGGGGGGGCGTGGTGCATCAGCTGCAGGAGAGAGCTGTGGAGAGAGCTCTGGGGAGCAGGACTAGGTGAGTGATTAGTACACCGGCAGTCACTTGTCTAATCACTCTCCTCTTTAAAAAACTCAGAGCTGTAAGGAGGATTGAAGTGGAGTCGGCAGCACGAACCGGGAGGGAAGGCCTGCGAACGACTCCACATTCATGAAAAAGGGTTAAATAAACTATACGTTGAACCGTCCTCTGTCTCTGAGTCTCTCTGAAAGAACCCGCAGTGGCAACAGGCCGCCTCAATGTGCAATTATTAAAGACAGTAAAGGAGGATCTCTCTCGTTGGAAGTCCTTACCTATATCACTTATGGGGAGAGTTACAACCATTAAAATGATGATACTACCAAAAGTTAACTATCTGTTCTCAATGATCCCCATAAAACCACCTGCTACTTGGTTTAAGTCACTAGATTCATGCATCTCTAAATTTCTGTGGAAAAACAAACCACCACGTATTAGTTTAAAAACCCTACAGAAGACCAAAGACAGGGTGGATTAGATTTACCTAATTTTCAGCACTATTCCTTAGCCAATAGGTTACAGTATATATCAAAATGGTTTAAACCTAGCCCAATACATGAACATGGATAAGTATAGAACAAGCATTGTGTGATAATCTGGAAATCTCTGACCTGCCACTTATTAGTCAAAACGTGAAAAATCACAAATGTTTCAAAAGCATTAACATCAGCACCTCTCTGACAGCCTGGTGGGAATTTCTTAAAATAACAAAGTCTTCACTTGTCCCGTGTAAGCTTACACCCATCTGGAACAATCCTGACATCCTGCAAAACAAAAAAATGCTAAACTTTACTCTCTGGAAGATCAAAGGAATCAAACATCTGGAACATATAATCCAAAATGGACATTTTATTTCATTTGATGAGCTCATATCACAACATGAGATAGGCAGCAATAAATTCCTAGAATATCAACAACTTAAGTCTATAATAACAAAGAAATATATCCTCCACCAACCAGACTTACAACTCCCGATTAGGGAAGCAGAATTTCTAAGCATCTGCACCCCAAAACTACTATCAAAAATATATAAATTATTGTCTAAGATAGATGACACTATGTCTCTACCGTCCTCAAAATGGGAGGCAGATTTATCCATCAGTTCTAGTCATAGCTTCTGGCCACAAATATGTTTGAACACCTTCACAATGACTCGAAATCCTAATTTACAGCTCATACAATACAAAATTCTTCATAGAACACACTATACAGGACAAAGGATGTTCAGGATGGGTCTAACACACTCAAACATCTGCTCACATTGCACAGATAACACACCTGATGATTATGCACACGCTTTGTGGTTTTGTGCGCCTGTCCAGAAGTTCTGGCTTGAAGTCTGTGCGGACCTATCAACATGGCTAAAGTGTAGCATTCCTGCATGCCCCACACTGTGCATACTGGGTGACTTAGACAACATCAACGTGGAATTTAGCTTAGCACACATGATCCTCACAGTGTTATGTATAGCAAAGAAAACTATTCTCATGAACTAGAAAGCGAAGAACAATCTGTGTATTAACCAGTTTAGAAATTTTCTTTTAGATTATATTAGCATGGAAACAATGTCTGCCTCCTCAAAACATCAATTGGCTGAATTTAATTCTCTCTGGTCCCCTCTGATTAGCTTGATCACATAGTGTTGGTGGTGGGTTGCTGTCCCGTCGCTCTGGGCGGTTGGTCATTGCTGGGGGGACTGTGTGTCGGGCTTGGAGGGCAGTTTTGGGGGCTTGCGGGTGGGGCTGTCTTGCGGTGTGGGGCGGGGTCCCTTAGGGGCCTTGGGGTGGTGGCTGCTGGCTCTGTACCGGGTGACGGGGCCGCTCTGGCGTGGGTGGTGGAGCTGGGCCTGAACCTGGTGGCTTGCCGCTGCCTTGTGCCCGGGGCGGGGCCCTGCCTGTGCCTGGGGGGTCTGGGTTGCCCTGGACATGCCACAGAATGCGTGGGTTGGTGCAGGTCCTGGTGCCGGTCTTGTTGCTCTGGGAACTCCAAGGTGTTCGCAGGTGGTTATTTTTTTTAGGGTGTTGGGGCGTGCGGTGAGGAGGAGGGGGTCTGTATGGGGGTGTGCTTTTCCCCTGTTGGGGGGGGCCTGGGGGGGCCTGGGTGATGGTGGGTCTCAGGCCCGGGCTGCTGCGACTGGTGTAACCGGGTGATTTGTTTGTTTGTTTGTTTGATTTTTGTTGTTGTTTGTTTGTTTTTGTAGAGGTCCTCCGGGGTGGGGTTGGGTTGAGTGGGGTGGGGCGGGATGGGTTCCTTCTGGGGGTACAGTAGTATGGTGACTGCAGGCCCCGAGCCTGGTGGACATCAGGCCCTCCTGCCCTGTGTTGGGTCCCAGGTAGCGGGGATGCCTATTGCAGCCAGTCTCTGGCTGCCCTCTCCGGGGTGGGAGGGACCAGGAGGATGAATTAATTATTCTGCTAGTTTATATATTGTAAACATAAACAATAAACAATTATAAAACTTCCCTTGGCAAAGCAAATCTGTTTGGCATAAAGGTATTCAGACTACAATTCTGCTGCCATAATGCACAATTCCGGATTTTGATATAAAATGAATTCCTTCACTCAAACCAAGTTAAAACTGCTTTTCCTTCATATTTATCCATGTCTAAATAGCTTTAAACAAAAAAGAACGTTGTACTTTGCAGGATAGGAAACAACAACACTAAACCTTTAGGAATCCGAGAATAAGCTTATTTTCACGAGTTCTACACAATTTCGGATTTTGATATAAAATGAATTCCTTCACTCAAACTAAGTTAAAACTGCTTTGTCCTTCATATTTATCCATGTCCAAATAGCTTTAAACAAAAAAGAACGTTGTACTTTGCAGGATAGGAAAGAACAACACTAAACCTTTTCAGGAATCCGAGAATAAGCGTCGTTTGACGAGTTCTACACAATATCGGATTTTGATATAAAATTAATTCCTTCACTCAAACCAAGTTAAAACTGCTTTGTCCTTCATATTTATCCATGTCTAAATACCTTTAAACAAAAACGAACGTAGTACTTTTCAGGATAGGAAACAACAACACTAAATTTTTTCAGGAATCCAAGAATAAGCTTCTTTTCACGAGTTCTACACAATTCCGGATTTTGATATAAAATGAATTCCTTCACTCAAACTAAGTTAAAACTGCTTTGTCCTTCATATTTTTGCATGTCTAAATAGGTTTCAGGCATAAAATTCTTCATATTACCCTGTATGTGAAAGAAGCATACTTGTGATGGAGCAATACACTCCTTTTGGGTAACCTAAACTGATGGTTTGGGAGGAAAGTTAGAAGAACAATCAACTATCAACCAAAGACAGATGACGTGATGAGCGGGCAATATAACTGTGTTTTTGCTTCAGAGCAACTCTGTATTCTGTACTGTGTTGTTCTCTCTTTCAAGATATTATTATTAAAGCCTCTTATCTCCTCAGAAGAAAATAACTGACTCTGTGCGTTACTAAATTTCCACCACAATTTTGGCGTCACGAACAGGATCCCTCGACTGGTGTCTCTGGACCGGATCGCAGTGCATGGCCAGCCTGGACTGAAGTAGCTGTTCCAGCCTCATACCTCCAAGGCCTTTTCTGAGAGAGAGGACTGGCAGGTCCTTTTCTTGAATACCAGCGCTGGGATCATTTTTGAAATATGATAGTCTGAGACGATAGGACTGCTTTTTAGTTTTTATTTGAATAAAAGAGGGTTTCCCGGTTGTGTCATTAGTGAGACAGAGATTTCATGGGTAAGTGAAACTTTTGAAGCAGTCCGAAGAAGTGTGAAGTACTCCGAAGAAGTGTGAGTAGAGATTAAGGTCCTCATTGGAGACGTCCTTTGAGTGAAGGAATATATTTCCCCATTCCAAGTCTGAGAATTGGAAACAGTAGGTCTCAGACTTTTGACCCTACCGGGGGACCTAAGCATGATGAAATGAAAAAGACATATGGTCCAGAGGTTTTCCACCAGAAGGTTCTTTTAGTATGTTAGAAATAAGAAAATTAGAAGAAAGGTTTTGCAAATATGAGAAAGAGATGAAGCAAAAAAAAAGAAAATTAAGTTTAAATAAGAAGTAAGAAAGGTATAGAATTTTGGAAAAAATAAAGTGTATTAAGAGAAAGAAAGGAAAATGTTAAACAAATGCCATGACGGAATGATGATAATAATTTAGTATTAGCTGTGCCGGATCCAGACCTGGACTCCTGCCTTCCACGACGCCTGCAACAACAACAGCCAGCCCTGCCACAAGCCTCTGGCTCTCGGGAAGAAGGGACTTCTTCCATCCTCCCTTGGGAAGAAATTCCATCATTCTCACAACATCAGCTACATAGGTCTGATGATGAGGAAAAGGAAGACGTTTGGTTCTCCAGCGTACCTGCCCAAGAACTTTTAACGCAAGTGACAAAAATCCTTTACCCACAATCTGGACTTCAGAGATCTAAACGTGAGAAAAAACAAAACCAGATTCAAACCATGCCTATGGTTAAAGTTGCAGTTCCCACTGGACCATTACTGGTTTATCGACCCTGGACTGAGACTGACATCATGGAAGCATAACAATGCTTACCAGATCCAGAGATTTCTGGACCCCATTTTGCTGACGAGTTGCGAGATTTCTGCGCACAATTCTGCCCGACTGGGGTTGAATTGCGTCGCATATTGGCAAAAAAGTTCAAACCGTCCGACCTCTAGAAAATAGAGGCCAGTATGCTACAACTGGATTTGCGACCTACCAACAGTGAACGAGGACATAATGATAACGCTCAATATGAAGCAGCCAACCAAAGACTGTGTCAAGCCATCACCACTCAATTTCCAACCAAAATCAATATGTCCCACATTTACACCTGCAAACAGAAACCCGGTGAAGGGACTGATGATTTTGTACACCGCATCCTTGAGGAAGTCAGCAAGCACAGCGGTCATCAGAGACCAAGGGATTTGTGTAATGACTCAGGACCATGGGAGAGTATTGCATGCAATGCAATAATTAAAGGCCTCATGCCAGATGTCGCCACTGAAGTAAAGAACATTTACGTGGGATGGTGTGAGGGTCCTCGTTTGGCTGACGTTCGCCGATATGCTCGCCATGCTCATAACCAAGTTGAGACGCGTAAGACAACCAAAAGGGACAAGTGTGAAAAGGAGCTGCATTTGGCAGCCATGACCATGTATTACGCAGTTGGTGTAAACAGAGGACGAGGCCGAAGTCGAAGACGTGGACGTGTGGGATCAGAGCTATGATCCGAATATTTGTTTTTACTGTGGCCAGACTGGACACTGGAAGAAGGACTGTCCACAGCTGAAAAGTGATGAAATTGGGCAAAAGGCTGACTGAGGGTGGGAGGCAGGTTCTGGACGTCACGCGGCAGCGGAGCCTCCACTAATGGGTGATAGCACAAACACACTCACACATTTTTCCTGCTCTGTGTAGTGAAGAAACGCTTGCCGACTGTGATTCACGTAGTAAAGTTTTGCATGCTATTTCCGTCCTAGAACAAAGATATTTCTCTCAGAATATGGGAACTTATGTTCATCAGTAGTGACGTCAGGGGAGTTTGATTGTCCTCCAAAGTTAAGTGGAAACCACGTTTACTGTATGTCTGCCTCAGGCCAGGTTGTGAAGGAGAAAATGACAATGCCCATTGCGTGTTGTCACTCCCGATGAGCTCTCCTTCAAACACTCATTTTTGTTATCAGAGTTGTGTCCCATTAACCTGATGGGCTGTGATCTCATGTGTAAATTAGGCATTATTTTAACTTCTACACCAGAGGGTGTTAAGGTTATGTTACAGCCTGACAAAGTTTTCACAGCAGTGCAGTTTGATTCATCGGCACTTACATATGCTTATGAGTGGAAACTTCCCAGCTCTCCTTTTTCACAACAACTAGTGGAAGAAGCAAAAGTGTTAGTTTCACCCCTTTCTGATTTCATGCAACCTACTGATTTGCACTGCACATCACACATTTCTTTGGGGCCTGACAATGACTATGAGAAGAAGTGAAAAAATATGTGCGCCTACTTTATTGGCTGTGTCGCTCACTCCAGAGCACTTCGATTTTTTTAATGTTTGTGGTACTCGCCCTCACATTTCCTTGGCCAAACGTACACACTGGCAGTGACAAGGTGTGGGAGAGTTTGTTGCTACATGTCAGAAAGAAATGGAGTGGACCGTTTCACCTGATGATCCAAATTTGATGTTTTCTGAACGATTGTCAGCATACAAAAAAACATTTTTGAGTACAATGCATTGTCAAAGAACTGTGGACTTAATTCCTACCACAGAATCACATTTTGAAGCATGTTTTTTATCTGAAACAGATCTGTCTTCGATACCCATGTTGGCTGAAGTGCCCAATGATCTTTGGGCTAAGAGCAAATATGATGTGGGGTTGATAAAAGGCTGTGAACCAGTAATTGTCACCCCTAAATCAGACTTTTGTCCATGTAAAAAACAATACCCTTTTAAGCCTGAAGCAATTAAAGGGATTAAACCTGTTTTTCAATCTTTTCAGAAAACAGGCGTTATTGTTCCTTTTGAAAATTCACCTGTGCTTACTCCATTGTTTCCTGTTAAAAAGATTAAAGATGCTGGCCAGCCAGATGAATGGCGTTTTGTACAGGACCTCCAAGCGGTGAATGCTGCAGTTCAGCCACATGCTCCTACTGTGCCCAACCCACACACTATTTTGTCTCAAATTACATCAGATGCACAGTTTTTCTCAGTGGTTGACTTGTCGCCAGTGCACCCTGATAGCCCATTTTGGTTTGCTTTTTAGTTTGAAGGGAGATCTTGGACTTTTACCCGGTTATGCCAGGGGTACTGTGAAAGTCCCACTATTTACAATGCTGCCCTCAAAGCTAGTCTGGATTAACTTCAATCAACCACAGGCTCTGCTCTTTTGCAGTATGTGGATGACATCCTTTTATGTGGTCCATCTAAACAACAGTGTGAAAAAGACAGTGAATCTGTTGAAACATCTTCCTTCTTATGGCCATAAAGCCAGCCTTTCTAAGTTACAGTTTGTACAGGACGAAGTCACCTTTTTGGGTCATGTGATTTCTAAGGATGGGCGCTCACTTTCTCCTAAACGTGTTGCTGCAGTTCAGATCATTCCTAAACCGGTTACTAAAAAACAGCTTATGTCATTCTTAGGTATAACATCTTACTGCAGGAACTTTATTCCTAACTACTCTTTTCTCGAAGCTCTCTTAGGTGCTCTTATCCATGGTAAAGGCAGCTGCAGTTATGACATGCAGCTCCAGTCAGCTGATCGTGTTCCATGGACTCCTGAGGCTGAATCAGCCTTTAGTCAGCTTAAGCTGGCTCTTCAAACAGCACCAACACTTGGCATTCCAGATCCTCATAAACCTTTCATACAGGCAGTTGATGAGAAGCATGGTTGTATGACATCTGTTCTTATGCAGGAACATGGGGCAGGCAAAGGCCAGTGGCTCATTTCTCAGCAAAACTGGACTCTGTGGCTGCAGGCCTGCCTGGTGGTCTTCGTGCTGTTGCAGCTGCAGAGAAAGCTGTCCTGGCCTCCCAAGATATTGTGGGCTACGCTAATTTGACTGTTTTGGTTCCTCATGCTGTTGCCATTATTCTTCTCGAGCAGAAAACTTCCCATCTTTCAACATCTTGTTGGCTCAGATACACCTCTGTGCTCCTTGATATGCCAAATGTCACTGTTAAACGTTGTACTGTTCTGAATCCTGCTACTTTGCTTCTGACTCCTGAGGATGGGGAGCCTCATGACTGTGAAGCTGTTTTGGAACAAGTTTGTACACCCCGACCTGATCTTTTAGAGACTCCTCTTCCAAACTCTGACATGATTCTTTTTGTAGATGGATCAGCTTTGCGTGATCCAGCCACAGGTACTAACTGTGTTTGGTTTGCAGTATTTTCTTCACATGACACTTTGTTGTCTGGTTCTCTTCCTAAACATTTCTCTGCTCAAACTACTGAGCTTATTGCACTTACTGAAGCTTGTAAGTTGGCAGCTGGTAAGTCTGTCACTATTTACACAGATTCCAGATATGCTTTTGGTGTTGTTCATGACTTTGGTGCGCTGTGGAAACACAGGCATTTCCTTAAATCAGATGGTAAAACTATTCTGAACTCCAAGCAGGTTTCTGATCTTCTTGATGCGATCCTTTTGCCTACAGCAATCTCGGTCTGTAAGTGTGCGGCTCACACTAACTCAGACGATCCTGTTGCTTGTGGCAATGCCAGAGCTGATGCTGCAGCTAAGCAAGCAGCTAATTTTTTTCCTGTTTTCGCTTCCCTCTCTTTGCAGGCAGAAGACTCCCTCACAGATCTCCATGCTTTGCAAACTTTTGCCTCTGCAGATGAAATTTGGTCCTCTGGACGCATTTGGTCCTCTGTGGGTGCAACTCATACGGATGGTGTTTGGATGGGACCTGATGGTAAACCCTGTCTACCTAAACATTTTTTTCCTCATTTTTCAAAATTGACACATGGGTTGAACCATGTGTCAAAAGGGGGGATGCTGAATGCACTCACTGCTCAGTGGTTCACAAAAGGGTTCAGTTCATATGCGCAAAAATACTGTCAGTCATGTATGGTTTGTGCCACACATAATGTAGGAAAGGCATTACACACATCGCAAGTTGCACACCCTCCACCAGAGAAACCTTTTGAACATTTGATGATGGATTTTGTTGAACTCACACCAGCTGAAGGAAAGAAATATGCACTAGTAATAGTGGACGTGTTTAGTAAATGGGTTGAAGTTTTCCCTGCAAAACATGCAAACAGTAATGCAGTGACTAAAGCACTGCTAAACAGAAATCATTCCTAGATGGGGCATTCCAGAGAAGATCAGCAGTGATAATGGCACACATTTTGTAAACACTGCATTGACTGAGGTTGGTAAAATCCTGGGAATAACCTTGCGCACACATTGTGCTTATCATCCACAGAGTGGAGGTGCTGTGGAAAGAGAAAATGGTACATTAAAGTCCAAGTTAGCCAAATGTTGTGAAGAAACAGGACAAAAGCATTACCTATTGTGCTTACCCCTAATGTTGTCTTACTGTCGAAACCTTTCCACTGTTCTATCTCAAGTTTCACAGACAGTAAAAGCAGCCCTTCCAGCCACAGAAAACACACCACTCCAACCAGATGACAGGTGGTGAAGGAACTTCGCAGGAAACATTGGAAGTCCAAACGTTGGCAAGGCCCGTTCCAGGTGCTACTGGTCACTCACACAGCTGTTAAAGTTGCAGAGAGAGCAACGTGGATTCATGCCAGTCACTGTAAGAAGGTACCAGAACCAGTAGATGACTTCCACCCTGACATACATCAGCCTAACCAACACGCCCGGAAGGACAAAGATAAGAGTCAGCAGTAAAAGCTGTACTCCACCGGTGTGTTAAGTGCTAGTAACCTCTGACACCGAAGATTGAAACATCCTTACTGAGACCTGCGATGAAGATGATCATACACATGCTGTGAACCATGGAAGAAACTGTTTGTTGTTTGTATTTTCTTATTTGTAACCAGCATGTGCACATTGTATCTTGATTTCACAGGAAGCAATAATACAGGGCTGCTGTATTTTTCCCTGTGTGAAAGGCCTCATTGTATGTATCTCACCAAATGATTCAAATGACTCAAAGAACTTTTTTGCTTTCAAAATTTTTCCTCTAGTGACGCTGACTTAGAGAGGCATGAAGATAATCATATTTAATTGTTCATGTTTTGATTGTTTATCATTGGACCCTTTATCACTATGATGCCTGCATTTTAAACTCACGTTGTGTGCAAATGCAGGCTGATGTTTTACAGATAAAGTTATTATTTTCCTTGTTTCTTTTGGGTTGATTAATATAATGGTATTATTATAATCAAAAGGGAGGAATGTAATGGAAAATAATTCTTATATGCATTGTATTGAGTGTTACTGTGTATAACCTGCAAATGACTGAGCTGCAAGGTACCACCCTGCCCTGTTTTCTTAAATTCCTCTTTACAATGGTGGGCTTGTTATTATGAGATAGCTGCACTTTAGGGGGGACAGGGTTAGGCTGGTATTTACGAGTGTGTCTGGGTAACCTCAACTAATGGTTGGGGAGGAAAGTTAGAAGAACAATCAACTATACCCAAAAACAGATGACGTGATGAGTGGGCAATATAACTGTGTGTTTTTGCTTCAGTGGTCAGAGCAACTCTGTATTCTGTACTGTGTTGTTCTCTCTTGCAAGATATTATTATTAAAGCCTCTTATCTCCTCAAAAGAAAATAACTGACTCCCCAAGTGCAAGTGTCAGGACAAATGATCAAACTTCTCCAAGCTTCAGTCTGCAGAGAGGTACAAGACAGGGTTGCCCACTTTCGCCCTCACTTTTTGCTATTTTCATCGAACCTTTAGCAGCTGCTATCAGACAAGATATAAATATTAAAGGCATCCAACCCCAAAATATTGAGCATAAAATAAGTCTTTATGCTGATGATGTATTACTTTTCCTTCAGAACTCACAGACGTCTCTCACTCACACGATCACACTCATAAATAAATTCTCAGCACTTTCTGACTACTCTATCAATTGGTCTAAGACCACAGTTCTGCCCATTAACTATAGGGACCAGAATATACCTGCGATCACTTTACAGTCAGGAAATATTAGATATTTAGGCATAAACATTTCCTCCAGGCTCTCAGAGCTAACAAAGCTAAATTATGTGCAATTATTAAAGACAGTAGAGGACGATCTCTCTCGTTTGAAGTCCTTACCTATATCACTTATGGGGAGAGTTACAACCATTAAAATGATGATACTACCAAAAGTTAACTATTTGTTCTCAATGATCCCCATAAAACCATCTGCTACTTGGATTAAGTCACTAGGTTCATGCATCTCCAAATTTCTGTGGAAAAACAAACCACCACGTATTAGTTTAAAAACCCTACAGAAGACCAAGGACAGTGGTGGATTAGATTTACCTAATTTTCAGCACTATTCCTTAGCCAATAGGTTACAGTATATATCAAAATGGTTTAAACCTAGCCCAATAGATGAACCATGGATAAATATAGAACAAGCATTGTGTGATAATCTGGAAATCTCTGACCTGCCACTTATTAGTCAAAACGTAAAAAATCACAAATGTTTCAAGAGCATTAACATCAGCACCTCTCTGACAGCCTGGTGGGAATTTCTTGAAATAACAAAGTCTTCACTTGTCCCGTGTAAGCTTACACCCATCTGGAACAATCCTGACATCCTGCAAAACAAAAAAATGCTAAACTTTACTCTCTGGAAGATCAAAGGAATCAAACATCTGGAACATATAATCCAAAATGGACATTTTATTTCATTTGATGAGCTCATATCACAACATGAGATAGGCAGCAATAAATTCCTAGAATATCAACAACTTAAGTCTATAATAACAAAGAAATATATCCTCCACCAACCAGACTTACAACTCCTGATTAGGGTAGTAGAATTTCTAAGCATCTGCACCCCAAAACTACTATCAAAAATATATAAATTATTGTCTAAGATAGATGACACAATGTCTCTACCGTCCTCAAAATGGGAGGCAGATTTATCCATCAGTTCTAGTCATAGCTTCTGGCCACATATATGTTTGAACACCTTCAGAATGACTCGAAATCCTAATTTACAGCTCATACAATACAAAATTCTTCATAGAACACACTATACAGGACAAAGGATGTTCAGGATGGGTCTAACACACTCAAACATCTGCTCACATTGCACAGATAACACACCTGATGATTATGCACACGCTTTGTGGTTTTGTGCGCCTGTCCAGAAGTTCTGGCTTGAAGTCTGTGCGGACCTATCAACATGACTAAAGTGTAGCATTCCTGCATGCCCCACACTGTGCATACTGGGTGACTTAGACAACATCAATGTGGAATTTAGCTTAGCACACATGATCCTCACAGTGTTATGTATAGCAAAGAAAACTATTCTCATGAACTGGAAAGCGAAGAACAATCTGTGTATTAACCAGTTTAGAAATTTTCTTTTAGATTATATTAGCATGGAAACAATGTCTGCTTCCTCAAAACATCAATTGGCTGAATTTAATTCTCTCTGGTCCCTTCTGATTAGCTTGATCACATAGTGGTGGTGGTGGGTTGCTGTCCCGTCGCTCTGGGCGGTTGGGTGTGTGCTGGGGGGGGCTGTGTGGCTTCGGGCGTCTGGTGGTCTCTCGGGTCGTGGGGAAATACAGCAGCCCTGTATTATTGCTTCCTGTGAAATCAAGATACAATGTGCACATGCTGGTTACAAATAAGAAAATACAAACAACAAACAGTTTCTTCCATGGTTCACAGCATGTGTATGATCATCTTCATCGCTGGTCTCAGTAAGGATGTTTCAATCTTCGGTGTCAGAGGTTACTAGCACTTAACACACCGGTGGAGTACAGCTTTTACTGCTGACTCTTATCTTTGTCCTTCCGGGCGTGTTGGTTAGGCTGATGTATGTCAGGGTGGAAGTCATCTACTGGTTCTGGTACCTTCTTACTGTGACTGGCATGAATCCAGGTTGCTCTCTCTGCAACTTTAACAGCTGTGTGAGTGACCAGTAGCACCTGGAACGGGCCTTGCCAACGTTTGGACTTCCAATGTTTCCTGCGAAGTTCCTTCACCACCTGTCATCTGGTTGGAGTGGTGTGTTTTCTGTGGCTGGAAGGGCTGCTTTTACTGTCTGTGAAACTTGAGATAGAACAGTGGAAAGGTTTCGACAGTAAGACAACATAGCATCATCACAAACAGTTGTGGAAGGGAGGGGTCTGGTTACAGGTCCCAATCCCAGGTTAGGAGGTCTGCCAAATAAAGTTTCAAATGGGCTGAGATTCACTTGAGCTCTGATTCTCATTCTCATGTAGGTAAGCACAATAGGTAATGCTTTTGTCCATGGCAGACCTGTTTCTTCACAACATTTGGCTAACTTGGACTTTAATGTACCATTTTCTCTTTCCACAGCACCTCCACTCTGTGGATGATAAGCACAATGTGTGCGCAAGCTTATTCCCAGGAATTTACCAACCTCAGTCAATGCAGTGTTTACTAAATGTGTGCCATTATCACTGCTGATCTTCTCTGGAATGCCCCATCTAGGAATGATTTCTGTTTAGCAGTGCTTTAGTCACTGCATTACTGTTTGCATGTTTTGCAGGGAAAACTTCAACACATTTACTAAACACGTCCACTATTACTAGTGCATATTTCTTTCCTTCAGCTGGTGTGAGTTCAACAAAATCCATCATCAAATGTTCAAAAGGTTTCTCTGGTGGAGGGTGCGCAACTTGCGATGTGTGTAATGCCTTTCCTACATTATGTGTGGCACAAACCATACATGACTGACAGTATTTTTGCGCATATGAACTGAACCCTTTTGTGAACCACTGAGCAGTGAGTGCATTCAGCATCCCCCCTTTTGACCCATGTGTCAATTTTGAAAAATGAGGAAAAAAATGTTTAGGTAGACAGGGTTTACCATCAGGTCCCATCCAAACACCATCCGTATGAGTTGCACCCACAGAGGACCAAATGCGTCCAGAGGACCAAATTTCATCTGCAGAGGCAAAAGTTTGCAAAGCATGGAGATCTGTGAGGGAGTCTTCTGCCTGCAAAGAGAGGGAAGCGAAAACAGGAAAAAAATTAGCTGCTTGCTTAGCTGCAGCATCAGCTCTGGCATTGCCACAAGCAACAGGATCGTCTGAGTTAGTGTGAGCCGCACACTTACAGACCGAGATTGCTGTAGGCAAAAGGATCGCATCAAGAAGATCAGAAACCTGCTTGGAGTTCAGAATAGTTTTACCATCTGATTTAAGGAAATGCCTGTGTTTCCACAGCGCACCAAAGTCATGAACAACACCAAAAGCATATCTGGAATCTGTGTAAATAGTGACAGACTTACCAGCTGCCAACTTACAAGCTTCAGTAAGTGCAATAAGCTCAGTAGTTTGAGCAGAGAAATGTTTAGGAAGAGAACCAGACAACAAAGTGTCATGTGAAGAACATACTGCAAACCAAACACAGTTAGTACCTGTGGCTGGATCACGCAAAGCTGATCCATCTACAAAAAGAATCATGTCAGAGTTTGGAAGAGGAGTCTCTAAAAGATCAGGTCGGGGTGTACAAACTTGTTCCAAAACAGCTTCATGAGCGTCATGAGGCTCCCCATCCTCAGGAGTCGGAAGCAAAGTAGCAGGATTCAGAACAGTACAACGTTTAACAGTGACATTTGGCATATCAAGGAGCACAGAGGTGTATCTGATCCAACAAGCAGTTGAAAGATGTGAAGTTTTCTGCTCGAGAAGAATAATGGCAACAGCATGAGGAACCAAAACAGTCAAATTAGCGTAGCCCACAATATCTTGGGAGGCCAGGACAGCTTTCTCTGCAGCTGCAACAGCACGAAGACAACCAGGCAGGCCTGCAGCCACAGAGTCCAGTTTTGCTGAGAAATGAGCCACTGGCCTTTGCCTGCCCCATGTTCCTGCATAAGAACAGATGTCATACAACCATGCTTCTCATCAACTGCCTGTATGAAAGGTTTATGAGGATCTGGAATGCCAAGTGTTGGTGCTGTTTGAAGAGCCAGCTTAAGCTGACTAAAGGCTGATTCAGCCTCAGGAGTCCATGGAACACGATCAGCTTACTGGAGCTGCATGTCATAACTGCAGCTGCCTTTACCATGGATAAGAGCACCTAAGAGAGCTTCGAGAAAAGAGTAGTTAGGAATAAAGTTCCTGCAGTAAGATGTTATACCTAAGAATGACATAAGCTGTTTTTTAGTAACCGGTTTAGGAATGATCTGAACTGCAGCAACACGTTTAGGAGAAAGTGAGCGCCCATCCTTAGAAATCACATGACCCAAAAAGGTGACTTCGTCCTGTACAAACTGTAACTTAGAAAGGCTGGCTTTATGGCCATAAGAAGGAAGATGTTTCAACAGATTCACTGTCTTTTTCACACTGTTGTTTAGATGGACCACATAAAAGGATGTCATCCACATACTGCAAAAGAGCAGAGCCTGTGGTTGATTGAAGTTAATCCAGACTAGCTTTGAGGGCAGCATTGTAAATAGTGGGACTTTCACAGTACCCCTGGCATAACCGGGTAAAAGTCCAAGATCTCCCTTCAAACTAAAAAGCAAACCAAAATGGGCTATCAGGGTGCACTGGCGACAAGTCAACCACTGAGAAAAACTGTGCATCTGATGTAATTTGAGACAAAATAGTGTGTGGGTTGGGCACAGTAGGAGCATGTGGCTGAACTGCAGCATTCACCGCTTGGAGGTCCTGTACAAAACGCCATTCATCTGGCTGGCCAGCATCTTTAATCTTTTTAACAGGAAACAATGGAGTAAGTACAGGTGAATTTTCAAAAGGAACAATAACGCCTGTTTTCTGAAAAGATTGAAAAACAGGTTTAATCCCTTTAATTGCTTCAGGCTTAAAAGGGTATTGTTTTTTACATGGACAAATGTCTGATTTAGGGGTGACAATTACTGGTTCACAGCCTTTTATCAACCCCACATCATATTTGCTCTTAGCCCAAAGATCATTGGGCACTTCAGCCAACATGGGTATCGAAGACAAATCTGTTTCAGATAAAAAACATGCTTCAAAATGTGATTCTGTGGTAGGAATTAAGTCCACAGTTCTTTGACAATGCATTGTACTCAAAAATGTTTTTTTGTATGCTGACAATCGTTCAGAAAACATCAAATTTGGATCAGCAGGTGAAACGGTCCACTCCATTTATTTCTGACATGTAGCAACAAACTCTCCCACACCTTGTCACTGCCAGTGTGTACGTTTGGCCAAGGAAATGTGAGGGCGAGTACCACAAACATTAAAAAAATCGAAGTGCTCTGGAGTGAGCGACACAGCCAATAAAGTAGGCGCACATATTTTTTCACTTCTTCTCATAGTCATTGTCAGGCCCCAAAGAAATGTGTGATGTGCAGTGCAAATCAGTAGGTTGCATGAAATCAGAAAGGGGTGAAACTAACACTTTTGCTTCTTCCACTAGTTGTTGTGAAAAAGGAGAGCTGGGAAGTTTCCACTCATAAGCATATGTAAGTGCCGATGAATCAAACTGCACTGCTGTGAAAACTTTGTCAGGCTGTAACATAACCTTAACACCCTCTGGTGTAGAAGTTAAAATAATGCCTAATTTACACATGAGATCACAGCCCATCAGGTTAATGGGACACAACTCTGATAACAAAAATGAGTGTTTGAAGGAGAGCTCATCCGGAGTGACAACACGCAATGGGCATTGTCATTTTCTCCTTCACAACCTGGCCTGATGCAGACATACAGTAAACGTGGTTTCCACTTAACTTTGGAGGACAATCAAACTCCCCTGACGTCACTACTGATGAACATAAGTTCCTATATTCTGAGAGAAATATCTTTGCTCTAGGACGGAAATAGCATGCAAAACTTTACTACGTGAATCACAGTCGGCAAGCATTTCTTCACTACACAGAGCAGGAAAAATGTGTGAGTGTGTTTGTGCAATCACCCATTAGTGGAGGCTCCGCTGCCGCGTGACGTCCAGAACCTGCCTCCCACCCTCAGTCAGTCTTTTGCCCAATTTCATCACTTTTCAGCTGTGGACAGTCCTTCTTCCAGTGTCCAGTCTGGCCACAGTAAAAACAAATATTCGGATCATAGCTCTGGCGTGGCCCATTTCGACCTCCTCTCCCACACGTCCACGTCTTCGACTTCGGCCTCGTCCTCTGTTTACACCAACTGCGTAATACATGGTCATGGCTGCCAAATGCAGCTCCTTTTCACACTTGTCCCTTTTGGTTGTCTTACGCGTCTCAACTTGGTTCTGAGCATGGCGAGCATATCGGCGAACGTCAGCCAAACGAGGACCCTCACACAATCCCACGTAAATGTTCTTTACTTCAGTGGCGACATCTGGCATGAGGCCTTTAATTATTGCATCGCAGACTGTGGCCTTCTCTCAGCCAAACACCTCTGATCTCGCTTTTCATGATGTAAGGTTGGGCATTCAGACCTTGCTTCACCTGCTTTTCACCAAATATAGTCGGACATTCACACCTTCTTGCAGCCGAACACTTCCGCTCCACCTTTTAGTGTTCTATCACACCTTTTTTTTCACCGCATTTTATAGATTATGGTTGGAAATTCTCAACCACTCTCATCCGAAGACCTCTCCTTCCGCTTTTGTTAATATATTTGAACTTTAGTCAGACATTCACACCTTCTTGCAGCCGAACCACCTCCGCTCCCTGTTTTGATCATGTATGGTCTGGCAATACTACCTTTTCTTACCCGTTTGTGAGTAATTATGGCTGGACATTCACACCTACTTGCAGCCGAACACCACCTCTCCCGCTTTTGATGATGTATGGTCCGGCATTCTTACCTTTTCTAACACATTTTTCAGCAATTATGGTCGGAGATTCACACCTCCTTACAGCCGAACACCTCCGCTCCTGCATTTGATGGTGTATAGTCGGGCATTCTCACCCTTTCTCATCAGCTTTTTGCAAATTATGATCTAACATTCACACCTGCTTTTGATGATGTATAGTTGGACATTCACACCTTTTCTTACCCATTTTTCAGGAATTATGGGTGGACATTCAAACCTTCCTGCAGCTGAACACCTCCTCTCCCGCTTATGATCATGTGCGGTTTGATATTCGAAAATTTTCTTTCATGTTTTCTAGCAATTATTGATGGACATTCAGACCTTCTTGCAGCTGAACACCTCCGCTCCCGCTTTTGATGGTGTATAGTTGGGCTTTCGATTATTTTCTTCCCCGTTTTTAAAAAAATTATGGTTGGACATTCAGACCTTCTTGCAGCCGAACACATACGCTCCCACTATTGATTGTGTACAGTCGGGTATTTTAACCTTTTCTTACCCGCTTTTTACCAACTATGGTCGGACATTCCATTGCATGCAATACTCTCCCATGGTCCTGATTCATTACCCAAATCCCTTGGTCTCTGATGACCGCTGTGCTTGCTGACTTTCTCAAGGATGCGGTGTACAAAATCATCAGTCCCTTCACCAGGTTTCTGTTTGCAGGTGTAAATGTGGGACATATTGATTTTGGTTGGAAATTGAGTGGTGATGGCTTGACACAGTCTTTGGATGGCTGCTTCATATTGAGCGTTATCATTATGTCCTCGTTCACTGTTGGTAGGTCGCAAATCCAGTTGTAGCATACTGGCCTCTATTTTGCCGAGGTCGGTCGGTTTGAACTTTTTTGCCAATATGCGACGCAATTCAACCCCAGTCAGGCAGAATTGTGCGCAGAAATCTCGCAACTCGTCAGCAAAATGGGGTCCAGAAATCACTGGATCTGGTAAGCATTGTTATGCTTCCATGATGTCAGTCTCAGTCCAGGGTCGATAAACCAGTAATGGTCCAGTGGGAACTGCAACTTT
The DNA here is from genome assembly GCF_036924035.1 of Leuresthes tenuis. NCBI lineage: Eukaryota > Metazoa > Chordata > Actinopteri > Atheriniformes > Atherinopsidae > Leuresthes > Leuresthes tenuis. The sequence continues at coordinate 61,055 of NW_027325419.1, read as the reverse complement.
AACCATAGGCATGGTTTGAATCTGGTTTTGTTTTTTCTCACGTTTAGATCTCTGAAGTCCAGATTGTGGGTAAAGGATTTTTGTCACTTGCGTTAAAAGTTCTTGGGCAGGTACGCTGGAGAACCAAACGTCTTCCTTTTCCTCATCATCAGACCTATGTAACTGATGTTGTGAGAATGATGGAATTTCTTCCCGAGGGAGGATGGAAGAAGTCCCTTCTTCCCGAGAGCCAGAGGCTTGTGGCAGGGCTGGCTGTTGTTGTTGCAGGCGTCGTGGAGGGCAGGAGTCCAGGTCTGGATCCGGCACAGCTAATACTAAATTATTATCATCATTCCGTCATGGCATTTGTTTAACATTTTCCTTTCTTTCTCTTAATACACTTTATTTTTTCCAAAATTCTATACCTTTCTTACTTCTTATTTAAACTTAATTTTCTTTTTTTTGCTTCATCTCTTTCTCATATTTGCAAAACTTTCTTATTTCTAACATACTAAAAGAACCTTCAGGTGGAAAACCTCTGGACCATATGTCTTTTTCATTTCATCATGCTTAGGTCCCCCGGTAGGGTCAAAAGTCTGAGACCTACTGTTTCCCATTCTCAGACTTGGAATGGGGAAATATATTCCTTCACTCAAAGGACGTCTCCAATGAGGACCTTAATCTGTACTCACACTTCTTCGGAGTACTTCACACTTCTTCGGACTGCTTCAAAAGTTTCACTTACCCATGAAATCTCTGTCTCACTAATGACACAACCGGGAAACACTCTTTTATTCAAATAAAAACTAAAAAGCAGTCCTATCGTCTCAGACTATCATATTTCAAAAATGATCCCAGCGCTGGTATTCAAGAAAAGGACCTGCCAGTCCTCTCTCTCAGAAAAGGCCTTGGAGGTATGAGGCTGGAACAGCTACTTCAGTCCAGGCTGGCCATGCACTGCGATCCGGTCCAGAGACACCAGTCGAGGGATCCTGTTCGTGACGCCAAAATTGTGGTGGAAATTTAGTAACGCACAGAGTCAGTTATTTTCTTCTGCGGAGATAAGAGGCTTTAATAATAATATCTTGAAAGAGAGAACAACACAGTACAGAATACAGAGTTGCTCTGACCACTGAAGCAAAAACACACAGTTATATTGCCCGCTCATCACGTCATCTGTCTTTGGTTGATAGTTGATTGTTCTTCTAACTTTCCTCCCCAACCATCAGTTTAGGTTACCCAAAAGGAGTGTATTGCTCCATCACAAGTATGCTTCTTTCACATACAGGGTAATATGAAGAATTTTATGCCTGAAACCTATTTAGACATGCAAAAATATGAAGGACAAAGCAGTTTTAACTTGGTTTGAGTGAAGGAATTCATTTTATATCAAAATCCAGAATTGTGTAGAACTCGTGAAAAGAAGCTTATTCTTGGATTCCTGAAAAAATTTAGTGTTGTTGTTTCCTATCCTGAAAAGTACAACGTTCTTTTTTGTTTAAAGCTATTTAGACATGGATAAATATGAAGGAAAAAGCAGTTTTAACTTGGTTTGAGTGAAGGAATTAATTTTATATCAAAATCCGGAATTGTGCATTATGTCAGCAGAATTGTAGTCTGAATACCTTTATGCCAAACAGATTTGCTTTGCCAAGGGAAGTTTTATAAATGTTTATTGTTTATGTTTACAATATATAAACTAGCAGAATAATTAATTCATCCTCCTGGTCCCTCCCACCCCGGAGAGGGCAGCCAGAGACTGGCTGCAATAGGCATCCCCGCTACCTGGGACCCAACACAGGGCAGGAGGGCCTGATGTCCACCAGGCTCGGGGCCTGCAGTCACCATATTCCGGGAGCTACTGTACCCCCAGAAGGAACCCATCCCGCACCACCCCACTCAACCCAACCCCACCCCGGAGGACCTCTACAAAAACAAACAAACAACAACAAAATCAAACAAACAAACAAACAAATCACCCGGTCACACCAGTCACAGCAGCGAGACCCACCATCACCCAGGCCCCCCCAGGCCCCCCCCAACAGGGGAAAAGCACACCCCCACACAGACCCCCTCCCCCTCACCGCACGCCCCAACACCCTAAAGAAAATAACCACCTGCGGACACCTTGGAGTTCCCAGAGCAACAAGGCCGGCACCAGGACCTGCACCAACCCACGCATATTGTGGCATGTCCAGGGCAACCCAGACCCCCCAGGCACAGGCAGGGCCCCGCCCCGGGCGCAAGGGAGCGGCAAGCCACCAGGTCCAGGCCCAGCTCCACCACCCACGCCAGAGCGGCCCGGTCACCCGGTACAGAGCCAGAAGCCACCACCCCAAGGCCCCTAAGGGACCCCGCCCCACACCGCAAGACAGCCCCACCCGCAAGCCCCCAAAACTGCCCTCCGAGCCCGACACACAGTCCCCCCCAGCAATGACCAACCCGGTCCCCACGACCCGAGAGACCACCAGACGCCCGAAGCCACACAGCCCCCCCCAGCACACACCCAACCGCCCAGAGCGACGGGACAGCAACCCACCACCAACACTATGTGATCAAGCTAATCAGAGGGGACCAGAGAGAATTAAATTCAGCCAATTGATGTTTTGAGGAGGCAGACATTGTTTCCATGCTAATATAATCTAAAAGAAAATTTCTAAACTGGTTAATACACAGATTGTTCTTCGCTTTCCAGTTCATGAGAATAGTTTTCTTTGCTATACATAACACTGTGAGGATCATGTGTGCTAAGCTAAATTCCACGTTGATGTTGTCTAAGTCACCCAGTATGCACAGTGTGGGGCATGCAGGAATGCTACACTTTAGCCATGTTGATAGGTCCGCACAGACTTCAAGCCAGAACTTCTGGACAGGCGCACAAAACCACAAAGCGTGTGCATAATCATCAGGTGTGTTATCTGTGCAATGTGAGCAGATGTTTGAGTGTGTTAGACCCATCCTGAACATCCTTTGTCCTGTATAGTGTGTTCTATGAAGAATTTTGTATTGTATGAGCTGTAAATTAGGATTTTGAGTCATTCTGAAGGTGTTCAAACATATTTGTGGCCAGAAGCTATGACTAGAACTGATGGATAAATCTGCCTCCCATTTTGAGGATGGTAGAGACATTGTGTCATCTATCTTAGACAATAATTTATATATTTTTGATAGTAGTTTTGGGGTGCAGATGCTTAGAAATTCTGCTACCCTAATCGGGAGTTGTAAGTCTGGTTGGTGGAGGATATATTTCTTTGTTATTATAGACTTAAGTTGTTGATATTCTAGGAATTTATTGCTGCCTATCTCATGTTGTGATATGAGCTCATCAAATGAAATAAAATGTCCATTTTGGATTATATGTTCCAGATGTTTGATTCCTTTGATCTTCCAGAGAGTAAAGTTTAGCATTTTTTTGTTTTGCAGGATGTCAGGATTGTTCCAGATGGGTGTAAGCTTACACGGGACAAGTGAAGACTTTGTTATTTTAAGAAATTCCCACCAGGCTGTCAGAGAGGTGCTGATGTTAATGCTTTTGAAACATTTGTGATTTTTTACGTTTTGACTAATAAGTGGCAGGTCAGAGATTTCCAGATTATCACACAATGCTTGTTCTATATTTATCCATGTTCATCTATTGGGCTAGGTTTAAACCATTTTGATATATACCGTAACCTATTGGCTAAGGAATAGTGCTGAAAATTAGGTAAATCTAATCCACCACTGTCCTTGGTCTTCTGTAGGGTTTTTAAACTAATACGTGGTGGTTTGTTTTTCCACAGAAATTTGGAGATGCATGAATCTAGTGACTTAAACCAAGTAGCAGGTTGGTTTTATGGGGATCATTGAGAACAAATAGTTAACTTTTGGTAGTATCATCATTTTAATGGTTGTAACTCTCCCCATAAGTGATATAGGTAAGGACTTCCAACGAGAGAGATTGTCCTCTACTGTCTTTAATAATTGCACATAAATTAGCTTTGTTAGCTCTGAGAGCCTGGAGGAAATGTTTATGCCTAAATATCTAATATTTCCTGACTGTAAAGTGATCGCAGGTATATTCTGGACCCTACAGTTAATGGGCAGAACTGTGGTCTTAGACCAATTGATAGAGTAGTCAGAAAGTGCTGAGAATTTATTTATGAGTGTGATCGTGTGAGTGAGAGACGTCTGTGAGTTCTGAAGGAAAAGTAATACATCATCAGCATAAAGACTTATTTTATGCTCAATATTTTGGGGTTGGATGTCTTTAATATTTCTATCTTGTCTGATAGCAGCTGCTAAAGGTTTGATGAAAATAGCAAAAAGTGAGGGAGAAAGTGAGCAACCCTGTCTTGTACTTCTCTGCAGACTGAAGCTTGGAGAAGTTTGATCATTTGTCCTGACACTTGCATTTGGGGAGTCAGTTATTTTCTTGTGAGGAGATAAGAGACTTTAATAATAATATCTTGCAAGAGAGAACAACACAGTACAGAATACAGAGTTGCTCTGACCACTGAAGCAAAAACACACAGTTATATTGCCCGCTCATCACGTCATCTGTTTTTGGGTATAATTGATTGTTCTTCTAACTTTCCTCCCCAACCATCAGTTGAGGTTACCCAGACACACTCGTAAATACCAGCCTAACCCTGTCCCCCCTAAAGTGCAGCTATCTCATTATAACAAGCCCACCATTGTAAAGAGGAATTTAAGAAAACAGGGCAGGGTGGTACCTTGCAGCTCGGTCATTTGCAGGTCATACACAGTAACACTCAATACAATGCATATAAGAATTATTTTCCATTACATTCCTCCCTTTTGATTATAATAATACCATTATATTAATCAACCCAAAAGAAACAAGGAAAATAATAACTTTATCTGTAAAACATCAGCCTGCATTTGCACACAACGTGAGTTTAAAATGCAGGCATCATAGTAATAAAGGGTCCAATGATAAACAATCAAAACATGAACAATTAAACATGATTATCTTCATCCCTCTCTAAGTCAGCGTCACTAGAGGAAAGATTTTGAAAGCAAGAAAGTTATTTGAGTCATTTGGTCTTTTTCACACTGTTGTTTAGATGGACTACATAAAAGGATGTCATCCACATACTGCAAAAGAGCAGAGCCTGTGGTTGATTGAAGTTAATCCAGACTAGCTTTGAGGGCAGCATTGTAAATAGTGGGACTTTCACAGTACCCCTGGCATAACCGGGTAAAAGTCCAAGATCTCCCTTCAAACTAAAAAGCAAACCAAAATGGGCTATCAGGGTGCACTGGCGACAAGTCAACCACTGAGAAAAACTGTGCATCTGATGTAATTTGAGACAAAATAGTGTGTGGGTTGGGCACAGTAGGAGCATGTGGCTGAACTGCAGCATTCACCGCTTGGAGGTCCTGTACAAAACGCCATTCATCTGGCTGGCCAGCATCTTTAATCTTTTTAACAGGAAACAATGGAGTAAGCACAGGTGAATTTTCAAAAGGAACAATAACGCCTGTTTTCTGAAAAGATTGAAAAACAGGTTTAATCCCTTTAATTGCTTCAGGCTTAAAAGGGTATTGTTTTTTACATGGACAAAAGTCTGATTTAGGGGTGACAATTACTGGTTCACAGCCTTTTATCAACCCCACATCATATTTGCTCTTAGCCCAAAGATCATTGGGCACTTCAGCCAACATGGGTATCGAAGACAAATCTGTTTCAGATAAAAAACATGCTTCAAAATGTGATTCTGTGGTAGGAATTAAGTCCACAGTTCTTTGACAATGCATTGTACTCAAAAATGTTTTTTTGTATGCTGACAATCGTTCAGAAAACATCAAATTTGGATCAGCAGGTGAAACAGTCCACTCCATTTCTTTCTGACATGTAGCAACAAACTCTCCCACACCTTGTCACTGCCAGTGTGTACGTTTGGCCAAGGAAATGTGAGGGCGAGTACCACAAACATTAAAAAAATCGAAGTGCTCTGGAGTGAGCGACACAGCCAATAAAGTAGGCGCACATATTTTTTCACTTCTTCTCATAGTCATTGTCAGGCCCCAAAGAAATGTGTGATGTGCAGTGCAAATCAGTAGGTTGCATGAAATCAGAAAGGGGTGAAACTAACGCTTTTGCTTCTTCCACTAGTTGTTGTGAAAAAGGAGAGCTGGGAAGTTTCCACTCATAAGCATTTGTAAGTGCCGATGAATCAAACTGCACTGCTGTGAAAACTTTGTCAGGCTGTAACATAACCTTAACACCCTCTGGTGTAGAAGTTAAAATAATGCCTAATTTACACATGAGATCACAGCCCATCAGGTTAATGGGACACAACTCTGATAACAAAAATGAGTGTTTGAAGGAGAGCTCATCGGGAGTGACAACACGCAATGGGCATTGTCATTTTCTCCTTCACAACCTGGCCTGATGCAGACATACAGTAAACGTGGTTTCCACTTAACTTTGGAGGACAATCAAACTCCCCTGACGTCACTACTGATGAACATAAGTTCCTATATTCTGAGAGAAATATCTTTGCTCTAGGACGGAAATAGCATGCAAAACTTTACTACGTGAATCACAGTCGGCAAGCGTTGCTTCACTACACAGAGCAGGAAAAATGTGTGAGTGTGTTTGTGCTATCACCCATTAGTGGAGGCTCCGCTGCCGCGTGACGTCCAGAACCTGCCTCCCACCCTCAGTCAGCCTTTTGCCCAATTTCATCACTTTTTAGCTGTGGACAGTCCTTCTTCCAGTGTCCAGTCTGGCCACAGTAAAAACAAATATTCGGATCATAGCTCTGGCGTGGCCCATTTCGACCTCCTCTCCCACACGTCCACGTCTTCGACTTCGGCCTCGTCCTCTGTTTACACCAACTGCGTAATACATGGTCATGGTTGCCAAATGCAGCTCCTTTTCACACTTGTCCCTTTTGGTTGTCTTACGCGTCTCAACTTGGTTCTGAGCATGGCGAGCATATCGGCGAACGTCAGCCAAACGAGGACCCTCACACCATCCCACGTAAATGTTCTTTACTTCAGTGGCGACATCTATATAATATTGTCTGGGTCCCGTTAAAACATGTATTTTTCCCATCTAATTCCTTGTTTGCTTTAAAACAAGTATTCCCCATTTTCTATCCCTTCAGTAGCCAACCAGTTTGTATGGAGTACACTGGAGCAACTTGACTGATCAGTAAAACACTGCTTTTGTTGTCACCGCAAGGCTTCCCCCGTCGGTTGTTTCACTGAGACACTACTGAGTAACTACAACTCAACACAGTTTATACACATAACATTCATATACATACTAACAAACAAACAAACAATAATTTATCGCAATTTTCTCATCTCTGTTTGAACGTACACCCAGGTAAATATTCCTGTAGTCTTCTCATACCGACTATGGACCCATTCATTGTTTAACTTCACTGTTTTGCAAATCCTAATTGAATATTACACATTGACATTGAACTTTACTGGATAAGCAGGTCTTCATTGCATTCAGCAGCCTATATGTGAGCATCTATGTGTAAGCTTTTCTTCTTTGCATTTATCAGCAGCAAGCAATTCTTCACTGCACATGCATATGTAAATAGTAAAACAATTCCAATGTGTTAGCGAAACCTTCTATATCACAGTGGTTTCTAAGATCTATTTTAAGTTCTTTGCCATCAGTGAGATGACATAGTTTACAAAGTGTGTCAAATTATCACTGAAGATCTTTTCAGGAATTTCAAATCTAGAAATGAGTTATTTTACGCATGATTTTGCTACTGAGAGTGCATCTGCTTGTGCACATGGAAATATTTCAGACCATTTGGTAAAAACCTCTGTTGTCACTGAGCAGAATCGTTTCCCTTAACATTAATTTAGTTCAATGAAATCTACACAATAATGAAATAATGAAATACAAACAAATATGTTGAAAAAGATACACTGGCTTAGGGAATTATCTTCGTTTTGGTCTTAGATTGCCCTGTGGAATGTATTTTGCACATATTTGACCTGCTAGACAAAACTTTATTAATTTATTTATTCTAAAAAAAAAAATTCAATAATTAGTAAAACCATATGCTGTAAAAACCTTGTTCATTATTGCTTCCATCCCTCCTGTTGAGACATGACATGGTCCGTGGCTCAATACTGCAGCATATTTAAACAAATTCTTTGGCAGTATGGTTTTCCTTCCGGTCATTCATACGAGTCTATTGTAGATGGCAATTGAATAACATCTAATAATGCTAAAATATTTGTAGTTTATACATTTAGCTGTGGATGTCAACATACCTGTTTTTCCAATGCTGTGTTAACACATGTACAGTTGAGAAGGCATACTGACTGTCAGTGTAAACGTTAACAACCTTTTTGTTATTTAATTTACAAGCTTCAGTTAAAGCTACCAATTCGACTGCTTGAACAGAGTAATTTTTTGGTAGTGGTTGTTTTAAGAAAACTTCAGTTTCTGTTACTACTGCAAATCCTGTAGCATTTGTGCCATCAGGGTTTTTTGCTTGACCTGTTGAATAAATATAGTTATTTCTGCATTTTCATAACGTATATCAGTTAAGTCTGGCCTGGGTAAAACACTGATGGTTATTTCTGACATGCAATCATGAGGCTTTCCATCTGTGGGGTAGGTAGCAGTGTGGATGGATTAAGTGTAGCACATCTCTCGACAACAAGGTGTGGCTGTGAAAGAAGAACTGTTATGTAGGAGAGATGTCTGTTAAAGATATTTTGTTAAGTAACCATATCACAGCCACTGCATGAGGTACCTTAAGTGTTAATGGGTGAAATAACACCATTATTGTTGATGCCTGCACTGCCAATGGCTTCTGGCCATTGATTCAAAAGTACGATCTCGTCCCTTTTTCCCCCTTTCAGTGGACACTGGCCCCTAATTACCGCAATTCAGCAGGGGGTCTTTCATTAGAAGTACTGGACTCCCCCGTGCACGGTTTCAGCTCCGACCCTGGAAAGCGGAAAAAACGTTGAGATCTGGTTTGAGGACCCAATTGTTGAGAAAAGTCTCTCAATGAGACTCAGAGTTGCTGGAGTCAGTTAATGCAAATGTTTAATCTTGCAGCAAGTTCAAGAATGTGTGTGTGTGTGTGGGTGTATGTGTGCGAACGTGTGTGAGTTTGTGTGTGTGAGAGTTTAAAGAACCTGTTATCCACAGGCAGGTCTTAACTAGTATGGCACAGGTCCAGCCTGTCTCATCTTTTTTGGAAGGTCCAGTGCTCGGCCGTAACCCTTCTGTCTGTTTGGACTCTCACATACATTCGGTTAATCATAGAAAAACGAGAACAAAACTTTTTAGCCCCTTAAATTCATAAAACAGACATGGTGCAGTTATTTCCATTCTAGAAAATAAGAGTAATCACCACCATTCCTATAAATTCTGGATATTCTAACAATCTGAATCTTTTTTAAATGTTCGATGAAGCCCTTTGCTGTTCTGTTTAGAGACTCAGCTGATCATAAACCAAGTTTTGCTCTTGAACCAAGCTTCTAAACTCTTCACCTTTTTCATTTCTCAGTTAGTATTCACTTTAAAACTGATTAAAAGAAAAATTAAATGAATGCCTATCAACAAATGTGGGATCTAAACTCTAGTGCTTTCTCTAAAATAATTTCCTTTCTCAATTCAGAAATGTGTGTGTGTAAGTCACAACACCCGTGACACCAAAACGGCTTTCTTTTCTCTCTTTTCTCTACACTCTGCACTGTGAGCACACACACCAAATCAGAAAGGCTTTTTTCTCTCTTTTCTACATTATGGACTGTGGGGACAGTCCATAATGTGTGCCAGGGCGTTGTCTCACGTATTAGATTATGCTTAAGATACGAATGGGTTTATCAGTCACATCAGAATCCATACATACTGATCCTCTCGTAATAAAATGGTCGGATCTTATCAAACACACTTTGTTTCTTGTGACAAGTCAGCGAAACAGCGTATACACGTCAAGACACTGAATCAAGTTTGCCACAAGAACTCATAAGTTTGGCAGTATTGCTCTGCCGTCAGCAATCATACACCCATTTTATTTTCATGAGACATGTGCAGGCACCTGTTCATCTACTGTTCTATCACTATGAATTAGTTTATCTATTATCAATAAGGATACTTCTACAACTACTATCAAAGTATGTCCGGACTTCTTATGTTGTCAGTTGCTATATATGAATAAGTGGGTTGCTACTGAAAAGCATTAAGCATGTCACACAGCCCAAACATATAACATTTCAGGACACACCACACAGTTAACAACCACAGTGAAGCGTGTCAAAGCCCAAACATGTAACATTCAACAGGACACTTACACAACACATTCAAATCAAACAGTCAGACAACATACAAGAACATATACCCCAGCCGGCATTGCTCCCTGCCTATTTTCCTACAACTCACTATGTGTGCGCACACCTTTATTCACAAACTCTTCAACTTATACTCTTTTACCGAAGCTGCTACAGCTCGATTGGCCAAATACCCTTAGATCCTATTTCGGTGAATTTGACATCTGCCTTGTATGTAAAAGATTAGCGGTTTAGCAGTTTTAATTTAGTTTGAGTGAAGGAATTCATTTTATAGCAAAATCCGAAATCGTGAAGAACTCATGAAAGTAAGCTTATTCTCGGATTCCTGAAACTTTAGATTTGCTCTTTCTTTTACTGCAAAGTACAACGTTGAGCAGCACTAATGAGTTGTTTCTATTTTTGGCAGGCTTTACCTTTGCGGATGAAGCCCTTTCTGTCTGTGCAAAAGAAATCTTGTTACTGTGCAGAGTGACTTCTCTGAGTAGAGTCGCCTTACTTGTTGCGACTTTGCCGATGTTCGAAGCTGGAGTGCAAAGTTGTTGCTTGAATGGTGCTCGCTGGAGCGTGTGGTAGTGTAAAGTTATACCATTTAAAAGGGCTGAAGAGTGCTCAGTGCAGCGGGTGGGCGGAGGTGCAAAGTGACACTATGGCCATAAAAAGAACACCGCTACAAGTGCGCATTGTGCCAGGAAGGGCCCTCGGACGTGAACCAGTGGACAGTTATCGCTTCTCGGCCTTTTGGCTAAGATCAAGTGTAGTATCTGTTCTTATCAGTTTAATGTCTGATATGTCCTCTATGCGAGGACTACATATTAAATGGATTTTTATCAATAGGAGTTGAAAAAGGAGCTTGCTCCGTTCACTCCAAGCATCGACCCGGTACTGCAGTGCCGCTGGGAACGGTGCGCTCTCCTCTGCTCTTGTGAAAAAGCAAACAGCGGTGCAGGATGGAAGTTTCAGGGAGCCTAAGATGAAACTTTCTTTTAATCTGCTGAGAAAAGAGAGTGAATGCGAAGCAGACTTTAACACGGCTCTGGGAGCGAGCCGAGTGCGGGCTAACCGGGACAATTGCTTGAAAGAAACGCGACACCGAATGAGCAGTCAGAACAAAGCCTCAATACGGTGTTCCCGTGTTGTTTGTGGCTGCCTTGTCTTTTGCACAGAGTAAAAGACAAGGCAGCCATCGAATAGGGCCCGATTGTTCCTACTTGGTCAGCCGAGGAGCAAGGGGGGGAGCAAGCGTCTCAACCAAGCAAAGCTCACCATGGGGAAGGTGGCTATGCCAACTAGCCTGATGCCCTGCTCCCGCAGTGATGGATAATCGTACACTGGTTTCTCTTCATAATGTACAAGTCTTTCGCCTTTTACTAAAGACTTCCGTGGAGAGCAGCACTAATGAATTGTTTCTATTTTTGGCAGGCTTTACCTTTGCGGGTGAAGCCCTTTCTGTCTGTGCAAAAGAAATCTTGTTACTGTGCAGAGTGACTTCTCTGAGTAGAGTCGCCTTACTTGTTGCGACTGTGCCGATGTTGCTTGAATGGTGCTCGCTGGAGCGTGCGGTAGTGTAAAGTTATACCATTTAAAAGGGTTGAAGAGTGCTCAGTGCAGCGGGTGGGCGGAGGTGCAAAGTGACACTATGGCCATAAAACGAACACCGCTACAAGTGCGCATTGTGCCAGGAAGGGCCCTCGGATGTGAACCAGTGGACAGATATCGCTTCTCGGCCTTTTGGCTAAGATCAAGTGTAGTATCTGTACTTATCAGTTTAATATGTGATATGTCTATGCAAGGACTACATATTAAATGGATTTTTATCAATAGGATTTGAAAAAGGAACAGTGCGCTCTCCTCTGCTCTTGTGAAAAAGCAAACAGCAGGATGGAAGTTTCTTTTAATCTGCTGAGAAAAGAGAGTGAATGCGAAGCAGACTTTAACACGGCTCTGGGAGCGAGCCGAGTGCGGGCTAACCAGGAGAATTGCTTGAAAGAAACGCGACACCGAATGAGCGGTCAGAACAAAATCTCAATACGGTGTTCCTGTGGTGTTTTTATAAAATGCGGTGTAAAAAAAGGTGTGAATGCCCCATAGAAAACTAAAAGGTGGAGCGGAAGTGTTCGGCTGCAAGAAGGTGTGAATGTCCGACTATATTTGGTGAAAAGCAGGTGAAGCAAGGTCTGAATGCCTTAACCTTTTCTTACCCGCTTTTTACCAACTATGGTCGGACATTCGCAGCATCTTACAGCCGAACACCACCTCTCTAGCTTTTGATGATGTATGGTTGGGCATTCGCACCTTTTCTTACCCATTTTTGAGGAATTATGGGTGGACATTCACACCTTCTTGCAGCTGAACACCTCTTCTCCCACTTATGATCATGTGCGGTTGGATATTCGAAAAATGTCTGCTTTTTCACAAGAGTAGAGGAGAGCGCACCGTTCCCAGCGGCACTGCAGTACCGGGTCGATGCTTGGAGTGAACGGAGCAAGCTCCTTTTTCAACTCCTATTGATAAAAATCCATTTAATATGTAGTCCTTGCATAGACATATCACATACTACACTTGATCTTAGCCAAAAGGCCGAGAAGCGATATCTGTCCACTGGTTCACATCCGAGGGCCCTTCCTGGCACAATGCGCACTTGTAGCGGTGTTCGTTTTATGGCCATAGTGTCACTTTGCACCTCCGCCCACCCGCTGCACTGAGCACTCTTCAACCCTTTTAAATGGTATAACTTTACACTACCGCACGCTCCAGCGAGCACCATTCAAGCAACATCGGCACAGTCGCAACAAGTAAGGCGACTCTACTCAGAGAAGTCACTCTGCACAGTAACAAGATTTCTTTTGCACAGACAGAAAGGGCTTCATCCGCAAAGGTAAAGCCTGCCAAAAATAGAAACAATTCATTAGTGCTGCTCTCCACGGAAGTCTTTAGTAAAAGGCGAAAGACTTGTACATTATGAAGAGAAACCAGTGTACGATTATCCATCACTGCGGGAGCAGGGCATCAGGCTAGTTGGCATAGCCACCTTCCCCATGGTGAGCTTTGCTTGGTTGAGACGCTTGCTCCCCCCCTTGCTCCTCGGCTGACCAAGTAGGAACAATCGGGCCCTATTCGATGGCTGCCTTGTCTTTTACTCTGTGCAAAAGACAAGGCAGCCACAAACAACACGGGAACACCGTATTGAGGCTTTGTTCTGACTGCTCATTCGGTGTCGCGTTTCTTTCAAGCAATTGTCCCGGTTAGCCCGCACTCGGCTCGCTCCCAGAGCCGTATTAAAGTCTGCTTCGCATTCACTCTCTTTTCTCAGCAGATTAAAAGAAAGTTTCATCTTAGGCTCCCTGAAACTTCCATCCTGCACCGCTGTTTGCTTTTTCACAAGAGCAGAGGAGAGCGCACCGTTCCCAGCGGCACTGCAGTACCGGGTCGATGCTTGGAGTGAACGGAGCAAGCTCCTTTTTCAACTCCTATTGATAAAAATCCATTTAATATGTAGTCCTCGCATAGAGGACATATCAGACATTAAACTGATAAGAACAGATACTACACTTGATCTTAGCCAAAAGGCCGAGAAGCGATAACTGTCCACTGGTTCACGTCCGAGGGCCCTTCCTGGCACAATGCGCACTTGTAGCGGTGTTCTTTTTATGGCCATAGTGTCACTTTGCACCTCCGCCCACCCGCTGCACTGAGCACTCTTCAGCCCTTTTAAATGGTATAACTTTACACTACCACACGCTCCAGCGAGCACCATTCAAGCAACAACTTTGCACTCCAGCTTCGAACATCGGCAAAGTCGCAACAAGTAAGGCGACTCTACTCAGAGAAGTCACTCTGCACAGTAACAAGATTTCTTTTGCACAGACAGAAAGGGCTTCATCCGCAAAGGTAAAGCCTGCCAAAAATAGAAACAACTCATTAGTGCTGCTCAACGTTGTACTTTGCAGTAAAAGAAAGAGCAAATCTAAAGTTTCAGGAATCCGAGAATAAGCTTACTTTCATGAGTTCTTCACGATTTCGGATTTTGCTATAAAATGAATTCCTTCACTCAAACTAAATTAAAACTGCTAAACCGCTAATCTTTTACATACAAGGCAGATGTCAAATTCACCGAAATAGGATCTAAGGGTATTTGGCCAATCGAGCTGTAGCAGCTTCGGTAAAAGAGTATAAGTTGAAGAGTTTGTGAATAAAGGTGTGCGCACACATAGTGAGTTGTAGGAAAATAGGCAGGGAGCAATGCCGGCTGGGGTATATGTTCTTGTATGTTGTCTGACTGTTTGATTTGAATGTGTTGTGTAAGTGTCCTGTTGAATGTTACATGTTTGGGCTTTGACACGCTTCACTGTGGTTGTTAACTGTGTGGTGTGTCCTGAAATGTTATATGTTTGGGCTGTGTGACATGCTTAATGCTTTTCAGTAGCAACCCACTTATTCATATATAGCAACTGACAACATAAGAAGTCCGGACATACTTTGATAGTAGTTGTAGAAGTATCCTTATTGATAATAGATAAACTAATTCATAGTGATAGAACAGTAGATGAACAGGTGCCTGCACATGTCTCATGAAAATAAAATGGGTGTATGATTGCTGACGGCAGAGCAATACTGCCAAACTTATGAGTTCTTGTGGCAAACTTGATTCAGTGTCTTGACGTGTATACGCTGTTTCGCTGACTTGTCACAAGAAACAAAGTGTGTTTGATAAGATCCGACCATTTTATTACGGGAGGATCAGTATGTATGGATTCTGATGTGACTGATAAACCCATTCGTATCTTAAGCATAATCTAATACGTGAGACAACGCCCTGGCACACATTATGGACTGTCCCCACAGTCCATAATGTAGAAAAGAGAGAAAAAAGCCTTTCTGATTTGGTGTGTGTGCTCACAGTGCAGAGTGTAGAGAAAAGAGAGAAAAGAAAGCCGTTTTGGTGTCACGGGTGTTGTGACTTACACACACACATTTCTGAATTGAGAAAGGAAATTATTTTAGAGAAAGCACTAGAGTTTAGATCCCACATTTGTTGATAGGCATTCATTTAATTTTTCTTTTAATCAGTTTTAAAGTGAATACTAACTGAGAAATGAAAAAGGTGAAGAGTTTAGAAGCTTGGTTCAAGAGCAAAACTTGGTTTATGATCAGCTGAGTCTCTAAACAGAACAGCAAAGGGCTTCATCGAACATTTAAAAAAGATTCAGATTGTTAGAATATCCAGAATTTATAGGAATGGTGGTGATTACTCTTATTTTCTAGAATGGAAATAACTGCACCATGTCTGTTTTATGAATTTAAGGGGCTAAAAAGTTTTGTTCTCGTTTTTCTATGATTAACCGAATGTATGTGAGAGTCCAAACAGACAGAAGGGTTACGGCCGAGCACTGGACCTTCCAAAAAAGATGAGACAGGCTGGACCTGTGCCATACTAGTTAAGACCTGCCTGTGGATAACAGGTTCTTTAAACTCTCACACACACAAACTCACACACGTTCGCACACATACACCCACACACACACACACATTCTTGAACTTGCTGCAAGATTAAACATTTGCATTAACTGACTCCAGCAACTCTGAGTCTCATTGAGAGACTTTTCTCAACAATTGGGTCCTCAAACCAGATCTCAACGTTTTTTCCGCTTTCCAGGGTCGGAGCTGAAACCGTGCACGGGGGAGTCCAGTACTCCTAATGAAAGACCCCCTGCTGAATTGCGGTAATTAGGGGCCAGTGTCCACTGAAAGGGGGAAAAAGGGACGAGATCGTACTTTTGAATCAATGGCCAGAAGCCATTGGCAGTGCAGGCATCAACAATAATGGTGTTATTTCACCCATTAACACTTAAGGTACCTCATGCAGTGGCTGTGATATGGTTACTTAACAAAATATCTTTACCAGACATCTCTCCTACATAACAGTTCTTCTTTCACAGCCACACCTTGTTGTCGAGAGATGTGCTACACTTAATCCATCCACACTGCTACCTACCCCACAGATGGAAAGCCTCATGATTGCATGTCAGAAATAACCATCAGTGTTTTACCCAGGCCAGACTTAACTGATATACGTTATGAAAATGCAGAAATAACTATATTTATTAAACAGGTCAAGCAAAAAACCCTGATGGCACAAATGCTACAGGATTTGCAGTAGTAACAGAAACTGAAGTTTTCTTAAAACAACCACTACCAAAAAATTACTCTGTTCAAGCAGTCGAATTGGTAGCTTTAACTGAAGCTTGTAAATTAAATAACAAAAAGGTTGTTAACGTTTACACTGACAGTCAGTATGCCTTCTCAACTGTACATGTGTTAACACAGCATTGGAAAAACAGGTATGTTGACATCCACAGCTAAATGTATAAACTACAAATATTTTAGCATTATTAGATGTTATTCAATTGCCATCTACAATAGACT
Organism: Leuresthes tenuis; assembly: GCF_036924035.1. Classification (NCBI taxonomy): domain Eukaryota; kingdom Metazoa; phylum Chordata; class Actinopteri; order Atheriniformes; family Atherinopsidae; genus Leuresthes; species Leuresthes tenuis. The sequence goes on along the minus strand of NW_027325419.1, from coordinate 44,357 downwards.
CGTATGAATGACCGGAAGGAAAACCATACTGCCAAAGAATTTGTTTAAATATGCTGCAGTATTGAGCCACGGACCATGTCATGTCTCAACAGGAGGGATGGAAGCAATAATGAACAAGGTTTTTACAGCATATGGTTTTACTAATTATTGAATTTTTTTTTTTAGAATAAATAAATTAATAAAGTTTTGTCTAGCAGGTCAAATATGTGCAAAATACATTCCACAGGGCAATCTAAGACCAAAACGAAGATAATTCCCTAAGCCAGTGTATCTTTTTCAACATATTTGTTTGTATTTCATTATTTCATTATTGTGTAGATTTCATTGAACTAAATTAATGTTAAGGGAAACGATTCTGCTCAGTGACAACAGAGGTTTTTACCAAATGGTCTGAAATATTTCCATGTGCACAAGCAGATGCACTCTCAGTAGCAAAATCACGCGTAAAATAACTCATTTCTAGATTTGAAATTCCTGAAAAGATCTTCAGTGATAATTTGACACACTTTGTAAACTATGTCATCTCACTGATGGCAAAGAACTTAAAATAGATCTTAGAAACCACTGTGATATAGAAGGTTTCGCTAACACATTGGAATTGTTTTACTATTTACATATGCATGTGCAGTGAAGAATTGCTTGCTGCTGATAAATGCAAAGAAGAACAGCTTACACATAGATGCTCACATATAGGCTGCTGAATGCAATGAAGACCTGCTTATCCAGTAAAGTTCAATGTCAATGTGTAATATTCAATTAGGATTTGCAAAACAGTGAAGTTAAACAATGAATGGGTCCATAGTCGGTATGAGAAGACTACAGGAATATTTACCTGGGTGTACGTTCAAACAGAGATGAGAAAATTGTGATAAATTATTGTTTGTTTGTTTGTTAGTATGTATATGAATGTTATGTGTATAAACTGTGTTGAGTTGTAGTTACTCAGTAGTGTCTCAGTGAAACAACCGACGGGGGAAGCCTTGCGGTGACAACAAAAGCAGTGTTTTACTGATCAGTCAAGTTGCTCCAGTGTACTCCATACAAACTGGTTGGCTACTGAAGGGATAGAAAATGGGGAATACTTGTTTTAAAGCAAACAAGGAATTAGATGGGAAAAATACATGTTTTAACGGGACCCAGACAATATTATATAGATGTCGCCACTGAAGTAAAGAACATTTACGTGGGATGGTGTGAGGGTCCTCGTTTGGCTGACGTTCGCCGATATGCTCGCCATGCTCAGAACCAAGTTGAGACGCGTAAGACAACCAAAAGGGACAAGTGTGAAAAGGAGCTGCATTTGGCAACCATGACCATGTATTACGCAGTTGGTGTAAACAGAGGACGAGGCCGAAGTCGAAGACGTGGACGTGTGGGAGAGGAGGTCGAAATGGGCCACGCCAGAGCTATGATCCGAATATTTGTTTTTACTGTGGCCAGACTGGACACTGGAAGAAGGACTGTCCACAGCTAAAAAGTGATGAAATTGGGCAAAAGGCTGACTGAGGGTGGGAGGCAGGTTCTGGACGTCACGCGGCAGCGGAGCCTCCACTAATGGGTGATAGCACAAACACACTCACACATTTTTCCTGCTCTGTGTAGTGAAGCAACGCTTGCCGACTGTGATTCACGTAGTAAAGTTTTGCATGCTATTTCCGTCCTAGAGCAAAGATATTTCTCTCAGAATATAGGAAATTATGTTCATCAGTAGTGACGTCAGGGGAGTTTGATTGTCCTCCAAAGTTAAGTGGAAACCACGTTTACTGTATGTCTGCATCAGGCCAGGTTGTGAAGGAGAAAATGACAATGCCCATTGCGTGTTGTCACTCCCGATGAGCTCTCCTTCAAACACTCATTTTTGTTATCAGAGTTGTGTCCCATTAACCTGATGGGCTGTGATCTCATGTGTAAATTAGGCATTATTTTAACTTCTACACCAGAGGGTGTTAAGGTTATGTTACAGCCTGACAAAGTTTTCACAGCAGTGCAGTTTGATTCATTGGCACTTACATATGCTTATGAGTGGAAACTTCCCAGCTCTCCTTTTTCACAACAACTAGTGGAAGAAGCAAAAGCGTTAGTTTCACCCCTTTCTGATTTCATGCAACCTACTGATTTGCACTGCACATCACACATTTCTTTGGGGCCTGACAATGGCTATGAGAAGAAGTGAAAAAATATGTGCGCCTACTTTATTGACTCCAGAGCACTTTGATTTTTTTAATGTTTGTGGTACTCGCCCTCACATTTCCTTGGCCAAACGTACACACTGGCAGTGACAAGGTGTGGGAGAGTTTGTTGCTACATGTCAGAAAGAAATGGAGTGGACTGTTTCACCTGCTGATCCAAATTTGATGTTTTCTGAACGATTGTCAGCATACAAAAAAACATTTTTGAGTACAATGCATTGTCAAAGAACTGTGGACTTAATTCCTACCACAGAATCACATTTTGAAGCATGTTTTTTATCTGAAACAGATTTGTCTTCGATACCCATGTTGGCTGAAGTATCCAATGATCTTTGGGCTAAGAGCAAATATGATGTGGGGTTGATAAAAGGCTGTGAACCAGTAATTGTCACCCCTAAATCAGACTTTTGTCCATGTAAAAAACAATACCCTTTTAAGCCTGAAGCAATTAAAGGGATTAAACCTGTTTTTCAATCTTTTCAGAAAACAGGCGTTATTGTTCCTTTTGAAAATTCACCTGTGCTTACTCCATTGTTTCCTGTTAAAAAGATTAAAGATGCTGGCCAGCCAGATGAATGGCGTTTTGTACAGGACCTCCAAGCGTTGAATGCTGCAGTTCAGCCACATGCTCCTACTGTGCCCAACCCACACACTATTTTGTCTCAAATTACATCAGATGCACAGTTTTTCTCAGTGGTTGACTTGTCGCCAGTGCACCCTGATAGCCCATTTTGGTTTGCTTTTTAGTTTGAACAGAGATCTTGGACTTTTACCCGGTTATGACAGGGGTACTGTGAAAGTCCCACTATTTACAATGCTGCCCTCAAAGCTAGTCTGGATTAACTTCAATCAACCACAGGCTCTGCTCTTTTGCAGTATGTGGATGACATCCTTTTATGTAGTCCATCTAAACAACAGTGTGAAAAAGACCAAATGACTCAAATAACTTTCTTGCTTTCAAAATTTTTCCTCTAGTGACGCTGACTTAGAGAGGGATGAAGATAATCATATTTAATTGTTCATGTTTTGATTGTTTATCTTTGGACCCTTTATCACTATGATGCCTGCATTTTAAACTCACGTTGTGTGCAAATGCAGGCTGATGTTTTACAGATAAAGTTATTATTTTCCTTGTTTCTTTTGGGTTGATTAATATAATGGTATTATTATAATCAAAAGGGAGGAATGTAATGGAAAATAATTCTTATATGCATTGTATTGAGTGTTACTGTGTATAACCTGCAAATGACTGAGCTGCAAGGTACCACCCTGCCCTGTTTTCTTAAATTCCTCTTTACAATGGTGGGCTTGTTATTATGAGATAGCTGCACTTTAGGGGGGACAGGGTTAGGCTGGTATTTACGAGTGTGTCTGGGTAACCTCAACTAATGGTTGGGGAGGAAAGTTAGAAGAACAATCAACTATACCCAAAAACAGATGACGTGATGAGCGGGCAATATAACTGTGTGTTTTTGCTTCAGTGGTCAGAGCAACTCTGTATTCTGTACTGTGTTGTTCTCTCTTGCAAGATATTATTATTAAAGCCTCTTATCTCCTCAAAAGAAAATAACTGACTCCCCAAGTGCAAGTGTCAGGACAAATGATCAAACTTCTCCAAGCTTCAGTCTGCAGAGAGGTACAAGACAGGGTTGCCCACTTTCGCCCTCACTTTTTGCTATTTTCATCGAACCTTTAGCAGCTGCTATCAGACAAGATAGAAATATTAAAGGCATCCAACCCCAAAATATTGAGCATAAAATAAGTCTTTATGCTGATGATGTATTACTTTTCCTTCAGAACTCACAGACATCTCTCACTCACACGATCACACTCATAAATAAATTCTCAGCACTTTCTGACTACTCTATCAATTGGTCTAAGACCACAGTTCTGCCCATTAACTATAGGGACCAGAATATACCTGCGATCACTTTACAGTCAGGAAATATTAGATATTTAGGCATAAACATTTCCTCCAGGCTCTCAGAGCTAACAAAGCTAAATTATGTGCAATTATTAAAGACAGTAGAGGACGATCTCTCTCGTTTGAAGTCCTTACCTATATCACTTATGGGGAGAGTTACAACCATTAAAATGATGATACTACCAAAAGTTAACTATTTGTTCTCAATGATCCCCATAAAACCATCTGCTACTTGGTTTAAGTCACTAGGTTCATGCATCTCCAAATTTCTGTGGAAAAACAAACCACCACGTATTAGTTTAAAAACCCTACAGAAGACCAAGGACAGTGGTGGATTAGATTTACCTAATTTTCAGCACTATTCCTTAGCCAATAGGTTACAGTATATATCAAAATGGTTTAAACCTAGCCCAATAGATGAACCATGGATAAATATAGAACAAGCATTGTGTGATAATCTGGAAATCTCTGACCTGCCACTTATTAGTCAAAACGTAAAAAATCACAAATGTTTCAAAAGCATTAACATCAGCACCTCTCTGACAGCCTGTTGGGAATTTCTTAAAATAACAAAGTCTTCACTTGTCCCGTGTAAGCTTACACCCATCTGGAACAATCCTGACATCCTGCAAAACAAAAAAATGCTAAACTTTACTCTGTGGAAGATCAAAGGAATCAAACATCTGGAACATATAATCCAAAATGGACATTTTATTTCATTTGATGAGCTCATATCACAACATGAGATAGGCAGCAATAAATTCCTAGAATATCAACAACTTAAGTCTATAATAACAAAGAAATATATCCTCCACCAACCAGACTTACAACTCCCGATTAGGGTAGTAGAATTTCTAAGCATCTGCACCCCAAAACTACTATCAAAAATATATAAATTATTGTCTAAGATAGATGACACAATGTCTCTACCGTCCTCAAAATGGGAGGCACATTTATCCATCAGTTCTAGTCATAGCTTCTGGCCACATATATGTTTGAACACCTTCAGAATGACTCAAAATCCTAATTTAGAGCTCATACAATACAAAATTCTTCATAGAACACACTATACAGGACAAAGGATGTTCAGGATGGGTCTAACACACTCAAACATCTGCTCACATTGCACAGATAACACACCTGATGATTATGCACACGCTTTGTGGTTTCGTGCGCCTGTCCAGAGGTTCTGGCTTGAAGTCTGTGCGGACCTATCAACATGACTAAAGTGTAGCATTCCTGCATGCCCCACACTGTGCATACTGGGTGACTTAGACAACATCAATGTGGAATTTAGCTTAGCACACATGATCCTCACAGTGTTATGTATAGCAAAGAAAACTATTCTCATGAACTGGAAAGCGAAGAACAATCTGTGTATTAACCAGTTTAGAAATTTTCTTTTAGATTATATTAGCATGGAAACAATGTCTGCTTCCTCAAAACATCAATTGGCTGAATTTAATTCTCTCTGGTCCCTTCTGATTAGCTTGATCACATAGTGGTGGTGGTGGGTTGCTGTCCCGTCGCTCTGGGCGGTTGGGTGTGTGCTGGGGGGGGCTGTGTGGCTTCGGGCGTCTGGTGGTCTCTCGGGTCGTGGGGAAATACAGCAGCCCTGTATTATTGCTTCCTGTGAAATCAAGATACAATGTGCACATGCTGGTTACAAATAAGAAAATACAAACAACAAACAGTTTCTTCCATGGTTCACAGCATGTGTATGATCATCTTCATCGCTGGTCTCAGTAAGGATGTTTCAATCTTCGGTGTCAGAGGTTACTAGCACTTAACACACCGTTGGAGTACAGCTTTTACTGCTGACTCTTATCTTTGTCCTTCCGGGCGTGTTGGTTAGGCTGATGTATTTCAGGGTGGAAGTCATCTACTGGTTCTGGTACCTTCTTACAGTGACTGGCATGAATCCAGGTTGCTCTCTCTGCAACTTTAACAGCTGTGTGAGTGACCAGTAGCACCTGGAACGGGCCTTGCCAACGTTTGGACTTCCAATGTTTCCTGCGAAGTTCCTTCACCACCTGTCATCTGGTTGGAGTGGTGTGTTTTCTGTGGCTGGAAGGGCTGCTTTTACTGTCTGTGAAACTTGAGATAGAACAGTGGAAAGGTTTCGACAGTAAGACAACATAGCATCATCACAAACAGTTGTGGAAGGGCGGGGTCTGGTTACAGGTCCCAATCCCAGGTTAGGAGGTCTACCAAATAAAATTTCAAATGGGCTGAGATTCACTTGAGCTCTGATTCTCATTCTCATGTAGGTAAGCTCAATAGGTAATGCTTTTGTCCATGGCAGACCTGTTTCTTCACAACATTTGGCTAACTTGGACTTTAATGTACCATTTTCTCTTTCCACAGCACCTCCACTCTGTGGATGATAAGCACAATGTGTGCGCAATGTTATTCCCAGGAATTTACCAACCTCAGTCAATGCAGTGTTTACAAAATGTGTGCCATTATCACTGCTGATCTTCTCTGGAATGCCCCATCTAGGAATGATTTCTGTTTAGCAGTGCTTTAGTCACTGCATTACTGTTTGCATGTTTTGCAGGGAAAACTTCAACCCATTTACTAAACACGTCCACTATTACTAGTGCATATTTCTTTCCTTCAGCTGGTGTGAGTTCAACAAAATCCATCATCAAATGTTCAAAAGGTTTCTCTGGTGGAGGGTGTGCAACTTGCGATGTGTGTAATGCCTTTCCTACATTATGTGTGGCACAAACCATACATGACTGACAGTATTTTTGCGCATATGAACTGAACCCTTTTGTGAACCACTGAGCAGTGAGTGCATTCAGCATCCCCCCTTTTGACACATGGTTCAACCCATGTGTCAATTTTGAAAAATGAGGAAAAAAGTTTTTAGGTAGACAGGGTTTACCATCAGGTCCCATCCAAACACCATCCGTATGAGTTGCACCCACAGAGGACCAAATGCGTCCAGAGGACCAAATTTCATCTGCAGAGGCAAAAGTTTGCAAAGCATGGAGATCTGTGAGGGAGTCTTCTGCCTGCAAAGAGAGGGAAGCGAAAACAGGAAAAAAATTAGCTGCTTGCTTAGCTGCAGCATCAGCTCTGGCATTGCCACAAGCAACAGGATCGTCTGAGTTAGTGTGAGCCGCACACTTACAGACCGAGATTGCTGTAGGCAAAAGGATCGCATCAAGAAGATCAGAAACCTGCTTGGAGTTCAGAATAGTTTTACCATCTGATTTAAGGAAATGCCTGTGTTTCCACAGCGCACCAAAGTCATGAACAACACCAAAAGCATATCTGGAATCTGTGTAAATAGTGACAGACTTACCAGCTGCCAACTTACAAGCTTCAGTAAGTGCAATAAGCTCAGTAGTTTGAGCAGAGAAATGTTTAGGAAGAGAACCAGACAACAAAGTGTCATGTGAAGAACATACTGCAAACCAAACACAGTTAGTACCTATGGCTGGATCACGCAAAGCTGATCCATCTACAAAAAGAATCATGTCAGAGTTTGGAAGAGGAGTCTCTAAAAGATCAGGTCGGGGTGTACAAACTTGTTCCAAAACAGCTTCACAGTCATGAGGCTCCCCATCCTCAGGAGTCGGAAGCAAAGTAGCAGGATTCAGAACAGTACAACGTTTAACAGTGACATTTGGCATATCACAGAGGTGTATCTGAGCCAACGAGCAGTTGAAAGATGTGAAGTTTTCTGCTCGAGAAGAATAAAGGCAACAGCATGAGGAACCAAAACAGTCAAATTAGCGTAGCCCACAATATCTTGGGAGGCCAGGACAGCTTTCTCTGCAGCTGCAACAGCACGAAGACAACCAGGCAGGCCTGCAGCCACAGAGTCCAGTTTTGCTGAGAAATGAGCCACTGGCCTTTGCCTGCCCCATGTTCCTGCATAAGAACAGATGTCATACAACCATGCTTCTCATCAACTGCCTGTATGAAAGGTTTATGAGGATCTGGAATGCCAAGTGTTGGTGCTGTTTGAAGAGCCAGCTTAAGCTGACTAAAGGCTGGAGCTGCATGTCAGAACTTTAGCTGCCTTTACCATGGATAAGAGCACCTAAGAGAGCTTCGAGAAAAGAGTAGTTAGGAATAAAGTTCCTGCAGTAAGATGTTATACCTAAGAATGACATAAGCTGTTTTTTAGTAACCGGTTTAGGAATGATCTGAACTGCAGCAACACGTTTAGGAGAAAGTGAGCGCCCATCCTTAGAAATCACATGACCCAAAAAGGTGACTTCGTCCTGTACAAACTGTAACTTAGAAAGGCTGGCTTTATGGCCATAAGAAGGAAGATGTTTCAACAGATTCACTGTCTTTTTCACACTGTTGTTTAGATGGACCACATAAAAGGATGTCATCCACATACTGCAAAAGAGCAGAGCCTGTGGTTGATTGAAGTTAATCCAGACTAGCTTTGAGGGCAGCATTGTAAATAGTGGGACTTTCACAGTACCCCTGGCATAACCGGGTAAAAGTCCAAGATCTCCCTTCAAACTAAAAAGCAAACCAAAATGGGCTATCAGGGTGCACTGGCGACAAGTCAACCACTGAGAAAAACTGTGCATCTGATGTAATTTGAGACAAAATAGTGTGTGGGTTGGGCACAGTAGGAGCATGTGGCTGAACTGCAGCATTCACCGCTTGGAGGTCCTGTACAAAACGCCATTCATCTGGCTGGCCAGCATCTTTAATCTTTTTAACAGGAAACAATGGAGTAAGCACAGGTGAATTTTCAAAAGGAACAATAACGCCTGTTTTCTGAAAAGATTGAAAAACAGGTTTAATCCCTTTAATTGCTTCAGGCTTAAAAGGGTATTGTTTTTTACATGGACAAAAGTCTGATTTAGGGGTGACAATTACTGGTTCACAGCCTTTTATCAACCCCACATCATATTTGCTCTTAGCCCAAAGATCATTGGGCACTTCAGCCAACAACAACGACAAATCTGTTTCAGATAAAAAACATGCTTCAAAATGTGATTCTGTGGTAGGAATTAAGTCCACAGTTCTTTGACAATGCATTGTACTCAAAAATGTTTTTTTGTATGCTGACAATCGTTCAGAAAACATCAAATTTGGATCAGCAGGTGAAACGGTCCACTCCATTTCTTTCTGACATGTAGCAACAAACTCTCCCACACCTTGTCACTGCCAGTGTGTACGTTTGGCCAAGGAAATGTGAGGGCGAGTACCACAAACATTAAAAAATCGAAGTGCTCTGGAGTGAGCGACACAGCCAATAAAGTAGGCGCACATATTTTTTCACTTCTTCTCATAGCCCCAAAGAAATGTGTGATGTGCAGTGCAAATCAGTAGGTTGCATGAAATCAGAAAGGGGTGAAACTAACGCTTTTGCTTCTTCCACTAGTTGTTGTGAAAAAGGAGAGCTGGGAAGTTTCCACTCATAAGCATATGTAAGTGCCGATGAATCAAACTGCACTGCTGTGAAAACTTTGTCAGGCTGTAACATAACCTTAACACCCTCTGGTGTAGAAGTTAAAATAATGCCTAATTTACACATGAGATCACAGCCCATCAGGTTAATGGGACACAACTCTGATAACAAAAATGAGTGTTTGAAGGAGAGCTCATCGGGAGTGACAACACGCAATGGGCATTGTCATTTTCTCCTTCACAACCTGGCCTGATGCAGACATACAGTAAACGTGGTTTCCACTTAACTTTGGAGGACAATAAAACTCCCCTGACGTCACTACTGATGAACATAATTTCCTATATTCTGAGAGAAATATCTTTGCTCTAGGACGGAAATAGCATGCAAAACTTTACTACGTGAATCACAGTCGGCAAGCGTTTCTTCACTACACAGAGCAGGAAAAATGTGTGAGTGTGTTTGTGCTATCACCCATTAGTGGAGGCTCCGCTGCCGCGTGACGTCCAGAACCTGCCTCCCACCCTCAGTCAGCCTTTTGCCCAATTTCATCACTTTTCAGCTGTCCAGTCTGGCCACAGTAAAAACAAATATTCGGATCATAGCTCTGGCGTGGCCCATTTCGACCTCCACTCCCACACGTCCACGTCTTCGACTTCGGCCTCGTCCTCTGTTTACACACACTGCGGAATACATGGTCATGGCTGCCAAATGCAGCTCCTTTTCACACTTGTCCCTTTTGGTTGTCTTACGCGTCTCAACTTGGTTATGAGCATGGCGAGCATATCGGCGAACGTCAGCCAAACGAGGACCCTCACACCATCCCACGTAAATGTTCTTTACTTCAGTGGCGACATCTGGCATGAGGCCTTTAATTATTGCATCGCAAACTGTGGCCTTCTCTCAGCCAAACACCTCTGATCTCGCTTTTCATGATGTAAGTTCCTGCGTATGCTGCCGCTTACCTGGATGACGTCATCATCCATAGCAACAGCTGGGCGGAGCATGTTCAGCAGATGGCGGCAGTGCTGGAGTCACTGCGGCAGGCGGGGCTCACGGCCAACCCAAAGAAGTGTGCAGTTGGATGGAGGGAGGTACGGTATCTGGGGTACCACTTGGGCGGCGGACAGGTGCGTCCACAGGTAGACAAGACAGCAGCGATTGCAGCCTGCCCAAAACCTAAGATCAAGAAAGAGGTGAGGCGGTTTTTGGGGCTGGCCGGATATTACCGGCGATTTATTCCCAACTTCGCGAAAAGGTGCCTCTGATCCGGTCCGGTGGACGAAGCAGTGCCAGGTGTCACTTGAGAGGGTAAAGCAGACCCTCTGTGGGGAGCCTCTTCTCCACACACCTAACTCCTCTCTCCCATTTGTCCTGCAGACTGATGCATCGGGAAGGGGGTCGGGGGCTGTTCTTTCCCAGCAGGTGCGGGGCGTTGACCGCCCAGTGCTTTACATCAGCCAGAAACTATCCGAGAGGGAGACCAGATACACTAACACTAACTTTATGAATAGTGCTGAAAATTAGGTAAATCTAATCCACCACTGTCCTTGGTCTTCTGTAGGGTTTTTAAACTAATACGTGGTGGTTTGTTTTTCCACAGAAATTTGGAGATGCATGAACCTAGTGACTTAAACCAAGTAGCAGATGGTTTTATGGGGATCATTGAGAACAAATAGTTACCTTTTGGTAGTATCATCATTTTAATGGTTGTAACTCTCCCCATAAGTGATATAGGTAAGGACTTCAAACGAGAGAGATCGTCCTCTACTGTCTTTAATAATTGCACATAATTTAGCTTTGTTAGCTCTGAGAGCCTGGAGGAAATGTTTATGCCTAAATATCTAATATTTCCTGACTGTAAAGTGATCGCAGGTATATTCTGGTCCCTATAGTTAATGGGCAGAACTGTGGTCTTAGACCAATTGATAGAGTAGTCAGAAAGTGCTGAGAATTTATTTATGAGTGTGATCGTGTGAGTGAGAGACGTCTGTGAGTTCTGAAGGAAAAGTAATGCATCATCAGCATAAAGACTTATTTTATGCTCAATATTTTGGGGTTGGATGCCTTTAATATTTCTATCTTGTCTGATAGCAGCTGCTAAAGGTTCGATGAAAATAGCAAAAAGTGAGGGCGAAAGTGGGCAACCCTGTCTTGTACCTCTCTGCAGACTGAAGCTTGGAGAAGTTTGATCATTTGTCCTGACACTTGCACTTGGGGAGTCAGTTATTTTCTTTTGAGGAGATAAGAGGCTTTAATAATAATATCTTGCAAGAGAGAACAACACAGTACAGAATACAGAGTTGCTCTGACCACTGAAGCAAAAACACACAGTTATATTGCCCACTCATCACGTCATCTGTTTTTGGGTATAGTTGATTGTTCTTCTAACTTTCCTCCCCAACCATTAGTTGAGGTTACCCAGACACACTCGTAAATACCAGCCTAACCCTGTCCCCCCTAAAGTGCAGCTATCTCATAATAACAAGCCCACCATTGTAAAGAGGAATTTAAGAAAACAGGGCAGGGTGGTACCTTGCAGCTCAGTCATTTGCAGGTTATACACAGTAACACTCAATACAATGCATATAAGAATTATTTTCCATTACATTCCTCCCTTTTGATTATAATAATACCATTATATTAATCAACCCAAAAGAAACAAGGAAAATAATAACTTTATCTGTAAAACATCAGCCTGCATTTGCACACAACGTGAGTTTAAAATGCAGGCATCATAGTGATAAAGGGTCCAATGATAAACAATCAAAACATGAACAATTAAATATGATTATCTTCATGCCTCTCTAAGTCAGCGTCACTAGAGGAAAAATTTTGAAAGCAAAAAAGTTCTTTGAGTCATTTGAATCATTTGGTGAGATACATACAATGAGGCCTTTCACACAGGGAAAAATACAGCAGCCCTGTATTATTGCTTCCTGTGAAATCAAGATACAATGTGCACATGCTGGTTACAAATAAGAAAATACAAACAACAAACAGTTTCTTCCATGGTTCACAGCATGTGTATGATCATCATCATCGCAGGTCTCAGTAAGGATGTTTCAATCTTCGGTGTCAGAGGTTACTAGAACTTAACACACCGGTGGAGTACAGCTTTTACTGCTGACTCTTATCTTTGTCCTTCCGGGCGTGTTGGTTAGGCTGATGTATGTCAGGGTGGAAGTCATCTACTGGTTCTGGTACCTTCTTACAGTGACTGGCATGAATCCACGTTGCCGAACACAACCTCTCTCGCTTTTGATGATGTATGGACCGGCATTCTTACCTTTTCTAACACATTTTTCAGCAATTATGGTCGGAGATTCACACCTACTCACAGCCGAACAACTCCGCTCCCGCATTTGATGGTGTATAGTCGGGCATTCTCACCCTTTCTCATCAGCTTTTTGCAAATTATGATCTGACATTCACACCTACTTGCAGTCGAACAGCTCTGCTCCCGCTTTTGATTATGTTTGGTTGGATATTCGAACCTTTTCTTAACATCTTTTTACATATTTTGGTTGGACGTTCACACCTTCTTGTAGCCGAACACTTCCACTCCTGCTTTTGATGATGTATGGTTGGGCATTCACACCTTTTTTTTGCCCATTTTTCAGGAATTATGGGTGGACATTCACACCTTGCAGCTGAACACCTCCTATCCCACTTATGATCATGTGCGGTTTGATTTTCGAAAAGTTTCTTTCATGTTTTCTAGCAATTATTGATGGACATGTAGACCTTCTTGCAGCTGAACACCTCCGCTCCCGCTTTTGATCATACATTGTCAGGCATTCGCACCTTGTCTTACCCACTTTTTACAAACTTTAGTCGAACAGTCACACCTTTTTTCATCCGAACACCACCTCTCCCGCTTTTGATGATGTATGGTCCAGCATTCTTACCTTTTCTAACACATTCTTCAGCAATTATGGTCGGACATTCACACCTACTCAGAGCCGAACACCTCCGCTCCCGCATTTGATGGTGTATAGTCGGGCATTCTCACCCTTTCTCATCAGCTTTTTACAAATTATGATCTGACATTCACACCTGCTTTTGATAATGTATTGTTAGGCATTCGCACCTTTTTTTACCCATTTTTCATGAATTATGGGTGGACATTCACACCTTCTTGCATCCGAAGACCTCCGCCCCAAATTTTGTTGATATTTAGTCGGACATTCGCACCTTACCCGCTTTTGGAAAACTATGGCCTTCTTGCAGCCAAACACCTCTGATCTCGCTTTTGATGATGTAAGGTTGGGCATTCAGACCTTGCTTCACCTGCTTTTCACCAAATATAGTCGGACATTCACACCTTCTTGCAGCCGAACACTTCCGCTTTTAGTGTTCTATGAGGCATTCACATATTTTTTTTCACCGTATTTTATAGATTATGGTTGGAAATTCTCACCCACTCTCATCCGAAGACCTCTCCTCCCGCTTTTGTTAATATATAGTTGGGCATTCGAACCTTTTCTTACCCGCTTTTTGCAAATTATAGTCGAACATTCACACCTACTTGCAGCTGAATACTTCCGCTCCACCTTTTAGGTATGTATGGTTGGCATTTGCACCTCTTTTTATACTGATTGCTGAAGATTAAGTTTTACTTTCTCAAACTACAACATTTTTTTATTTGTTGAAACTTGATTTGAAGTGGATAAATAAGGAGGACAAACAGTTTTAAGTCAGGCTGATAGAAGGTATTAATTTTATAGCAAAATCTGTATTTCGTCATATGTCGAGAGATGCTTATTGCTGAAGAAGTTCTTTCTCATTCTACAAAGTACAACGTTGTTTATCGTTGAAACTTGATTAGACATGAATAAATATGAAGGACAAAGCAGTCTTAACTTGGTTTGAGTTAAGGAATTCGTTTTATAGGAGAATCCGAATTCGTGCATAACTCATAAAATAGAGCTTATTTTCGGATTCCTGAAGAATGATTCGGGTTCTTTCTCATAATACAAAGTTTGTTGTTTATTGTTGAAACTTCATCAGAAGTGAAGAAATAAATGAATGCCTATCAACAAATTGACCTTCTGTTGACCTTCGGGGAGGTGAGTATCTTCACTAGACTCACCTGTCTGCTCTTCCTCCTCATTTAGCATAGCTCCACCCTCTGCCTGTGAATTCTCACAGACTTCAACACTGAGTGGTGAGGCCTCTACAGGCCCCTCCCCTTTTTGCTCCTCACTTCCAATCCAAGCTTTTGGCGGGAAGTTTGAATTTATTGGATCAACCTCTTCACTTTGTTCACCAACTGCCACCTTTGGTCCTTCTCTTTGTTGGCTTGACTGTGGCTTTACCGTCTTTAATTTGTTGGCAAAAGATTTAGGGCAATCTCTGAAGAGGTGATTTAATTCTCCACAGAGATTACATTTCCTGCCATTTGGACACTCTCCAAAAGTTTGCCCAATTTCTCTGCTCCTCCCACATAACACCTTGGTACAAGCCTCAACCAGGTGCCCATGCTCACCACACTTGCGGCAGAACTTGGGCTGCCCCTGGTAGTGGATGTAACCCCGGTTTTCAAGGTGGCCAGAGTGTCGCCCACCCGCTGCACTGAGCACTCTTCAGCCCTTTTAAATGGTATAACTTTGCACTCCCGCACGCTCCAGCAAGCACCATTCAAGCAACAACTTTGCACTCCAGCTTCGAACATCGGCACAGTCGCAACAAGTAAGGCGACTCTACTCAGAGAAGTCACTCTGCACAGTAAGAAGATTTCTTTTGCACACACAGAAAGGGCTTCACCCGCAAAGGTAAAGCCTGCCAAAAATAGAAACAACTCATTAGTGCTGCTCTCCACAGAAATCTTTAGTAAAAGGCGAAAGACTTGTACGTTATGAAGAGAAACCAGAGTACGATTATCCGTCACTGCGGGAGCAGGGCATCAGGCTTGTTGGCATAGCCACCTTCCCCATGGTGAGCTTTGCTTGGTTGAGCCGCTTGCTCCCCCCCCCTTGCTCCTCGGCTGACCAAGTAGGAACAATCGGGCCCTATTCGATGGCTGCCTTGTCTTTTACTCTGTGCAAAAGACAAGGCAGCAACAAAAACACCACGAGAATCCCGTATTGAGGCTTTGTTCTGACCGCTCATTCGGTGTCGCGTTTCTTTCAAGCAATTTTCCCGGTTAGCCCACACTCGGCTCGCTCCCATAGCCGTGTTAAAGTCTACTTCGCATTCACTCTCTTTTCTCAGCAGACTCTTGGGATTTTATCTATAAAATGAATTCCTTCACTCAAACTATGTGAAAACTGCTTTGTCCTTAATATTTACCATGTCTAGAAAGATTTAAAAAAAAAAAACAACGTTGTACTTTGCAGTAAAAGAAAGAGCAAATCTAAAGTTTCAGGAATCCGAGAATAAGCTTACTTTCATGAGTGCTTCACGATTTCGGATTTTGCTATAAAATGAATTCTTTCACTCAAACTAAATTAAAACTGCTAAACCGCTAATCTGTTATATGTAAGGCAGATGTCAAATTCACCGAAATAGGATCAAAGGGTATTCGGCCAATCGAGCTGTAGCAGCTTCGGTAAAAGAGTATAAGTTGAAGAGTTTGTGAATAAAGGTGTGCGCACACATAGTGTGCTGTACGAAAATAGGCAGGGAGCAATGCCGGCTGGGGTATATGTTCTTGTATGTTGTCTGACTGTTTGATTTGAATGTGTTGTGTAAGTGTCCTGTTGAATGTTACATGTTTGGGCTTTGACACGCTTCACTGTGGTTGTTAACTGTGTGGTGTGTCCTGAAATGTTATATGTTTGGGCTGTGTGACATGCTTAATGCTTGTCAGTAGCTACCCACTTATTCATATATAGCAACTGACAACATAAGAAGTCCGGACATACTTTGATAGTAGTTGTAGAAGTATCCTTATTGATAATAGATCACTAATTCATAGTGATAGAACAGTAGATGAACAGGTGCTTGCACATGTCTCACGAAAATAAAATGTGTGTATCATTGCTGACGGCAGAGCAATACTGCCAAACTTATGAGTTCTTGTGGCAAACTTGATTCAGTGTCTTGACGTGTATACGCTGTTTCGCTGACTTGATTGTCACAAGAAACAAAGTGTGTTTGATAAGATCCGACCATTTTATTATGGGAGGATCAGTATGTATGGATTCTGATGTGACTGATAAACCCAGTCGTATCTTAAGCATAATCTAATACGTGAGACAACGCCCTGGCACACGATAAAAAAAAAAAAAGAGAGAGAGCGGTTTTGTGTCCCCACAGTCCATAATGTAGAAAAGAGAGAAAAAAGCCTTTCTGATTTGGTGTGTGTGCTCATAGTGCAGAGTGTAGAGAAAAGAAAGCCGTTTTGGTGTCACGGGTGTTGTGACTTACACACACACATTTCTAAATTGAGAAAGGAAATTATTTTAGAGGAAGCACTAGAGTTTAGATCCCACATTTGTTGATAGGCATTCATTTATTTCTTCACTTCTGATGAAGTTTCAACAATAAACAACAAACTTTGTATTATGAGAAAGAACCAGACTCATTCTTCAGGAATCCGAAAATAAGCTCTATTTTATGAGTTATGCACGAATTCGGATTCTCCTATAAAACGAATTCATTAACTCAAACCAAGTTAAGACTGCTTTGTCCTTCATATTTATTCATGTCTAATCAAGTTTCAACGATAAACAACGTTGTACTTTGTAGAATGAGAAAGAACTTCTTCAGCAATAAGCATCTCTCAACATATGACGAAATACAGATTTTGCTATAAAATTAATTCCTTCTATCAGCCTGACTTAAAACTGTTTGTCCTCCTTATTTATCCACTTCAAATCAAGTTTCAACAATTAAAAAAAATTTGTAGTTTGAGAAAGAACAACTTAATCTTCAGCAATCAGTATAAAAAGAGGTGCAAATGCCAACCAAACATACCTAAAAGGTGGAGCGGAAGTATTCAGCTGCAAGTAGGTGTGAATGTTCGACCATAATTTGTAAAAAGCGGGTAAGAAAAGGTTCGAATGCCCGACTATATATTAACAAAAGCGGGAGGAGGGGTCTTCGGATGAGAGTGGGTGAGAATTTCCAACCATAATCTATAAAATACGGTGAAAAAAAATATGTGAATGCCTCATAGAACACTAAAAGCGGAAGTGTTCGGCTGCAAGAAGGTGTGAATGTCCGACTATATTTGGTGAAAAGCAGGTGAAGCAAGGTCTGAATGCCCAACCTTACATCATCAAAAGCGAGATCAGAGGTGTTTGGCTGGAAGTAGGTTTGAATGTCAGATCATAATTTGCAAAAAGCTGATGAGAAAGGGTGAGAATGCCCGACTATACACCATCAAATGCGGTAGCGGAGTTGTTCGGTTGTGAGTAGTTGTGAATCTCCAACCATAATTGCTGAAAAATGTTTTAGAAAAGGTAAAAATGCCGGTCCATACATAATCAAAATCGGGAGAGGTGGTGTTCAGCTGAAAGAAGGTCTAAATGTCCATCAATAATTGCTAGAAAACATGAAAGAAAATTTTCGAAAATCAAACCACACATGATCATAAGTGGGAGAGGAGGTGTTCAGCTGCAAGAAGGTGTGAATGTCCACCCATAATACCTGAAAAATGGGTAAAAAAAAGGTGCGAATGCCCAACCATACATCATCAAAAGCAGGAGTGCATGTGTTCGGCTACAAGAAGGTGTGAACGTCCAACCAAAGTTTGTAAAAAGCAGTTAAGAAAAGGTTCGAATATCCAACCATACATAATCAAAAGCGGGAGCAGAGCTGTTCGACTGCAAGTAGGTGTGAATGTCAGATCATAATTTGCAAAAAGCTGATGAGAAAGGATGAGAATGCCCGACTATACACCATCAAATGCGGTAGCGGAGTTGTTCGGCTGTGAGTAGGTGTGAATCTCCAACCATAATTGCTGAAAAATGTGTTAGAAAAGGTAAAAATGCCGGTCCATACATAATCAAAATCGGGAGAGGTGGTGTTCAGTTGCAAGAAGGTCTAAATGTCCATCAATAATTGCTAGAAAACATGAAAGAAAATTTTCGAAAATCAAACCACACATGATCATAAGTGGGAGCGGAGTTGTTCGGCTGTGAGTAGGTGTGAATGTCCGACCATAATTGCTGAAAAATGTGTTAGAAAAGGTAAGAATGCCGGTCCATACATCATCAAAAGCGAGAGAGGTTGTGTTCGGCTGCAAGTAGGTGTGAATGTCCAGCCATAATTACTCACAAACGGGTAAGAAAAGGTAGTATTGCCAGACCATATATGATCAAAATAGGGAGCGGAGGTGGTTCAGCTGCAAGAAGGTTTGAATGTCCGACTAAAGTTTAAATATATTAACAAAAGCGGGAGGAGAGGTCTTCGGATGAGTGGTTGAAAATTTCCAACCATAATGTATAAAATGCGGTGAAAAAAAGGTGTGATAGAACACTAAAAGGTGGAGCGGAAGTGTTCGGCTGCAAGAAGGTGTGAATGTCCGACTATATTTGGTGAAAAGCAGGTGAAGCAAGGTCTGAATGCCCAACCTTACATCATCAAAAGCGAGAAAAGAGGTGTTTGGCTGCAAGAAGGCCATAGTTTGCCAAAAGCGGGTAAGGTGCGAATGTCCGACTAAATATCAACAAAATTTGGGGCGGAGGTCTTCGGATGCAAGTGGGTGTGAATGTCCGACTATATTTGGTGAAAAGCAGGTGAAGCAAGGTCTGAATGCCCAACCTTACATCATCAAAAGCGAGATCAGAGGTTTTTGGCTGCAAGAAGGCCATAGTTTGCCAAAAGCGGGTAAGGTGCGAATGACCGACTAAATATCAACAAAAGTGGGGGCGGAGGTCTTCGGATGCAAGTGGGTGTGAATATCCCACCATACAAGTATGGTGGAGAGGAAGCTGTGAATGGCCGACCATAGTAAAAGGCGGGTGAGAGAAGGTGCGAATGTCAAACCATACATAATCAAAACAGGGAGCGGAGGTGTTCTGCTGTAAGAAGGTGTGAATGTCCAACCATAGTTGGTAAAAAGCGGGTAAGAAAAGGTTAAAATACCCGACTGTACACAATCAATAGCGGGAGCGGAGTTGTTCGGCTACTAAAAGGTGTGAAAGTCCGACCATGGTTTGTAAAAAGCGGGTAAGAAAAGGTGCGAATGCCCGACAATGTATGATCAAAAGAGGGAGTGGAGGTTTTCGGCTGCAAGAAGGTCTGAATATCCAACCATAATTTGTAAAAACCGGGGAAGAAAAGGCTCGAAAGCCCGACTATACACCATCAAAAGTGGGAGCGGAGGTGTTCAGCTGCAAGACGGTCTGAATGTCCATCAATAATTGCTAGAAAATGTGAAAGAAAATTTTCGAATATCAAACTGCACATGATCATAAGCGGGAGAGGAGGTGTTCAGCTGCAAGAAGGTGTGAATGTCCGACCATAGATGGTAAAAAGCGGGTAAGAAAAGGTTAAATTACCCGACTGTACACAATCAAAAGAGGGAGCGGAGTTGTTCAGCTAAGAGAAGGTGTGAAAGTCCGACCTTGGTTTGTAAAAAGCGGGTAAGAAAAGGTTCGTATGCCCGAATATACACCATCAAAAGCGGAAGCGGAGGTGTTCGGCTGCAAGATATTGTGAACGTCCGACCAAAGTTTGTAAAAAGCAGTTAAGAAAAGGTTCGAATATCTAACCATACATAATCAAAAGCGGGAGCAGAGCTGTTCGACTGCAAGTAGGTGTGAATGTCAGATCATAATTTGCAAAAAGCTGATGAGAAAGGGTGAGAATGCCCGACTATACACCATCAAATGCGGTAGCGGAGTTGTTCGGCTGTGAGTAGGTGTGAATCTCCAACCATAATTGCTGAAAAATGTGTTAGAAAAGGTAAAAATGCCGGTCCATACATCATCAAAATCGGGAGAGGTGGTGTTCAGCTGCAAGAAGGTCTAAATGTCCATCAATAATTGCTAGAAAACATTCAATTTTTCAATTCAATTTTATTTATATAGCGCCAGATTACAACAATTGTCATCTCAAGGCACTTAAGTAATATAGTCCAATTCAAGCCAATTGGAATTCAATTCATTGTAATCATAATCCAATTAATTCATATAGAGCTAATTAAAAAAATTAATATCCTAGCTAAGGAAACCAACAGATTGCACCGAAATGTGTCTTCAGTCCAATCTCCCGTCCTGAGCGTGCCTGTGGCAACTGTGGAAAGGAACGACTCCCTTTTAACAGGAAGAAACCTCTGGCAGAACCAGACTCAGGAAGGGTGGCCATCCGCCTCGACCAGCTGGGGTTTGAGAAGACAGAAAAGAGGGAAAAGAGGGGGGAAAAACACCATAACGCCATTCAAAGGATATCTGTTGGAACAGGGAAACATAGGTTAATAACCACAATAATGTCACATGTACATAAAATCAATTTTGAAATTAAACAAGGGGAAAAAGAGAGCAAAGTGAGGAAAGGTGTGACAGATGAGGTCCCCCAGCAGTCTAAGCCTATAGCAGCTTAACTATGGGATGTTTCAGGATTACCTGAGCCATCCCTAACTATAAGCTTTATCGAAAAGAAAAGTTTTAAGCCTAATCTTAAAAGTGGAAAGGGTGTCTGCTTCCCGGACATTTACTGGCAGCTTATTCCACAAGAGAGGGGCCTGATAACTGAAGGCTCTACCTCCCATTCTACTTTTAGAAACTCTGGGAACAACAAGTAAACCTGCAGTTTGGGAGCGAAGTGCTCTGTTAGGAAAATATTGTACAATGAGATCTTTAAGATATGATGGAGTTCGGTCAGTAAGAGCTTTATATGTGAGGAGAAGAATCTTAAATTCTATTCTGAATTTAACAGGGAGCCAATGAAGAGAAGCTAAAACTGGAGAAACATGATCTCTCCTGTTAGTTCTCATCAGAACTCTGGCTGCAGCATTTTGGATCAGCTGGAGGCTTTTCAGAGAATATGTGGGACAGCCCAATAATAAGGAATTACAGTAGTCCAATCTTGAAGTAACAAATGCATGAACTAGTTTCTCTGCATCACCTTGAGACAGGATGTTCCTGATTTTAGCAATATTACGAAGGTGAAAGAAGGCAGTCCTAGAAACCAGTTTTATATGTGCGTCAAATGATAAATTCTGGTCAAAAATAACTCCAAGGTTCCTCACTGTAGAACTAGAAGCCAAGGAAATACCATCTAGAGTAACTATATAACTAGACAATTTCTCCCTGAAGCGCTCAGGTCCAAAGAGAACAACTTCAGTTTTGTCTGAATTTAAAAGCAGACAGTTCTGAGTCATCCAGGTCTTTATGTCTTTAAGACAGGCTTGTAGCCTGACCAACCTGTAGGTTTCATCTGGTTTCATAGATAAGTACAGCTGAGTATCATCAGCATAACAATGGAAATTTATGCCATGCTGTCTGATAATGTTACCTAATGGAAGCATGTATAAAGTAAAAAGAATCGGTCCAAGCTCAGAACCCTGAGGAACTCCATGACTTACTCCAACGTGTGAGGAAGATTCCTCATTTACAAGAACAAACTGGAATCTATCAGATAAATATGACTTAAACCAGCCTAATGCAGTTCCTTTAATCCCAATAACATGTTCAAGTCTCTGTAACAGAATGCTGTGATCGATCGTATCAAATGCAGCACTGAGATCCAACAGGACAAGCACAGAAACAAGTCCGCTATCAGAAGCTAACAGGAGATCATTGGTAACTTTCACCAGTGCCGTTTCTGTGCTATGATGCACTCTGAATCCTGACTGAAACTCTTCAAACAGATTATTTCTATGTAAATGATCACAAAGTTGAACTGCAACTATTTTTTCAAGAACTTTGGACAAAAAAGGGAGATTGGATATAGGTCGATAATTAGCCAACACTTCTGAATCAAGAGTAGGTTTTTTAAGTAAAGGTTTAATTACAGCAACCTTAAAAGTCTGAGGTACATATCCTATCAACAAAGACCGATTGATCAAATCCAATATGGAAGTGTCAATTAAGGGGAAAACCTCCTTGAACAGTCTGGTTGGGATTGGGTCTAACATACAAGTTGATGGTTTAGAAGAGACTATTGCTGTTGTTAGCTCAGAAAGATCAACTGGACAGAAGCTGTCTAAATACAATTCAGGTTCGAAAGATACTTCTAAAGCTGCTCTACTTGATGATACATCAGTGATAATAATGGGAAGGATTCCATTAATCTTCTCTCTGATAGAAACAATTTTATTGATGAAGAATCTCATGAAATCATCACTGCTGAGAGTTAAAGGAATACATGGCTCAACAGAGCTCGGAGTCTTTGTCAGTCTGGCAACAGTGCTGAAAAGAAACCTGGGATTATTCTTATTCTCTTCTATCAATAATGAATAATACGCAGTTCTAGCTTTACGAAGTGCTTTCTTATACGTTATTAAACTATCTTTCCAGACTAATTGAGACTCTTCTAAATTAGAGGAACGCCACTGTCTCTCCAGCTTTCTTGCAGTCTGCTTTAACGCACGCAGCTGTGAATTATACCAAGGAGCCAACCTCTTCTGACTGATTACCTTCCTTTTCAGAGGGGCAACATTGTCCAGTGTTGTACGCATTGAAGCTGTAGTGCTGTCAACAAGAGAGTCAAGTTCTACTGGAGTAAAATTTAGGTAGCCATCCTGTGTCATATCAGCACATGGCAGTGAAGAAAAGGATGATGAAATCAACTCTTTAAATCTGGTTACAGCATTCTCTGACAGACACCTTCTATATGTAGAATTCTTCTCAGAAACCGTGTAGTCAAGTAATGTAAATTCAAAAGTTATTAAAAAATGGTCAGACAAGACAGGGTTATGAGGGAACACTGTTAACTGTTCACTCTCAATGCCATAAGTCAGCACAAGGTCAAGGGTATGATTAAGGCAGTGAGTAGGTCTGTGAACACTTTGAGAAAATCCAATAGAGTCTAATATAGAATTAAAGTTAATATTTAGGCTGTCATTTTCAACATCTACATGAATATTAAAGTCACCCACTACAATGACTTTATCTGTACTCACCACTAACTGGGATAAAAACTCTGAGAATTCAGACAGAAACTCAGAATAAGGGCCAGGTGGACGATACACAACAACAAACACAAGAGGTTTTTGTGATTTCCACTTTGGGTGGGAAAAACTGAGAATCAGAGATTCAAAAGAGCTAAAACTAATCTTGGGTCTAGGACTGATTAGTAACCCTGATCTGAAGATAGCTGCCACTCCTCCTCCTCTACCTGTGGTTCTAGGAACATGAACATTTAAATAGTCAGAGGGAGTTGATTCATTAATGCTAACATGATCCTCCTGCTGCAGCCAGGTTTCTGTAAGACAAAATATATCAATATGATGATCACAAATCAAATCATTCACTAACAGAGACTTCAAAGGGAGAGATCTAATATTCAGCAAACCACATTTAATAGTTTGATGTTTTTGTTCAGTTAAAGTTTTTGTTTTAAATTTTTTTTGCACAAGAGGATTTGCTCCTTTTGTGTTTTTTGATTGAGGGGGGGGCAGCATCAGGTGGGAAGCCGCAGAGAAGTGTGTAAGACTACAACTCTGCATCCTGGTCTCAACCCTGGGATGTCATGTTTTTGGATGACTAATAAATTCGTCCATATTTCTAGAAATGAGAGCCGCTCCTTCCAAAGTGGGATGGATGCCGTCTCTCCTCATCAGACCAGGTTTTCTCCAGAAAGATTGCCAATTATCTATGTAGCCCACGTTGTTTGCTGGACACCATCTAGACAACCAGCGATTGAATGAGGACATGCGGCTAAACATGTCATCACTGGTCAGATTTGGCAGGGGT
Organism: Leuresthes tenuis; assembly: GCF_036924035.1. Taxonomy (NCBI): domain Eukaryota; kingdom Metazoa; phylum Chordata; class Actinopteri; order Atheriniformes; family Atherinopsidae; genus Leuresthes; species Leuresthes tenuis. The sequence continues at coordinate 20,036 of NW_027325419.1, read as the reverse complement.
CCAGAGAAAACTACGGAGTCCGACATTGTTTTGGCAAAATTACACACCGATGCAACATTAATTTTAGTGACCTCCGATTGGCGTAACCGGGTGTCATTACCGCCGACGTGAATAACTATTTTACCGTATTTACGTTTATCCTTAGCCAGCAGTTTTAAATAGGATTCTATGTCGCCCGCTCTGGCCCCTGGAATGCATTTGACTATGGTCGCTGGTGTCTCTAATGCCACGTTTCTGACTATAGAGCTGCCAATTACCAGGGTTTTCTCCTCAGCGGGTGTGTCGCTGAGTGGGGAAAATCTATTAGAAACGTGGACAGGTTGATGGACAGGTTTAGCTTGACTTTAGGACTATGACTCCTCTTCCTGACAGTCACCCAGCCACTCTTAAGTCCCGGCTGCTCGGGATCTGCTCGGGGACGACTAACAGAGCTAGCTACGCTAGGTGGCTCCGCACTGACTAAAGGGGCCTGGCTCGCTATCGGGTGGTTTTCAACAGTGCAGAGCCGAGTTTCCAATTCAGAAAGCCTTGCCTCCAAAACTACAAAAAGACTACATTTGTTACATGTACCATTACCACTAAAGGAGGCAGAGGAGTAACTAAACATCTGACACACGGAGCAGGTGAAAGCAGGAGATAGAGGAAGAGAACTGGTAGCCATGCTAAGCTAGAGAACCAGATACACCGCTAAAAAGTGAAAAATAAAGACTAAAGATCTGTAAGAGTGAGCGTTAGAATATAACAAGTATGGGATAGAGTTAACTATGCAAGATGTGTAAATTATAGGGAGAAATAAGGTGATTATTAGTAGTTCAAGGAGAGCGAGAACTGTCACAGTGCACACACAAAGCAACAGGAAGTGATGCAATACGTCTTACCGCAAAGCAAAGCCGTCAGACCCGCATGAAAAACATGAAAGAAAATTTTCGAAAATCAAACCACACATGATCATAAGTGGGAGAGGAGGTGTTCAGCTGCAAGACGGTGTGAATGTCCACCCATAATACCTGAAAAATGGGTAAAAAAAAGGTGCGAATGCCCAACCATACATCATAAAAAGCAGGAGTGCATGTGTTCGGCTACAAGAAGGTGTGAACGTCCAACCAAAGTTTGTAAAAAGCAGTTAAGAAAAGGTTTGAATATCATACCAAACATAATCAAAAGCAGGAGCAGAGCTGTTCAACTGCAAGTAGGTGTGAATGTCAGATCATAATTTGCAAAAAGCTGATGAGAAAGGGTGAGAATGCCCGACTATACACCATCAAATGCGGGAGCGGAGTTGTTCGGCTGTGAGTAGGTGTGAATCTCCGACCATAATTGCTGAAAAATGTGTTAGAAAAGGTAAGAATGCCGGTCCATACATCATCAAAAGCGAGAGAGGTTGTGTTCGAATGCAAGTAGGTGTGACTGTTCGACTAAAGTTTGTAAAAAGTGGGTAAGACAAGGTGCGAATGCCTGACAGTGTATGATCAAAAGCGGGAGCGGAGGTGTTCAGCTGCAAGAAGGTCTAAATGTCCATCAATAATTGCTAGAAAACATGAAAGAAACTTTTCGAAAATCAAACCACACATGATCATAAGTGGGAGAGGAGGTGTTCAGCTGCAAGAAGGTGTGAATGTCCACCCATAATACCTGAAAAATGGGTAAAAAAAAGGTGCGAATGCCCAACCATACATCATCAAAAGCAGGAGTGCATGTGTTCGGCTACAAGAAGGTGTGAACGTCCAACCAAAGTTTGTAAAAAGCAGTTAAGAAAAGGTTCGAATATCCAACCATACATAATCAAAAGCGGGAGCAGAGCTGTTCGACTGCAAGTAGGTGTGAATGTCAGATCATAATTTGCAAAAAGCTGATGAGAAAGGGTGAGAATGCCCGACTATACACCATCAAATGCGGTAGCGGAGTTGTTCGGCTGTGAGTAGGTGTGAATCTCCAACCATAATTGCTGAAAAATGTGTTAGAAAAGGTAAAAATGCCGGTCCATACATAATCAAAATCGGGAGAGGTGGTGTTCAGTTGCAAGAAGGTCTAAATGTCCATCAATAATTGCTAGAAAACATGAAAGAAAATTTTCGAAAATCAAACCACACATGATCATAAGTGGGAGCGGAGTTGTTCGGCTGTGAGTAGGTGTGAATGTCCGACCATAATTGCTGAAAAATGTGTTAGAAAAGGTAAGAATGCCGGTCCATACATCATCAAAAGCGAGAGAGGTTGTGTTCGGCTGCAAGTAGGTGTGAATGTCCAGCCATAATTACTCACAAACGGGTAAGAAAAGGTAGTATTGCCAGACCATATATGATCAAAACAGGGAGCGGAGGTGGTTCAGCTGCAAGAAGGTTTGAATCTCCGACTAAAGTTCAAATATATTAACAAAAGCGGGAGGAGAGGTCTTCGGATGAGTGGTTGAAAATTTCCAACCATAATGTATAAAATGCGGTGAAAAAAAGGTGTGATAGAACACTAAAAGGTGGAGCGGAAGTGTTCGGCTGCAAGAAGGTGTGAATGTCCGACTATATTTGGTGAAAAGCAGGTGAAGCAAGGTCTGAATGCCCAACCTTACATCATCAAAAGCGAGAAAAGAGGTGTTTGGCTGCAAGAAGGCCATAGTTTGCCAAAAGCGGGTAAGGTGCGAATGTCCGACTAAATATCAACAAAATTTGGGGCGGAGGTCTTCGGATGCAAGTGGGTGTGAATGTCCGACTATATTTGGTGAAAAGCAGGTGAAGCAAGGTCTGAATGCCCAACCTTACATCATCAAAAGCGAGATCAGAGGTTTTTGGCTGCAAGAAGGCCATAGTTTGCCAAAAGCGGGTAAGGTGCGAATGACCGACTAAATATCAACAAAAGTGGGGGCGGAGGTCTTCGGATGCAAGTGGGTGTGAATATCCCACCATACAAGTATGGTGGAGAGGAAGCTGTGAATGGCCGACCATAGTAAAAGGCGGGTGAGAGAAGGTGCGAATGTCAAACCATACATAATCAAAACAGGGAGCGGAGGTGTTCTGCTGTAAGAAGGTGTGAATGTCCAACCATAGTTGGTAAAAAGCGGGTAAGAAAAGGTTAAAATACCCGACTGTACACAATCAATAGCGGGAGCGGAGTTGTTCGGCTACTAAAAGGTGTGAAAGTCCGACCATGGTTTGTAAAAAGCGGGTAAGAAAAGGTGCGAATGCCCGACAATGTATGATCAAAAGAGGGAGTGGAGGTTTTCGGCTGCAAGAAGGTCTGAATATCCAACCATAATTTGTAAAAACCGGGGAAGAAAAGGCTCGAAAGCCCGACTATACACCATCAAAAGTGGGAGCGGAGGTGTTCAGCTGCAAGACGGTCTGAATGTCCATCAATAATTGCTAGAAAATGTGAAAGAAAATTTTCGAATATCAAACTGCACATGATCATAAGCGGGAGAGGAGGTGTTCAGCTGCAAGAAGGTGTGAATGTCCGACCATAGATGGTAAAAAGCGGGTAAGAAAAGGTTAAATTACCCGACTGTACACAATCAAAAGAGGGAGCGGAGTTGTTCAGCTAAGAGAAGGTGTGAAAGTCCGACCTTGGTTTGTAAAAAGCGGGTAAGAAAAGGTTCGTATGCCCGAATATACACCATCAAAAGCGGGAGCAGAGGTGTTCCGCTGTAAGACGGTGTGAATGTCCGACCATAGTTGGCAAAAAGCGGGTAAGAAAAGGTTAAAATACCCGACTGTACACAATCAATAGCAGGAGCGGAGTTGTTCGGCTGCAAGTAGGTGTGAATGTCAGATCATAATTTGCAAAAAGCTGATGAGAAAGGGTGAGAATGCCCGACTATACACCATCAAATGCGGTAGCGGAGTTGTTCGGCTGTGAGTAGGTGTGAATCTCCAACCATAATTGCTGAAAAATGTGTTAGAAAAGGTAAAAATGCCGGTCCATACATCATCAAAATCGGGAGAGGTGGTGTTCAGCTGCAAGAAGGTCTAAATGTCCATCAATAATTGCTAGAAAACATGAAAGAAAATTTTCGAAAATCAAACCACACATGATCATAAGTGGGAGAGGAGGTGTTCAGCTGCAAGACGGTGTGAATGTCCACCCATAATACCTGAAAAATGGGTAAAAAAAAGGTGCGAATGCCCAACCATACATCATAAAAAGCAGGAGTGCATGTGTTCGGCTACAAGAAGGTGTGAACGTCCAACCAAAGTTTGTAAAAAGCAGTTAAGAAAAGGTTTGAATATCATACCAAACATAATCAAAAGCAGGAGCAGAGCTGTTCAACTGCAAGTAGGTGTGAATGTCAGATCATAATTTGCAAAAAGCTGATGAGAAAGGGTGAGAATGCCCGACTATACACCATCAAATGCGGGAGCGGAGTTGTTCGGCTGTGAGTAGGTGTGAATCTCCGACCATAATTGCTGAAAAATGTGTTAGAAAAGGTAAGAATGCCGGTCCATACATCATCAAAAGCGAGAGAGGTTGTGTTCGAATGCAAGTAGGTGTGACTGTTCGACTAAAGTTTGTAAAAAGTGGGTAAGACAAGGTGCGAATGCCTGACAGTGTATGATCAAAAGCGGGAGCGGAGGTGTTCAGCTGCAAGAAGGTCTACATGTCCATCAATAATTGCTAGAAAACATGAAAGAAACTTTTCGAAAATCAAACCGCACATGATCATAAGTGGGATAGGAGGTGTTCAGCTGCAAGGTGTGAATGTCCACCCATAATTCCTGAAAAATGGGCAAAAAAAAGGTGTGAATGCCCAACCATACATCATCAAAAGCAGGAGTGGAAGTGTTTGGCTACAAGAAGGTGTGAACGTCCAACCAAAATATGTAAAAAGAAGTTAAGAAAAGGTTCGAATATCCAACCAAACATAATCAAAAGCGGGAGCAGAGCTGTTCGACTGCAAGTAGGTGTGAATGTCAGATCATAATTTGCAAAAAGCTGATGAGAAAGGGTGAGAATGCCCGACTATACACCATCAAATGCGGTAGCGGAGTTGTTCGGCTGTGAGTAGGTGTGAATCTCCAACCATAATTGCTGAAAAATGTGTTAGAAAAGGTAAAAATGCCGGTCCATACATCATCAAAAGCGAGAGAGGTTGTGTTCGGCTGCAAGTAGGTGTGAATGTCCAGCCATAATTAGTCACAAACGGGTAAGAAAAGGTAGTATTGCCAGACCATATATGATCAAAACAGGGAGCGGAGGTGGTTCAGCTGCAAGAAGGTTTGAATGTCCGACTAAAGTTCAAATATATTAAAGAAAGCGGGAGGAGAGGTCTTCGGATGAGAGTGGTTGAAAATTTCCGACCATAATGTATAAAATGCGGTGAAAAAAAGGTGTGATAGAACACTAAAAGGTGGAGCGGAAGTGTTCGGCTGCAAGAAGGTGTGAATGTCCGACTATATTTGGTGAAAAGCAGGTGAAGCAAGGTCTGAATGCCAAACCTTACATCATCAAATGCGAGATCAGAGGTGTTTGGCTGCAAGAAGGCCATAGTTTGCCAAAAGCGGGTAAGGTGCGAAATTTGGGGCAGAGGTCTTCGGATGCAAGTGGGTGTGAATATCCAACCATACAAGTATGGTGGAGAGGAAGCTGTGAATAGCCGACCATAGTTGGTAAAAAGCGGGTAAGAAAAGGTTAAAATACCCGACTGTACACAATCAATAGCGGGAGCGGATGTGTTCGGCTACAAGAAGGTGTGAAAGTCCGACCATGGTTTGTAAAAAGCGGGTAAGAAAAGGTGCGAATGTCCGACAATGTATGATCAAAAGAGAGAGCTGAGGTTTTCGGATACAAGAAGGTTTGAATGTCCCACCATAGTTTGTAAAAAGCGGGTAAGAAAAGGTTTGAATGCCCGACTATACACCATCAAAAGCGGGAGCAGAGGTGTTCCGCTGTAAGACGGTGTGAATGTCCGACCATAGTTGGCAAAAAGCGGGTAAGAAAAGGTTAAAATACCCGACTGTACACAATCAATAGCAGGAGCGGAGTTGTTCGGCTACAAGAAGGTGTGAAAGTCCGACCATGGTTTGTAAAAAGCGGGAAGAAAAGGCTCGAAAGCCCGACTATACACCATCAAAAAGAAGGTTTGAATGTCCATCAATAATTGCTTTAAAACAAGAAAGTAAATTTTCGAATATCAAACCGTACATGATCATAAGCGGGAGAGGAGGTGTTCCGCTGTAAGACGGTGTGAATGTCCGACCATAGTTGGTAAAAAGCGGGTAAGAAAAGGTTAAAATACCCGACTGTACACAATCAATAGCGGGAGCGGAGTTGTTCGGCTACTAAAAGGTGTGAAAGTCCGACCCTGGTTCGTAAAAAGCGGGTAAGAAAAGGTTCGAATGCCCGAACATACACCATCAAAAGAGGGAGCGGAGGTGTTCCGCTGTAAGACGGTGTGAATGTCCGATCATAGTTGGTAAAAAGCGGGTAAGAAAAGGTTAAAATACCCGACTGTACACAATCAAAAGAGGGAGCGGAGTTGTTCAGCTAAGAGAAGGTGTGAACGTCCGACCAAAGTTTGTAAAAAGCATTAAGAAAATGTTCGAATATCCAACCAAACATAATCAAAAGCGGGAGCAGAGCTGCTCGACTTCAAGTAGGTGTGAATATCAGATCATAACTTGCAAAAAGCTGATGAGAAAGGGTGAGAATGCCCGACTATACACTATCAAATGTGGGAGCGGAGGTGTTCGTCTGTGAGTAGGTGTGAATGTCCGACCATAATTGCTGAAAAATGTGTTAGAAAAGGTAAGAAGGCCGGACCATATATCATCAAAAGCGGGAGAGGTTGTGTTCGGCTGCAAGAAGGTGTGAATGTCCAGCCAAATATTACTCACAAACGGGTAAGAAAAGGTACTATTGCCAGACCATATATGATCAAAACAGGGAGCGGAGGTGGTTCAGCTGCAAGAAGGTTTGAATGTCCGACTAAAGTTTGTAAAAAGCGGGTAAGACAAGGTGTGAATGCCCGACAATGTATGATCAAAAGAGGAGCGGAGGTTTTCGGCTGCAAGAAGGTCTGAATGTCCACCCATAATTACTAAAAAATGGGTAAGAAAAGGTGCGAAAGCCAAACCGCACATGATCATAAGTGGATGAGAAGGTGTTCGACTGCAAGTAGGTGTGAATGTAATCAATGTCTAGATAGATTTCAACAAAAAACAACGTTGTACTTTGCAGTAAAAGAAAGTGCAAATCAAAAGTTTTAGGAATCCGAGAATAAGCTTATTTTCATGAGTTCTGCACGATTTCGGATTTTATGTATAAAATAAATTCATTCACTCAAACCATGTTAAAACTGCTTTTTCCTTCATATTTATCAATGTCTAGATCGACTTCAACAAAGAACAACATTGTATTTTGCAGTAGAAGAAAGAGCAAAACTGAAGGATCAGGAATCCGAGAATAAGCTTCTTTTCATACGTTCTGCATGATTTGGGATTTTATGTATAAAATGAATTCCTTCACTCAAACTAAGTTAACACTGCTTTGTCCTTCATATGTACCCATTTCTACATATATTTCAAGCATAAACTTCCTCATACTACCCTGAATGAGAAAGAACCACACTTGTGATTAAGCCATACGCCCCTTTTGAGGAGTTCTGCATGATTTGGGATTTTATCTATAAAATCAATTCCTTCACTCAAACTATGTTAAAACGGCTTTTACCTTCATATTTATCAATGTCTCGATAGATTTAAACAAAAAAAAACAACGTTGTACTTTGCAGTAAAAGAAAGAGCCAATCAAAAGTTTTAGGAATCCGAGAATAAGCTTATTTATATGAGTTCTGCACGATTTCGGATTTTATGTATAAAATGAATTAATTCACTCAAACCAAGTTAAAACTGCTTTTTCCTTCATATTTATCAATGTCTAGATCGACTTCAACAAAGAACAACATTGTATTTTGCAGTAGAAGAAAGAGCAACACTGAAAGATCAGGAATCCGAGAATAAGCTTATTTTCTTATGGGCAAGTGGGAACTGCTTTGTCCTTCATATTTATCAATGTGTAGATGGATTTCAACTTCTTCTACTGCAAAGTCCAATGTTTTTCTTTGTTGAAGTCGATCTAGACATTGATGAATATGGAAGGACAAAGCAGTTTTAACTTGGTTTGAGCAAAGCAATTCATTTTATAGCAAAATCCGAAATCGTGCAGAACTCATGAAAGCAGGCTTATACTCGGATTCCTGAAACTTTAGATTTGCTCTTTCTTTTACTGCAAAGTACAACGTTGTTTTTTTGTTTAAATATTTCTAGACATGGTAAATATGAAGGACAAATCAGTTTTAACATAGTTTGAGTGAAGTAATGCATTTTATAAGCAAAATCCCAAATCATGCAGAACTCACGAAATGCTTTTTCTCGCTTTTCACTGCTTTTTACAAACTTTGGTCGGACGTTCACACCTTCTTGCATCCGAACACCTCCGCTTCCGCTTTTGATGATGTATATTCGGGCATTTGAACCTTTTTTTACCCGCTTTTTACAAACCATTGTCGGACTTTCACACCTTCTTGCAGCCGAACACCACCTCTCCCGCTTTTGATGATGTATGGTCCAGTATTCTTACCTTTTCTAACACATTTTTCAGCAATTATGGTCGGACATTCACAACTACTCACAGCTGGACACCTCCGCTCCCGCTTTTGATCATACAATGTCGGGACATCGCTCCTTGTCTTACCAGCTTTTTACAAACTTTAGTCGAACATTCACACCTTCTTGCAGCTGAACACCTCCGCTCCCGCTTTTGATGATGTATAGTCGGGCTTTCGAGCCTTTTCTTACCCGGTTTTTACAAATTATGGTTGGACATTCAGACCTTGCAGCCGAACACCTCCGCTCTCTCTTTTGATCATACATTGTTGGGCATTCGCACCTTGTCTTACCCGCTTTTTACAAACTATAGTCAGACATTAACACCTTGCAGCTGAACCTCCGCTCCCTGTTTTGATCATGTATGGTCTGGCAATACTACCTTTTCTTCCCCCGTTTGTGAGTAATTATGGCTGGACATTCACACCTACTTGCAGTCGAACAGCTCTGCTCCCGCTTTTGATTATGTTTGGTTGGATATTCGAACCTTTTCTTAACTGCTTTTTACAAACCATGGTCGGACTTTCACACCTTCTTGTAGCCGAACAACTCCGCTCCCGCTATTGATTGTGTACAGTCGGGTATTTTAACCTTTTCTTACCCGCTTTTTACCAACTATGTTCGGACATTCACACCGTCTTACAGCGGAACACCTCCGCTCCCGCTTTTTATGGTGTATAGTCGGGCATTCGAACCTTTTCTTACCCGCTATTTACAAACTATGGTAGGACATTCAAACCTTCGTGTATCCGAAAACCTCCGCTCTCTCTTTTGATCACACATTGTCGGACATTCGCACCTTTTCTTACCCGCTTTTTACAAAACATGGTCGGACCGTCACACCTTCTTGTAGCCGAACACATCCGCTCCCGCTATTGATTGTGTACAGTCGGGTATTTTAACCTTTTCTTACCCGCTTTTTACCAAGTATGGTCGGACATTCACACCTTCGTACAGCGGAACACCTCCGCTCCCTCTTTTGATGGTGTATGTTCGGGCATTCAAACCTTTTCTTACCCGCTTTTTCCAAACTATGGTCAGCTATTCACAGCTTCCTCTCCACCATACTTGTATGGTGGGATATTCACACCCACTTGCATCCGAAAACCTCCGCCCCAAATTTTGTTGATATTTAGTCGGACATTCGCACCTTACCCGCTTTTGGCAAACTATGGCCTTCTTGCAGCCTAACAACTCTGATCTTGCTTTTGATGATGTAAGGTTGGGCATTCAGACCTTGCTTCACCTGCTTTTCACCAAATATAGTCGGACATTCACACCTTCTTGCAGCCGAACACTTCCGCTCCACCTTTTAGTGTTCTATCACACCTTTTTTTTCACCGCATTTTATACATTATGGTTGGAAATTTTCAACAACTTTCATCCGAAGACCTCTCCTCCCGCTTTTGTTAATATATTTGAACTTTAGTTTGACATTCAAACCTTCTTGCAGCTGAACCACCTCCGCTCCCTGTTTTGATCATATATGGTCTGGCAATACTACCTTTTCTTACCCGTTTGTGAGTAATTATGGCTGGACATTCACACCTACTTGCAGCCGAACACAACCTCTCTCGCTTTTGATGATGTATGGACCGGCATTTTTACCTTTTCTAACACATTTTTCAGCAATTATGGTCGGAGATTCACACCTACTCACAGCCGAACAACTCCGCTCCCGCATTTGATGATGTATAGTCGGGCATTCTCACCCTTTCTCATCAGCTTTTTGCAAATTATGATCTGACATTCACACCTACTTGCAGTCGAACAGCTCTGCTCCCGCTTTTGATTATGTTTGGTTGGATATTCGAACCTTTTCTTAACTTCTTTTTACATATTTTGGTTGGACGTTCACACCTTCTTGTAGCCAAACACTTCCACTCCTGCTTTTGATGATGTATGGTTGGGCATTCACACCTTTTTTTTGCCCATTTTTCAGGAATTATGGGTGGACATTCACACCTTGCAGCTGAACACCTCCTATCCCACTTATGATCATGTGCGGTTTGATTTTCGAAAAGTTTCTTTCATGTTTTCTAGCAATTATTAATGGACATGTAGACCTTCTTGCAGCTGAACACCTCCGCTCCCGCTTTTGATCATACATTGTCAGGCATTCGCACCTTGTCTTACCCACTTTTTACAAACTTTAGTCGAACAGTCACACCTTTTTGCAGCCGAACACCACCTCTACAGCTTTTGATGATGTATGGTCCAGCATTCTTACCTTTTCTAACACATTCTTCAGCAATTATGGTCGGATATTCACACCTACTCAGAGCCGAACACCTCCGCTCCCGCATTTGATGGTCTATAGTCGGGCATTCTACAGCGGAAAAGACTCATTCTTATGTTTGGTTAGATATTCAAACCTTTTCTTAACTGCTTTTTACAAACTTTGGTCGGACGTTCACAGTATCTTGCAGCCGAACACCTCCGCTTCCGCTTTTGATGGTGTATATTCGGGCATACGAACCTTTTCTTACCCGCTTTTTACAAACCAAGGTCGGACTTTCACACCTTCTCTTAGCTGAACAACTCCGCTCCCTCTTTTGATTGTGTACAGTCGGGTAATTTAACCTTTTCTTACCCGCTTTTTACCATCTATGGTCGGACATTCACACCGTCTTACAGCGGAACAACTCCGCTCCCTCTTTTGATGATGTATGGTTAGGCATTCGCACCTTTTCTTACCCATTTTTCAGTAATTATGGGTAGACATTCACACCTTCTTGCAGCTGAAATCCTCCTCTCCTGCTTATGATCATGTGCAGTTTGATATTTGAAAATTTTCTTTCATGTTTTCTAGCAATTATTGATGGACATTCAGACCGTCTTGAAGCTGAACACCTTCGCTCCCACTTTTGATGGTGTATAGTCGGGCTTTCGAGCCTTTTCTTCCCCGGTTTTTACAAATTATGGTTGGACATTCAGACCTTCTTGCAGCCGAAAACCTCCACTCCCTCTTTTGATCATACATTGTCGGGCATTCGCACCTTTTCTTACCCGCTTTTTACAAACCATGGTCGGACTTTCACACCTTCTTGTAGCCGAACAACTCTGCTCCCGCTATTGATTGTGTACAGTCGGGTATTTTAACCTTTTCTTACCCGCTTTTTACCAACTATTGTTGGACATTCACACCGTCTTACAGCGGAACACCTCCGCTCCCTCTTTTGATGGTGTATGTTCGGGCACTCAAACCTTTTCTTACCCGCTTTTTACAAACTATGGTCAGACATTCAAACCTTCTTGTAGCCGAACACATCCACTCCTGCTTTTGATGATGGGTATTCAAACCTACTTGTTGCCCGCTTTTCATTAATTATGGGTGGACATACACACCTTGTCGCAGCCAAACACCTCCGCTCCCTGTTTTGATCATGTATGATTGGACATTCGCACCTTTTCTCACCCGCTTTTTACTATGGTCGGCCATTCACAGCTTCCTCTCCACCATACTTGTATGGTGGGATATTCACACCCACTTGCATCCGAAGACATCCGCCCCCACTTTTGTTGATATTTAGTCGGTCATTCGCAGCTTACCCGCTTTTGGCAAACTATGGCCTTCTTGCAGCCAAACACGTCTGATCTCGTTTTTGATGATGTAAGGTTGGGCATTCAGACCTTGCTTCACCTGCTTTTCACCAAATATAGTCAAACAGTCACACCTTCTTGCAGCCGAACACTTCTGCTCCACCTTTTAGTGTTCTATGGGGTATTCACACCTTTTTTTTCACCGCATTTTATTGATTATGGTTGGAAATTCTCACCCACTCTTATCCGAAGACCTCTCCTCCTGCTTTTGTTAATATATAGTCGAGCATTCAAACCTTTTCTTACCCGCTTTTTACAAATTATGGTCGAACATTCACACCTACTTGCAGCCGAACACCTCCGCTCCCGCTTTTGATGGTGTATAGTCGGGCTTTCGAGCCTTTTCTTCCCCGGTTTTTACAAATTATGGTTGTACATTCAGACCTTGCAGCCGAAAACCTCCGCTCCCTCATTTGATCATACATTGTCAGGCATTCGCACCTTGTCTTACCCGCTTTTTATAAACTTTAGTCAGACATTCACACCTTGCAGCTGAACCACCTCCGCTCCCTGTTTTGATAATGTATGGTCTGGCAATACTACCTTTTCTTACCGGTTTGTGAGTAATTATGGCTGGACATTCACATCTACTTGCAGCCGAACACCACTTTTCCCGCTTTTGATGATGTATGGTCCGGCATTCTTGTCTTTTCTAACACATTTTTCAGCAATTATGGTTTGACATTCACACCTACTCACAGCCGAACACTTCCGCTCCCGCATTTGATGGTGTATAGTCGGGCATTCTCACCCTTTCTCATCAGCTTTTTGCAAATTATGATCTGACGTTCACACCTTCTCTCAGCCGAACACCTCCGCTTCCGCTTTTGATGGTATATATTCGGGCATTCGAACCTTTTCTTACCCGCTTTTTACAAACCATGGTCGGACTTTCACACCTTCTTGTAGCCGAACAACTCCGCTCCCGCTATTGATTGTGTACAGTCGGGTATTTTAACTTTTTCTTACCCGCTTTTTACCAACTATTGTTGGACATTCACACCGTCTTACAGCGGAACACCTCCGCTCCCTCTTTTGATGGTGTATGTTCGGGCATTCGAACCTTTTCTTACCGGCATTTTACGAACTATGGTCGGACATTCAAACCTTCTTTTAGCCGAACACATCCACTCCTGCTTTTGATGATGTATGGTTGAGCATTCGCACCTTTTCTTACCCATTTTTTACAAACTATGGTCGGACATTCACACCTTCTTGCAGCTGAACACCTCCTCTCCCGCTTATGATGATGTGTGGTTTGATATTCGAAAATTTTCTTTCATGTTTTCTAGCAATTATTGATGGACATTCAGACCTTCTTGCAGCTGAACACCTCCGCTCCCGCTTTTGATGATGTATAGTCGGGCTTTCGAGCCTTTTCTTTCCCGGTTTTTACAAAATTATTGTTGGACATTCAGACCTTCTTGCAGCCGAAAACCTCCGCTCCCTCTTTTGATCATACATTGTCGGGCATTCGCACCTTCTCTTACCCGCTTTTTACAAACCAGGGTCGGACTTTCACACCTTTTAGTAGCCGAACAACTCCGCTCCCGCTATTTATTGTGTACAGTCGGGTATTTTCACCTTTTCTTACCCGCTTTTTACCAACTATGGTCAGACATTCACACCTTCTTACAGTGGAACACCTCCGCTCCCTCTTTTGATGGTGTATGTTCGGGCATTCGAACCTTTTCTTACCCGCTTTTTACAAACTATGGTCGGACATTAAAACCTTGTAGCCGAACACATCCACTCCTGCTTTTGATGATGTATGGTTGGGCATTCGTACCTTTTCTTACCCATTTTGCAGTAATTATGGGTGGACATTCACACCTTTTTGCATTTTAACACCTCCTCTCCCGCTTATGATCATGTGCGGTTTGATATTCGAAAATTCTCTTACATGTTTTCTAGCGATTATTGATGGACATTCAGACCTTCTTGCAGCTGAACACCTCCGCTCTAGCTGTTGATGGTGTATAGTCGGGCTTTCGAGCCTTTTCTTCCCCGATATTTGAAAATTTTCTTTCATGTTTTCTAGCAATTATTGATGGACATTCAGACCTTCTTGCAGCTGAACACCTCCGCTCCCGCTTTTGATGATGTATAGTCGGGCTTTCGAGCCTTTTCTTTCCCGGTTTTTACAAAATTATTGTTGGACATTCAGACCTTCTTGCAGCCGAAAACCTCCGCTCCCTCTTTTGATCATACATTGTCGGGCATTCGCACCTTCTCTTACCCGCTTTTTACAAACCAGGGTCGGACTTTCACACCTTTTAGTAGCCGAACAACTCCGCTCCCGCTATTTATTGTGTACAGTCGGGTATTTTCACCTTTTCTTACCCGCTTTTTACCAACTATGGTCAGACATTCACACCTTCTTACAGTGGAACACCTCCGCTCCCTCTTTTGATGGTGTATGTTCGGGCATTCGAACCTTTTCTTACCCGCTTTTTACAAACTATGGTCGGACATTAAAACCTTGTAGCCGAACACATCCACTCCTGCTTTTGATGATGTATGGTTGGGCATTCGTACCTTTTCTTACCCATTTTGCAGTAATTATGGGTGGACATTCACACCTTTTTGCATTTTAACACCTCCTCTCCCGCTTATGATCATGTGCGGTTTGATATTCGAAAATTCTCTTACATGTTTTCTAGCGATTATTGATGGACATTCAGACCTTCTTGCAGCTGAACACCTCCGCTCTAGCTGTTGATGGTGTATAGTCGGGCTTTCGAGCCTTTTCTTCCCCGATATTTGAAAATTTTCTTTCATGTTTTCTAGCAATTATTGATGGACATTCAGACCGTCTTGAAGCTGAACACCTCCGCTCCCACTTTTGATGGTGTATAGTCGGGCTTTCGAGCCTTTTCTTCCCCGGTTTTTACAAATTATGGTTGGACATTCAGACCTTCTTGCAGCCGAAAACCTCCACTCCCTCTTTTGATCATACATTGTCGGGCATTCGCACCTTTTCTTACCCGCTTTTTACAAAACTTTAGTCGAACAGTCACACCTTTTTGCAGCCGAACACCACCTCTACCGCTTTTGATGATGTATGGTCCAGCATTCTTACCTTTTCTAACACATTCTTCAGCAATTATGGTCGGATATTCACACCTACTCAGAGCCGAACACCTCCGCTCCCGCATTTGATGGTCTATAGTCGGGCATTCTACAGCGGAAAAGACTCATTCTTATGTTTGGTTAGATATTCAAACCTTTTCTTAACTGCTTTTTACAAACTTTGGTCGGACGTTCACAGTATCTTGCAGCCGAACACCTCCGCTTCCGCTTTTGATGGTGTATATTCGGGCATACGAACCTTTTCTTACCCGCTTTTTACAAACCAAGGTCGGACTTTCACACCTTCTCTTAGCTGAACAACTCCGCTCCCTCTTTTGATTGTGTACAGTCGGGTAATTTAACCTTTTCTTACCCGCTTTTTACCATCTATGGTCGGACATTCACACCGTCTTACAGCGGAACAACTCCGCTCCCTCTTTTGATGATGTATGGTTAGGCATTCGCACCTTTTCTTACCCATTTTTCAGTAATTATGGGTAGACATTCACACCTTCTTGCAGCTGAAATCCTCCTCTCCTGCTTATGATCATGTGCAGTTTGATATTTGAAAATTTTCTTTCATGTTTTCTAGCAATTATTGATGGACATTCAGACCGTCTTGAAGCTGAACACCTCCGCTCCCACTTTTGATGGTGTATAGTCGGGCTTTCGAGCCTTTTCTTCCCCGGTTTTTACAAATTATGGTTGGACATTCAGACCTTCTTGCAGCCGAAAACCTCCACTCCCTCTTTTGATCATACATTGTCGGGCATTCGCACCTTTTCTTACCCGCTTTTTACAAACCATGGTCGGACTTTCACACCTTCTTGTAGCCGAACAACTCTGCTCCCGCTATTGATTGTGTACAGTCGGGTATTTTAACCTTTTCTTACCCGCTTTTTACCAACTATTGTTGGACATTCACACCGTCTTACAGCGGAACACCTCCGCTCCCTCTTTTGATGGTGTATGTTCGGGCACTCAAACCTTTTCTTACCCGCTTTTTACAAACTATGGTCAGACATTCAAACCTTCTTGTAGCCGAACACATCCACTCCTGCTTTTGATGATGGGTATTCAAACCTACTTGTTGCCCGCTTTTCATTAATTATGGGTGGACATACACACCTTGTCGCAGCCAAACACCTCCGCTCCCTGTTTTGATCATGTATGATTGGACATTCGCACCTTTTCTCACCCGCTTTTTACTATGGTCGGCCATTCACAGCTTCCTCTCCACCATACTTGTATGGTGGGATATTCACACCCACTTGCATCCGAAGACATCCGCCCCCACTTTTGTTGATATTTAGTCGGTCATTCGCAGCTTACCCGCTTTTGGCAAACTATGGCCTTCTTGCAGCCAAACACCTCTGATCTCGTTTTTGATGATGTAAGGTTGGGCATTCAGACCTTGCTTCACCTGCTTTTCACCAAATATAGTCGAACAGTCACACCTTCTTGCAGCCGAACACTTCTGCTCCACCTTTTAGTGTTCTATGGGGTATTCACACCTTTTTTTTCACCGCATTTTATTGATTATGGTTGGAAATTCTCACCCACTCTTATCCGAAGACCTCTCCTCCTGCTTTTGTTAATATATAGTCGAGCATTCAAACCTTTTCTTACCCGCTTTTTACAAATTATGGTCGAACATTCACACCTACTTGCAGCCGAACACCTCCGCTCCCGCTTTTGATGGTGTATAGTCGGGCTTTCGAGCCTTTTCTTCCCCGGTTTTTACAAATTATGGTTGTACATTCAGACCTTGCAGCCGAAAACCTCCGCTCCCTCATTTGATCATACATTGTCAGGCATTCGCACCTTGTCTTACCCGCTTTTTATAAACTTTAGTCAGACATTCACACCTTGCAGCTGAACCACCTCCGCTCCCTGTTTTGATAATGTATGGTCTGGCAATACTACCTTTTCTTACCGGTTTGTGAGTAATTATGGCTGGACATTCACACCTACTTGCAGCCGAACACCACTTTTCCCGCTTTTGATGATGTATGGTCCGGCATTCTTGTCTTTTCTAACACATTTTTCAGCAATTATGGTTTGACATTCACACCTACTCACAGCCGAACACTTCCGCTCCCGCATTTGATGGTGTATAGTCGGGCATTCTCACCCTTTCTCATCAGCTTTTTGCAAATTATGATCTGACATTCACACCTACTTGCAGTCGAACAGCTCTGCTCCCGCTTTTGATTATGTTTGGTTGGATATTCGAAACTTTTCTTCACTGCTTTTTACAAACTTTGGTCGGACGTTCACACCTTCTCTCAGCCGAACACCTCCGCTTCCGCTTTTGATGGTATATATTCGGGCATTCGAACCTTTTCTTACCCGCTTTTTACAAACCATGGTCGGACTTTCACACCTTCTTGTAGCCGAACAACTCCGCTCCCGCTATTGATTGTGTACAGTCGGGTATTTTAACTTTTTCTTACCCGCTTTTTACCAACTATTGTTGGACATTCACACCGTCTTACAGCGGAACACCTCCGCTCCCTCTTTTGATGGTGTATGTTCGGGCATTCGAACCTTTTCTTACCGGCATTTTACGAACTATGGTCGGACATTCAAACCTTCTTTTAGCCGAACACATCCACTCCTGCTTTTGATGATGTATGGTTGAGCATTCGCACCTTTTCTTACCCATTTTTTACAAACTATGGTCGGACATTCACACCTTCTTGCAGCTGAACACCTCCTCTCCCGCTTATGATGATGTGTGGTTTGATATTCGAAAATTTTCTTTCATGTTTTCTAGCAATTATTGATGGACATTCAGACCTTCTTGCAGCTGAACACCTCCGCTCCCGCTTTTGATGATGTATAGTCGGGCTTTCGAGCCTTTTCTTCCCCGGTTTTTACAAAATTATTGTTGGACATTCAGACCTTCTTGCAGCCGAAAACCTCCGCTCCCTCTTTTGATCATACATTGTCGGGCATTCGCACCTTCTCTTACCCGCTTTTTACAAACCAGGGTCGGACTTTCACACCTTTTAGTAGCCGAACAACTCCGCTCCCGCTATTTATTGTGTACAGTCGGGTATTTTCACCTTTTCTTACCCGCTTTTTACCAACTATGGTCAGACATTCACACCTTCTTACAGTGGAACACCTCCGCTCCCTCTTTTGATGGTGTATGTTCGGGCATTCGAACCTTTTCTTACCCGCTTTTTACAAACTATGGTCGGACATTAAAACCTTGTAGCCGAACACATCCACTCCTGCTTTTGATGATGTATGGTTGGGCATTCGTACCTTTTCTTACCCATTTTGCAGTAATTATGGGTGGACATTCACACCTTTTTGCATTTTAACACCTCCTCTCCCGCTTATGATCATGTGCGGTTTGATATTCGAAAATTCTCTTCCATGTTTTCTAGCGATTATTGATGGACATTCAGACCTTCTTGCAGCTGAACACCTCCGCTCTAGCTGTTGATGGTGTATAGTCGGGCTTTCGAGCCTTTTCTTCCCCGATATTTGAAAATTTTCTTTCATGTTTTCTAGCAATTATTGATGGACATTCAGACCGTCTTGAAGCTGAACACCTCCGCTCCCACTTTTGATGGTGTATAGTCGGGCTTTCGAGCCTTTTCTTCCCCGGTTTTTACAAATTATGGTTGGACATTCAGACCTTCTTGCAGCCGAAAACCTCCACTCCCTCTTTTGATCATACATTGTCGGGCATTCGCACCTTTTCTTACCCGCTTTTTACAAAACTTTAGTCGAACAGTCACACCTTTTTGCAGCCGAACACCACCTCTACCGCTTTTGATGATGTATGGTCCAGCATTCTTACCTTTTCTAACACATTCTTCAGCAATTATGGTCGGATATTCACACCTACTCAGAGCCGAACACCTCCGCTCCCGCATTTGATGGTCTATAGTCGGGCATTCTACAGCGGAAAAGACTCATTCTTATGTTTGGTTAGATATTCAAACCTTTTCTTAACTGCTTTTTACAAACTTTGGTCGGACGTTCACAGTATCTTGCAGCCGAACACCTCCGCTTCCGCTTTTGATGGTGTATATTCGGGCATACGAACCTTTTCTTACCCGCTTTTTACAAACCAAGGTCGGACTTTCACACCTTCTCTTAGCTGAACAACTCCGCTCCCTCTTTTGATTGTGTACAGTCGGGTAATTTAACCTTTTCTTACCCGCTTTTTACCATCTATGGTCGGACATTCACACCGTCTTACAGCGGAACAACTCCGCTCCCTCTTTTGATGATGTATGGTTAGGCATTCGCACCTTTTCTTACCCATTTTTCAGTAATTATGGGTAGACATTCACACCTTCTTGCAGCTGAAATCCTCCTCTCCTGCTTATGATCATGTGCAGTTTGATATTTGAAAATTTTCTTTCATGTTTTCTAGCAATTATTGATGGACATTCAGACCGTCTTGAAGCTGAACACCTCCGCTCCCACTTTTGATGGTGTATAGTCGGGCTTTCGAGCCTTTTCTTCCCCGGTTTTTACAAATTATGGTTGGACATTCAGACCTTCTTGCAGCCGAAAACCTCCACTCCCTCTTTTGATCATACATTGTCGGGCATTCGCACCTTTTCTTACCCGCTTTTTACAAACCATGGTCGGACTTTCACACCTTCTTGTAGCCGAACAACTCTGCTCCCGCTATTGATTGTGTACAGTCGGGTATTTTAACCTTTTCTTACCCGCTTTTTACCAACTATTGTTGGACATTCACACCGTCTTACAGCGGAACACCTCCGCTCCCTCTTT